>NC_135507.1:98241915-98549415 GCF_052857255.1 Amblyomma americanum | reverse complement strand
TAAAGAAAGAAGAAAAGGAACTCACAAGTGTGCTTTCTGACTTACTCTGGGAAATGCGGGATCAAATGAGGGCAATAAAAGATTATCTTCACTTCTGTAGCGGCACCTCTGATGAAGTTAAGGAAATTGCTGGCGACATCAAGGCGTTACTTGAAGAAATAAAAGCGTTAACAGCTCAGAATCAACATCATAAACCAGAAAATGAAAGACTTGAAAAGAAAGTCGACGAGCTCGAACAATATCAGCCAAGTAATAACCTGGAAATTAGGGGTGTGTAAGAGCAGCTCGACTGGACCACAGTGATAAAAAAAGATCGGCGATCTTGTGGGGGAAGCGATAACTGATACTGATATCGACATTTTCCATCGGGCACCCACGGCTCGCGGAGAGGATAAGAATATCGTTGTACGGTTCATATCGCGAACCAAGCGCTACACGTTCATTCCCAAGTAAAAAAAAAAGAAGCTGTGATCTGAAGGTGTGGGAGTTGAGGGCACAGGCACCGCTACCATTTACGTGAATAAGCATTTGACACGACAGAACAAGCTACATCTTGGTGCTGCCTTTGCGGAAAAGAAAAAGGCCGGATGGAAATACGTCTGGTTCAGCTCGGGTAAAATTTTGGCAATGAAAGATGAACAGACCGATGACATTTGAATTGCAAACGAAGATGATATCGCCCGCATCAAATAATCTTAGACGTCATTGTGTTGGTCCGGGTTTTTAACTTAATCTGCATGATGCTCAACTCAGCTTTTTTCATTACTGAATAATCCACATTAAATCAAATGCTCATTATTTACACCCATGTTTTTCCGTAATACACTTGAACGTCCGTAACATGAGGAACAAGCAAGATGAATAACACCATCTGCCGGGCTAGTTGGTTGCGATCCATATGTATCAGCAGCGCGAACACAAAAAGGAAGAAGGAGAAGATAGTACAGAGCGCTGGACAGATGAGCTGGACATTTGGCTAAAGTCCCTGCAAGGTAATTTTTACGCATTTGTTTTCACACAAACATGGTTAAGCAAAGATGAGACTTCCCCTACTTTTACTGATTACATTCCAATACGATTAGACAGAACTGGCAGAGGTGATGGCCTGATTATTTATCTACAACGAAAGTGCGCATACCATATTGTTCATGAGTTCACAGTTATGAAGAGATATACAGTGCCTAACGGTGGAAACCAGCACGTTTTTAGTTGCTGACCTTTATAGACCACCAACTGAATATAAGCGGCATTTCCTTGAGCATTTAGAAAATGTAATAATCTATTGTGCTAATACTGATTAGCAGTTCTTTCTTTTAGGAGATGTAAACATCGACACGTTGGCTGACGACTCTTCTGCGCGCGACTTCATGAATCTCTTATCCTCTTATAGCTGCGAAAATACCATTACTAATGCATGCCAACCCGAATTACTTCACAAAGTTCTACTTTTATAGATATATGTGTTTCAAACCTGGATGCATCAGATTTCAAAGCAGGGGCATTATCATGTGACGCCAGGGGCCATCTGCCCATATTCTTTGGCACAGAACACAACCTAGCCACGAACTATAAACGCAGCAGACTTGAATAGAACGCGGTGGATGACTCCTCCTTAAGCTTTTTTCATTCTTTAATTGAGCGGGCAGACTGGTCAAATGTGTATCTATAGCAGGAAGCAAATTCTGCGTACGAGGTTTTTCTCCGGGTCTTTATTAGTTGCTACAATGATGCATTTCCGCTGAGAGAGGATCAAAATGCAATCGGAAAATTAAAATGCCCTGGATTGACTCCGCCTTACTAAAATGCATCAAGAGAAAAATAATGTCTCACAAATTCATAAAATGCAAAGACGGCTACTTATTCAAAGAGTTTAAGAAATGTGGCAACAAATTAAACGCTGATATCAAGACAGCCAAACTTTCATATTATGAAACAATGTTTGCCACGATAAGAACGGATCCAGCAAACATCTGGAGGCAGGTAAATGATCTTACTGGCAGAAACCCATCACCGGTCAATAGTGGCCAAATGGTAATCAATGACTCCATAGTAGGTAGGCAAGTCGTTAGCAAATGAAATTAAGGAACGTTTCATTAATGCAGCCGTACCCGAGCCATCTGTTCAACAAAGTTGGAACTGCTGGCCTTCTCGTCGAGTAAATTCATTCGTTCTGGAAGCCGTTACCGACAGAGAAATCAATAGTCTTATAATACGCTTAAAAAATAATGTCGCAAGTGGGTATGACCCGCCGCGGTGGCTCAGTGGTTAGGGCGCTCGACTACTGATCCGGAGTTCCCGGGTTCGAACCTGACCGCGGCGGCTGCGTTTTTATGGAGGAAAAACGCGAAGGAACCCGTGGGCTGTGCGATGTCAGTGCACGTTAAAGATCCCCAGGTGGTCGAAATTATTCCGGAGCCCTCCACTGCGGCACCTCTCTCTTCCTTTCTTCTTTCACTCCCTTCTTTACCCTTCCCTTACGGCGCGGTTCAGGTGTCCAACGATATATGAGACAGTTACTGCGCCATTTCCTTTCCTTCCAAAACCAATTATTATTATTATTATTATTATTATTATTAAGTGGGTATGATGAAATTAAAGTTGAACCTGTAAAGCGAGTGTCATTAATAATCAGCCATGTCCAAGCCGATCTCATTAGTCTCACGTTTTCTACTGGAGTCTTCCCGGATAAACTAAAGATGGCTAAAGTAAATCCATTACACAAAGAATATCTAACTGACGATTTTGCGAATTACCGGCCAATCGCAGTGCTGCCGGTGTTTTCAAAGATTTACGAATTGTAAAAGAATAACCGGCTGTCAAAATATCTAACCAAGTACCGTATAATACCAACATTGTGGTATAGTTTACAGAAAAATCAGACAACTCAGGACGGTCTCCTTGCCGTGAAGCAGCAAATAATCAGAAATTTCACCTTCAGCTCTTCACCTTAGGAATATTTATCGATCTGCGCAAAACATTTGATTACGTTGACCACAAAATCTTAGCTATAAAATTTGATTGCTAAGGAATTCGAGGCGTCAAATTGTACCGTATCAGGAGCTACTCATCGTTTCGATGTCAGTTTGTTAAAATAGGCTTTACTTCTTCGAAAAATTTGACATTAAATGAGGAATCCCGGATTGCTCGATATTAGGCCCGTTACTTTTCCTTTTTTATGTGAATTCCATTACGGTACAAAGAACACCCACAATAACCATGTTTGCAGACAACACTAGTTTATCCTTTACAGGTAGAACACTATGAAATTGAAGAATCGGCCAATCTGTATTTAAAGGATTTATCCACACGGTTGCAACAAAACAAACTTCATTTGAATGCAGTAAAAACGAAGGAAATGATATTTAAGCCAATCAATAAGCATAAAGAAATGATTAACTTACAGTACAAAGGACACACCTTAGAACAAGTATGTGTGCAAAAGTTCCTTGGAGTATGGTTTAGTGAAGAGTTGTCTTGGACCCCTCATGTCAATCATCTGCTCTCCGAACTTGCGAAGTTTTTTGGTTGTATTAGAAAAAAGCTTCTCTTCTACCTCTTTGGCTAAAGCAATCACTATATTACTCCCTGTTCTACTATAAGCTTTGTATGGCATTCTGGTCTGGGGAACAACGACAAAAGGAAACTATGATAGGCTACAACTGCTGCAAAAACATGTCCTCCGGATTTTTGTGAACCACACTGGCCCTATTAGATTGTTGTCGACGCAACCACTTTTTCAAAGATTTGATGTTTTACCAGCAGATAAAGTCTATTTATGGATACCGGCACAGCGAATATATCAAAAGAAACTCCACAGTGTTTACATATCTGTTTTGGCGCAATATGATATCCGTAACCCAAAACACACAAATAAAAACTCAAAACAAATTATGGAAAACAAGATCTGGAATATTAGGTAACAGACATGTTCAATAATTCTGCTTCTATTTTGAATTTCTGCCTACCCAGAGAAACGTTCAAACGTGAACTGCGGGCAATTTTGTTTTCCGTTGAGATTGTTAAGTAACAATGATAAATGTAAATTTTCTTTTCAATTGCTGACTTCTTTTTGCGTGTTTTTGTGATATTTGAGCGAATATTCAATGTGATTTAAAAAAACGGTTCATAGTCCTTAAGTAGAGCCATGTTGTATAGGATGCGGGCGTGTACTATCTGCAACGCAGCTTCTCTTTTGTACCAGCTCTGTGCTGTACTGCTGTAGGCTGCTCCTTTTGTTACGGGGGCAGGGACCTCGTCAGGAAACCATGCCTTTAGTCTCTGCCACCCGCAAGATGATGTGATTTTCCTCCAAATAAAAACTAACCGACTGACTGAGTGACTGATTTCAAGGCGAGTAGAAAGCATGTCGAAGCCCTGCGTAGTTGAAGAGATCTGTCACCTGTATGACGCATGTGAAGGCGTGAGGAAAATTGGGCACACTACTGAAACGATGCCAGCATGCCTGACAGTATAATCTGACAGAGCGTGCATGTTGTCCAGATAAACGCACAGTGCACCCTCCATAACATGCTGGCCTATTCGCACGCCCAATTCAGCCGCCGAGGTGGCTCAGTGGTTATGGCTTTCGGTTGCTGAACCGAAAGGCACGGGTGCGATCCCTGCCGCGGCGGGCGAATTTCGATGCAGGCGAAATTCTAGAGGCCCGTGTAGTGTGCGATTTCAGTGCACAGTCAGGAACCTCAGGTGGTAGAAATTTCCCGAGCCCTTCACTATGTCGTCCCTCATAGTTTAAGTCGCTTTGGGATGTTAACCCCCATTAACTATAAGCCATTGCACGCGCTTTTATCTCTGGTGAGGCTTTTTCTAGCATTAAGCCCCAATGAAATGTCTCTTACTTCCGGTGTGACTGTCTGTCGGCGAGTGGCTTAGCGCGCGCAGGGGAGCCGTTTTATTAGTACACCTTTATTGAAAATCGGTAGCACGGCTCAACTTTGCACGCATACTCTGTTTTCATTTTTATTACCGGAGTACAGGTGAATAGCCACCCGATTCTTTGCCGATCCCCCAGTGTGCGTATGTGCCACCTTTTGATAGGCTAACAACAACAACAACGCATACTCTGCTTGTGGTTCTGGGCTACTTATCTTTGAAAGGTCGGTGTGACGCAAAATGTTCGGGCTGTGAGCCACATTGCAAGCTTTGTACGCAGCTGAATTGGCATGCCTTAGTTCCCAGGCGCCGGCCATTATTTCAACAGGAGACGACAGCTCTGCACGAGAATGTGTCCAATATACATTTCACTGAGTAGCTTTGTCACGTAGGAAGAACCACACTGAAGTGGAAGCTTTCGGTTTCTTTAGACTGCATGCCGAGCAAATAGGTACGGCATTGCAAGCAGAAAAGAACAGCTGGTGAGGAGTAGAATGGCTGGTTACGTAGCGCACTCCCGAAAGGGCTGTTAGGAACTCCTGAGAACAGGAGTAACCAGTCTTCTCCAATATTTGCAGAGGTATTGTGGGAGTGCTAGTAGGAGGAAATTTTACCGCTCTCTAGGCAAGAGTTGATTTTGGTGGAATGTTGCCCTCAGGTAGAAGTGAACTTGACAATTAATAGAAATATTATATACTTCTTTGCAGCTCACTTTGCAGAACATTTCAGGAGTATGTCTCTCTTCCTTTTAGGTATCTGTTACAGTATATTTCTGAGCACTTTGCCTTCCTATAAATTGGCATTTATGATCCTCAGGCGATTATATTTCATTTTATGAAGAAGCCCGTTTTATTGGATAGGAGCACTCCTATGGGAGCCTGATTTTAGATTATACTGTTTCAGAAAGAATGCCTGAATAAAATTAGTGACTAATATCAAACAATATTTTTATTGGGTACAAAACATTGGAGCCAAGTATCCAGCAGCTTCCTTTTCATGTTAACGAAGAACCAACGCCTTGGCCCCTGTGGAAATTACGAGGAGTGTCTTGACCTGCGGTCTCTTTGGGTATTCAATTTGAAAGGCCGAAGCGGATGAAAATAGACATTTCTATGTTGCAAGCAAGGAGGGTGCCTTAAAAAATTTGTCAACATACAGGCACGTCATGCTGCCGCTGTTTACAAGACACGACGTGAAAGGAGGTTTCTTCTGAAAGAAATTCTAGAGAAAAAGAACATAAACGCATGAGGGCAATTATACATCAAAGCTTGCCTTATCAGCTGCTTCAAGTTGAGTTCAGTCGAGGACTTCATAGGAATTTTTTATAAGATAGGTATTGTTGATGTTTAAACATTTTTCGTCACAAAATATTAACCTAGTAGTGCAGAGCAGCTAATCTGCAAGGTAATAGATATCTGTACCCTCTCTGATGACATCGGATGAAGGTTTTCCGGATCCAAAAAATGGCAGAAAAAGCCGCTTTTCTAGCCGTGAATGCAATACGGCGAATGGAAAGCTCCGTCAACCGGGAACCTTTTCCTCATACTGCATAGAACTGCAAAAATAAAATGGTCTTATTGTGGCACTTGCGAATTCGCGCTCCCTTTGGCTCTTTTCCTGCACTGAAAAGAGTAGTGCCACATTGTTTTTTGCACTGGCCACAAGGATGCTCACGCGTTCCAGACACCATATCCTAAGTAATTATTGAAATCGGGGCATGCAAACTAAGAACTACGGTTTGCATACACACAGTGGAAACTTGCATGCAATTTCTTTGCTGTGAGAACCGCAGCCGCACAATTGGAGGGCGTCATCATTCTCCGTGCAGGTGAAAAGCAGGAAAAAGGCGATTAACATACCAGTAGAAGCGGACCTTTGTTGCAATTTCCATGGCTTTGCTATGAATAGAAAGCTACCACCCGACTCCACCTCCTTTCCTAACCGCAGCATGTCTTCTGTGCTGCTTTGCTGTCACATTATTGGCAAGATCTTAAAAGGAAACATTTGACACTGATCCGTCTGGTTGGGGGTAGAAATTTCAGTTAGAAAGAACATCAACCAAAAAATTAAAGCGACTGCGAGCGAGTTGCAGCATGCCGTTTTTAAACCTCTGGTTAGTTATCCTCCGGGTCACTGGACCAACCCGTGAATGTAGGATGGGGTGGTGGGGGAGGTGTTCCTAGGAAGCGAGTAAAATTGTCTCGCGTCTGGTTAATATGGCATGAATCAAGGAAGAGCTCTCTGCGCAGCGCAGCTCAGTCTCCAACACAATAGCTGAATTCAATCTTGTCGTCAATCCTCGCAGTATTCAGCCACCGTGCACCGTTCGCTGCTAATTTCTTTCACATCTGCTTCGTGCTGCTTTATTGTCTGGGCGAAGCGCTTGGTTTTGTCAGTGTACGACACTGAGCACTTTGAGCAGGGGATCTTGAACACTTGTGTAAGCTTTATTGTTTTTCTTTCGGTTCCTTCTCGGTATCGGCAGTTTTAACCGGCACACTTGCCTCCCTGATAATTTCACTTAAGCGGAAGGGGTTTTGAAAATTCTAGCGAAGAGGAAACTGCTTCTTTTCACATTTTTTTTTTCAAGTGGGAAGAGCTTACAAGCTACATTTTGGAAATAGCCGCCTAAACAACAAGAAAGGCAGCACTCAGAACGATCACCACCCCATTTCTGCTGCCGAAAATCGCTGCTGTGTTTCGATGCCATTAATCCGAAAAATGCAACAATTCAGGCAATCTTCTTGGGCGCTAAGGCATTACCATGACCTATACTACGACTACAAAAAATATATAATCGCTTGCTTTTTTAGTATCACAAGGCTCTCTTGAAACAGAAGAAGAAACAAACGATTAGGGCGGGCGGAGTTTTGTTGACATCAAAAACTCACAGACCCAAAACACCGTGTATTTTCGCCTTGCTCATTGCCTGAACATGTTTTCTCAATAATGGGGCGTAAATACATAGAGAAAATTTGATACCTAGGAAGAGTGACTTATACTTCGTTGCACATATTAACCTAATGAGCCACGAATTTGCTGTCATACACTTGTTTCAGCCGCATGCAACAAATTCGACAGATGCTTACGTACTGACCGCTATGTGAGTTGGGGCCCAGGCAATGAAACCTTTTGTCTCGGCTTCCCGGGTTCACAGCAAGTCGCCCCATAACCAAGAGGGAGTGGCGTTAAGTTGCTTCGCGCCAGTGGCATCAAATGAGAGTTAAATCCTGCTTAGGCATATGCACGACGATGATCATCGAGCCTTTTTTATCCCGGCAGGTTTACATGAAGATACTGCGAAAGAACTAGGGGCCGTCACTGTCGAGAAATCTGATGCGTGACACACATAACTGCCGTGTCGGCGCGGCGCAACAACAGCCGCCAACATTTTCACGCTGCGTAGACAATGAATGACTAGTTTTTGCTTACGCACGTGTAGGAGCTATGGAAGTTACGTCGGCATGACATCGACGCCTACTCCGCGCCATTTTGATGTTCTCCGGGCGTCGGAACTGTAGCGTCGCTTGCTCGTGCATATGTGTGCGCGTGCTGCCGTATTGTTGTCCGTGCGCGTTCGTTGTTTCGCCGCCGCAGATGCGCTGGCGGCTAGGTTTCCTGAACCGAGAGACTGCTCAGCCTATCCGACCAGTTTGCGCGATGCGGGTAAAGAAAAGATATGCGCAAAAAGCAAAGCTTGCAGTGTGGATTTCTTTTCACCTCAACGCATTAGACTGCGCTGTCGACGTCTACCTGTTTTCCATTGTAAACATGTGCGACATCAATGAATATATTGTGTTAAGAACAAGTCTTGTCATTCGAAAGCAACAGAAGCGTGCAAATTGCTTGAAGCTTATAGTTATATCACCAGCGGGTGGATAAATGTGCCGTGGATGAAAAAAGTTGGCCCGGACACTGTCATCACCTTAACACAGGTAAGCAGTCACCCCTTTGGTGCTGATATCTTTTGTCACATCATTCTTTTGTTTTGTTATCTGCGCTGCTCAATCATTCACAATGCCTGTTAGTTCCTCCTGTTTAGGCGTGGATATTCGCAGACAGCGACGTAAACGTCCCGGCGGCTCAATGTGTGTGCATGGCAGGCTATAGCGGGGTATGTTCGCATGTTGCTGCCAAGCTTTTCTGCATAGAGCACGGCCAGCGTTAAGGCGAAGAGCGCTTATGCACCGACTGGGTCACCCAGTGGCTCCCACCGCACGTCCGCAAAATGAAGGGCGACGCATTGCAGAGATAGACCTTCTCTTCATGGTCTATGAAGAGCCGACTGTTCCGGAGTTTCCACGTTCGAACCCGACCGCGGCAGGTGTGTTTTTATGGAGGCAAAACGCTCAGGCGCCCGTGTGCTGTGCGATGTCAGTGCATGTTAAAGGTCCCCAGGTGGTCTAAATTATTCCGGAGCTTTCACTATTGCACCTCTTTCTTCCTTTATTGTTTCACTTCCTCTTTTATCCCTTCCCTTACGGCGCAGCTCAGGTGCCCAACGATATATGAGACAGATACTGCGCCATTTCCTTTCGCCCAAATCCATCTATTATTATTATTATTATTGGTTCGTACGACTGAGGATAGCACCAAAATGTCAGAAATGGTTGTTACATTCTTTTTCTCTCCAAGATAGTGCTGACAAATAAAAAGAGATGCAGGACTTAACATTTAGTCACATGAAGTACCGGGACCACTTCTACACTCTCTTTGCCGCACACCGCATCAGCAAGTGGAGATGTCAGTGACAGGCTAAACGACAAGCAAAATGATGAAATTTTGTATGAACTCCCTCAGGTATGTTGTTTTGGATATGAAGCGTCTGGCTGCCATTACTGTCCGCTTTCTGTGGCAGTGTAAACAACCAAACATCTCTTCTACTCCCAGTGGTCTGACGAACGTGCACACAAAGAAATCAACCAAACTGTGCCAATGAGTTCCAGCTATCAGCGGGTTGTCTTTAACAAACTTAATTTCCTGAGAGTCCACTGGGCACTGTTTTTTTGAAAATAATGAACAGCTTTATTATAATTGTTATAAAAATAAACACTCTCGTGCTTCAACACTTGCGATTTTACGGTGGCAGAGCTGTACTCTAGTAGCAGCATGCTCCGGTGTAAATCATTAGCTGCACCTGCACAATGTCAGTCACTATCACGCCGGCTCAGTGAGTACAGTCTGGTTGCTGCTGAACTTAAGGTTGCAGAATTAAATGGCGGTTACTATTGCATTTTTATAAAGATTGGAAGCGAAAGTGCCTCTGTGCTATGCTATTCAATGCATAAGAACCATGAATGCTGTAAAGTTCTGCAGCCCTTCACTGCGGTGATTCAAGCTCTGTACTCCCTTTCATCCCTTCGCTCATGCTATGTCTTATGTGAGCACAGTGAGAGAGTTTCTCCACCTTTCCTTCCACCATAACCACCGCTGCCACAGAGGAGTGAGAGCTACCAACCCGTACCAATCTTGGAACACTGACCTGCATTCACTCCAATAAAAAATAACACCACTGTGTTGTATAACTCGTTAGTGCACAGTAGACACAATCATTATTGTTACACATTTGTTGCTGGCATTCTTTCATTCAACTTCTACTCGAAGACTTACCTCCAACATTTTCTGTCTTTGCTTCAGCATTCCGACAATGCTCTCAACATGAACACGAACATTAGCGTTTTCTCGCGTTCGCTCAATCTCAAAATCAAATCAAATCAATTGGTTTTTGAGGAAAGGAAATTGTGGTTGTAATTGGTTTTTTTGGGGAAAGGAAATGGCGCAGTATCTGTCTCATATATCGTTGGACACCTGAACCGCGCCCAATCTCAAAACTCTAAAGCTTCCTGTTTTCAATCCCTCCTTTATCCCTTCCCTTGCGCCGCGGTTCAGGTGTCCAAAGATATATGAGACAGATACTGTGCCAATTCCTTTCCCCCAAAACAAATTATTATTCTTATTATTCCTCTTTCCTTTTATAAATGCAGCAACTGCCAGCTTTGCACAGCATATGCCATTACTTTAAGCAATAAGGAATCCTCGATTTGCTGGGACGATGTCTCCTCTCTCTAAAAGATTAAGTATACTGCTGTCCTTCGTGATCTGCTTGTCAGTAGCACGTCGACCTAATGCTTGGTAAATATATGTAACCATTCTTTGCGGCCAGATTCCTAATTAAAATTTGACAGTATTGTGATGTTTGTACTGAGGCTTTGCATCTGCATGTGACAATGAGATGGGCCTGAGTATAAATAACTCGTAGTAGTCCAGAATGACTCGAACATTCAGTCCAATGTTTTGTACGAAGGCAGCTGGTATTCTATTATTTCCTCTTTATCAAGAAACCGTACAAATGATCCAAGACGATCGTAACAAATGTCTAACCACTTGTTAAAAACCGTGGATACAGTGAGATGAGAAGCGCTAAAGCGATATGCTAAATACTGCATCTGGGTTCCGAGGCTCAACCTCATCGTTAACATCACCATCTCCTGAATTTTTGTGAGCGTGTTTCTTGAAAAGTGGGCTGCATGGTCTTCTAGCGAATTAAAGCGAAATAAAAGTGCCATTAATTATGGCAGTCTTGTGAGAAGGCGACTCTTACGCCATAACGACGAAATACCTCATCAGAGAACACTGTTGCCGCCAGGCTCTCTTTGCCTGCCCTCAGATACCGGGATATTTGCAACTTCCTCCAGCGACTGAATATGCAATGTTGCCAGATCAGCCGAACATGACGTGCCTTCATTAAGGGATGGTATAGAAACCCCATTTAATAAAAATTAATTTAGACAAGAGATTGCAGTTGAGAAAATTACCGCAAATTGAGTTCACAGAGGAGGAAGTACACAACGTAGTCCTGTGTTAATATTTTCTCATCCCTATTTGAACCTGCACCAACCACTTCAAGTACACACTGCCGTTAGTCTACAACTGGTCTTTGCATGTGAGCGAAACGACCGGTACAGACAAATTGTTGCTTTGTGCTTTTACGGGCCCTGTAACAGATGTACAGAAACTCTGGCCAAGTAAAAGATCATCATGGCCAAGTAAGAGATCATTGATCAAGTAATAGATCAAGTAACAGGTCATTTGAAGCACTATAATTGCAGGGACGATATATTTGTCACACAAAGCTCTTTTGTAATTTAATGATAAACATCTCAGAGAACCGCTTCCGAACATCTGTTCTAAACGTTAACCAAACTCAATCCTCTCACTATTTGCATTGGTTATGAAATGCTGCCTACCATTTTCTGAGGCTGCAAGCTCAGGGCTGGCCTCCGCATCTGCCCGACATGAGAGGTCCTCAGGTGCTTCAGCAGGCATTTCCTCTGACTCAACTGCGTTAGTTAACTGCCAAAAAATGAAGCGCTGGTGTTCCACCTAAATTCTTGAAATGTTACTACGTAAAACAAACATTTGCTGCGATTTAACTACTGCTGAACCTTATTAGAAAGCGAAAGCTGTGGTGTATCGGGTAACAAAACGCGGCTTGGCATCTGTAATGTTGAGTGCGTTCTGCATAATGGATAGGCAGGGCGCCCACCCTCACCCTGCCACCCTGACAAGTGAAAAATTAATGGTTGATTGCGAGAGGTTGGTCATGCAATAAACGCTGCGGCCTATATATTTCCCCCAGACTGACGTCACAATGGCAGTCTCCGTCGCATGACATCATGCGATGAAAATTGAAAATTGGTTTTTTGGGGAAGGAAATTCCGCAGCATCTCTCTCACATCTCGTGGGACACATCAACTTCGGCGTAAGGTAATAGAGCAAGGACTGAGAGCAGAAAGGAAGAAATGGGTGCAATAGTGGAGGGCTCCGGATTAATTTCCACCAGCTGGAGATCTTTAACGTGCACTGACAGCGCACAGCACACTGGCGCCTTTGCGTTTCTCCCATATAGAAACGCTGCAGCCACTTTCACTTTCGAACCCGGGTAATCCGGACCAGTAGCCGATCGATCGCCCTAGCCACTTAGCCACCACGGTGGGCTTGACATCACGCGACTGTCTCTTCAATATTCTACCGCTCTCTACCGGTGAATAGAAAGGTCAAAAGGTCAAGGTAAAAGGTCAAGTGGAGCGACACCATGGTGTACCATAATATGGTAAGGATTATAGCCACATTAAACATCTGGCTGTCTTCAAGGTCAACCTGGAACGCACGGCAAAATCGGCTTTACGTAGCTTTAGCTTCAACACAATTCAGTTCGACTGTTGTGACCGCTTGCTTTCGTTTCATGCGTTGTGCCTTCAGACGCTTGAACTGACCGTTGCGGACAGCCTGGGCTGCATATCCCACATTTTGCGAAGCAGCCCAATCTGATTTGCCCCCGTCAAGCAGTGTGGAAGACATGCCTGCGTGGCAGAGCAAAGATGATTTTGATTTCCAAAATAATCACATAGACTGAACGACTGCCTGTGTCGGCAATTATCGGAAATCATACACCGATCCGCTTGCATGGCAAGCCCAGACCAGATCGAGCGGCACCGCCTACTGCCCACTGTATGCCAACGCATGATTTCCTGGCGGCCGGGCGGGTGCGCGCGCTTAACCATGCTAGCATTTCTCGGCCATCGTAGCTTCGCTGTTCAGCGATAATGACTTCCGCGTTTTTGTGCATGCTTGCGGGGAACGCGCGGGCGGGGAGGTCGGAAAACTCTCCGCCAAGACCGGCAAAAAACAGGTAAAGGGGGTTTAATGAAGCGCTGTTTTACAGTCTCAGTCAACACCCTGAAATTAGCGCTGATGAACTTAAATTAAACTTGGTTTTGGGGGAAAGGAAATGGCGCAGTATCTGTCTCATATATCGTTGGACACCTGCACCGCGCCGTAAGGGAAGGAATAAAGGAGGGAGTAAAAGAAGAAAGGAAGAGAGAGGGGCCGTAGTGGAGGTCTCCGGAATAATTTCGACCACCTGGGGATCATTAACGTGCACTGACATGCCACAGCACACGGGTGCCTCATCGTTTTGCCTCCATAAAAACGCCGCCGCCGCGGTCGGGTTCGATCCATGGTACTCGGGATCAGTAGCAGAGCCAGAAAATTGGTTCGTGATGTGAAGAAAGCCTCGCCGCGGTGGCTCAGTGGTTAGGGCGCTTGACTACTGAACCGGAGTCCCCGGGTTCGAACCCGAAAACGGCGGCTGCGTTTTTATGGAGGAAAAACGCTAAGGCGCCCGTGTGCTGTGCGATGTCAGTGCACGTTAAAGATCCCCAGGTGGTCGAAATTATGCCGGAGCCCTCCACTACGGCACCTCTCTCTTCCTTTCTTCTTTCACTCCCTCCTTTACCCTTACGGCGCGGTTCAGGTGTCCAACGATATATGAGACAGATACTGCGCCATTTCCTTTCCCCCCAAAACCAATTATTAATATTGATGTGAAGAAAGGAAATACGCAGTAACTGCTTCATTTGTCTCGACGGGCACCCGAACTGCACCGTAAGGGAAGGGATGAAGGAGAGATTGAAGGAACAATGAAGAAAGAGGTGCCGTAGTGGAGGGCTCCAGAATAATTTCGAACACCTGGGGATTTTTAAGGTGCACTGACGTCGCACAGCGCATGGGGGCCTTTTGTGTTTCGCCTACATCGAAACGCGGCCGCCGCGGTCGCGTTCGAACCCGGGTACACCGGCTCAGTAGACGAGCGCCTTAACCACTGAGCCACTGGCATCGGCTTGTGATGGGATATTATTGTTAATGAAAGGAAGTGGCGCAGTCACTGCCTCACTTCTCAGTGGACACCGAAACAGCTCCGGTAAGGAAGGGATAAAGGACGGAGTCAAACAACAGAGAGAGAAGGAAATACCTGTAGTGAAGGTTTCTGGAATAATTTCGCCCACCTGGGGATATTTACGTATGTCAATGCAACTTAAAGATTATTGCTGAGGCCTCCACTACGACACCTGTTTCTTCCTTTCTTCTCTTAGTCCCTCTTTTATCCTTCTCTTATGGCGCGGTTAGGTGTCAGCAAATATGTCAGACAGATACTGCACCATTTCCTTTCTCCAAAAACCAATTTTCATTTTCATTTTGCCCCGCCGCGGTGGCTCACTGGTTAGGGCGCTCGACTACTGATCCGGAGTTCCCGGGTTCGAACCCGACCGCGGCGGCTGCGTTTTTATGGAGGAAAAACGCCAAGGCGCCCGTGTGCTGTGCGATGTCAGTGCACGTTGAAGATCCCCAGGTGGTCGAAATTATTCCGGAGCCCTCCACTACGGACCTATTTGTTCCTCTCTTCTTTCACTCCCTCCTTTATCCCTTCCCTTACGGCGCGGTTCAGATGTCCAACGATATATGAGACAGATACTGCGCCATTTCCTTTCCACCAAAAACCAATTATTATTATTGGTATTATTATTATTATTATCATTATTATTATTATTATTATTATTATTATTATTATTATTATTATTATTATTATTATTATTATTATTATTATTATTATTATTATTATTATTATTATTATTTTATTTGACGCGCACGGACATCGAAAAGCACACGGGGGCATTTTGCGTTTCGCTTCCATCGAAAAGCGGCAGCCGTTGCCGGTTTCGATCCAAGAAACTCCGGCTAAGTAGCCGAACGCTATAATCAATGAGCCACTGCGGTGGGTCCATTGGCTTGAGCATCGCCGAAGTTGTGGTCGGTGTCCGCGCCACTGGATGCACCACGTTGGCTCATAGGTTAGCGCGCTCAGTGCTGGCACAACGGAAACCTGGCTTCGCCGAACATATTGTTACGTATGCCAGCCACATTTTATCAAGGCCGAAAGGAATTATTTCCTAACGGAACAGCAATATTTGCTCTGCGATCATTTGGGCGATTGGAAGGTTCGAATCTTACATTCGTGATCGCCATTCACTGGCGTTGGCGACCACCATGGTTCCTGCTGGTTGGCCTCCCTCAAAGACCCATCTGGACGTCTTGCTCGTTGAGAAGAGTGTCTTCTATCGATCCGGCTGTAAGCGTTCTGATGCCGATGCCACCCTATCCCGCTCCTCTCTAATCTATTCGACTCAACATCTCTCGCCGCCAGTGATTTCTCCTCTCTTGACACTGCCGACATTCCATCTGAACAACGTCATGACCCTTGGATCGCTTCCCTTCTCGCTGTCCTATCTACGCCATCTACGCCGCTTGCGGACCAGATTATCCGCCGTCAAGCCCGGCACTTTGCGATACGGGACGGCCTGTTTTAGCGCCGCAACTGCCTTTCCCACGGGCGCTAATGGCTCTTTGTCATTCTTCGGCACCTCTGCTTCGGCCTGTGCGCCTCTTTCTATGCAAACCCCTAGTGAAGAGGAAAGCTGAACGGAGAGCATAAAATTAAAATACAGAAAATGAAGCAATGTTCAGAAGTCTCCGAAGGGAACAGTTGTTTACATTTGGCAGCGAAGCGCTGGAAGCGGTCACTACCTTGTCGCTTAGTGCTGTCTCTCTTCCAAGCCCACAGGGACGAGATTTGAAGGCGCCGGCTCCTTTGCCAAGCCATGTAACCCTTTAAAGCCGAGCACCTGGCTGGCCCATAGCTTGTACCCATTTTGAGGATACCGGTGGGTAACCGGCCTGCAGCGGGAGCCGAACCCACTACCTCCCGATGCAGAGGTGGTTGCTCTACCATGTCTTTACCTTCCTCCTTAGGGAAGGTAGTGACGTTATATCCTGAAACCGGGAGGGAAATAACGTGAAGATTAAGGTAGGGCGGAGCCCATTTTCTGAGTAGTTTCTGATGACGAATGAATGCCGGCCGCGGCAGCCGATTTTTCATTGAGGCGAATTGCTAGAGGTCCGTGTAGTTTAAAATGTCAGTGCAGAACCCCAGGTGGCCCAAATTATCATGAGCGCTCCAGCACGACATTTCTGAATACCTGACTCGCTCTGGGACCTGCAGACAATAGACACAGTTCACCTGTAATTATTTCACTTGCCCTTCTCTGAGCCGGCAAGAAGACTGCAATAATATGCCATAAGGCTGCCAGGGTGTTCCTGGAGCTGCGCGCAGTCCCAGATCCTTTCCTTCGCTCAGCGCACTACATGGCTTTCAAGCCGCTAAAACAGCGAACAGGGTAAGGGAGATTGTTGCTAGTAGCAGTATGAGTCCTCCTCAAACAAAATTCGTTACCTGCTGTCCGAGGCACCGGCCGCGGTGGCTCAGTGGTTAGAGCGCTCGACTACTGATCCGGAGTTCCCAGGCTCAAATTTGACCGCGGCGGCTGCGTTTTTATGGAGGAAAAACGCTAAGGCGCCCGTGTGCTGTGCGATGTCAGTGCACGTTAAAGATCCGATGATGATGATGATGATGATGATCATGGCCTCTGGTTGAATGGCACGTACCCACTGTGGGGGATTGGCCAGGGTACATTGTTGATACAAATAAACACATGGGTAAGGAGTGGAATAATTGGATAATTTTGTGAATAATAAGAATAATGATAATAATTGGTTTTTGGGGGAAATGAAATGGCACAGTATCTGTCTCATATATCGTTGGACACCTGAACCGCGCCGTCAAGGAAGGGATAAAGGAGGGAGTGAAAGAAGGAAGGAAGAAGAGGTGCCGTAGTGGAGGGCTCCGGAATAGTTTCGACCACCTGGGGATCTTTAACGTGCACTGGCCATGCACAGCACACAGGCGCCTTAGCGTTTTTCCTCCATAAAAACGCAGCCGCCGCGGTCGGGTTCGAACCAGGGAACTCCGGATCAGTAGTAGAGTTCCCCCGCCGCGGTGGCTCATTGGTTAGGGCGCTCAACTACTGATCCGGAGTTCCCGGGTTCGAACCCGACCGCGGCGGCTGCGTTTTTATGGAGGAAAAACGCTAAGAGGCCGTGTGCTGTACGATGTCAGCGCACGTTAAAGATCCCCAGGTGGTCGAAATTATTCCTGAGCCCTCCAGTACGGTACCTCTTCCTTTCTTCTTTCACTCCCTCCTTTACCCCTTACCTTAAGGCGCGGTTCAGGTGTCCACTGATATGTGAGACAGATACTGCGCCATTTCCTTTCCCCCAAAACCAATTACTGATTACCAATTAAAGTCGAGTGCCCTAACCACTGAGCCACCGCGGCGGGTGTGAAGAAGGGGCAAATTTGGAAAAAAAAGTGAAAGAAAAAGGAAATGCAAAAGCCGTGAATTCCCATTTTAGCATAAGTATCGACCTGATGCAATTATATACCCGTGAATTAAATAGCGCACAGATTTCAAGGCATACCTCTTGGCGCTTGCCCCGAAGGAGAGTAGTATCAGAATAGATAGAGGGAGCCCCAGTCGAGCGACGGGGCTCCCTCTACGGAGTGAAGTAAGCCGCCGGCAAAAGAGGAAAAAGTGATCTATAGACTACTTCGCCACAAGACTCACAAAGGTTTGCCAGCGATAACCCTGATCGGCATAAGTAGAGGTTTAGTCGCGGTATTCTGCAACGCAAGAGGGTCATGGAGACCTCACATTTTCTTGAAGTGCACATCCGCACTCTCCAAGGAAATGCCAGGGGTTGAAAATCCGCTACAGCAAGGAGAGGCTCATGGCTCAAGTATTGGAGGCGCTGGAACCGTTGGAAGCGTGCTGCAGTCAAGAAGACAGTATTGGGTACGATTGGGAGAATAGGTTCCCCCAAGGCCGGACTTAGCTAAAAAATCAGCCCTCTCATTACAGACAATGCCACAGTGCCCAGGGACCCAGTGAAAACGAACTTCTGTAATATGTGGTGGAAGAAAAAATCGAAGGGAGCGGCTCATAGGGGTATCCCTCGATTTCTCGAGTGTTGTCAAGACGGACAGACTGTCTGAAAGTATAATAACCTGAGAGATATTGCAAGGAATCCTGGTTAAGGCCACCTCAATGGCCGGAAACTCGGCTACAAAAATAGGGGTATAGTCTAAATAGGGGTATAGTTAAAGATCCCCAGGTGGTCGAAATTATTCCGGAGCCCTCCACTACGGCACCTCTTTCTTCTTGCACTCCCTCCTTTATCCCTTTCCTTACGGCGCGGTTGAGGTGTCAAAAAATATCATCATCATCATCAGCCTGACTACACCCACTGCAGGGCAAAGGCATCTCCCATGTCTCTCCAATTAACCCTATCCTTTGCCAGCTGCATCCACCTTTTGCCTGCAAAGTTCTTAATCTCATCCGCCCACCTAACATTCTGCCGCCCCCTGCTACGCTTACTTTCTCTTGGAACCCACTCCGTTATCCTTAAGGACCAGCGGTTATCTTACCTTCGCATTACATGCCCTGCCCCAGTCCATTTCTTTCTCTTGATTTCGACTAGGATGTCATTAACCCGCGTTTGTTCCCTCACCCACTCTGCCCGCTTCCGGTCTCTTAACGTTACACCTATCATTTTACTTTCCATGGCTCGCTGCCTGGTCCTTAACCTAAACTGAACTCTTTTCGTTAGCCTCCACGTTTCTGCCCCGTAGGTGAGTACCGGTAAGATAAGCTGTTGTACACTTTCCTCTTGAGGGAAATTGGTGAACTGCCACTCATGATCTGCGAGAATTTGCCATATGCGCTCCACCCCATTCTTATCCTTCTAGTTATCTCCCTCTCATGATCCGGATCAGCTGTCACTACCTGCCCTTGGTAGACATATTCCGTCACCACTTCTAGGCTCTCGCTGCCAATTGTGAACTGTTGTTCCCTTGCTAGGCTGTTGAACATTACCTTGGTTTTCTGCATGTTAATTTTTAGACCCAACGATCTGCTCTGCCAGTTTAACTCATTGATTATGATTTGCAGTTCACCTCCTGAGTGACTCAGCAAAGGCAATGTCATCAACGAATCGCAGATTATTTAGGTATTCTTCATTTATTCTTATTCCCATCTGTTTCCAATTCAGGCCTTGAAATACCTGCTGTAAACATACGGTGAACAGCATTGGCGTGATCGTGTCTCCTTGCCTGACGCCCTTCCTTATTGGAATTTTATTGCTGATTTTATGGAGGACTATAGTAGCTGTGCAGTTGCTATATATATCCTCCAGTATTTTGACATAAGGTTCTTCTACCCCCGATTACGCAATGCCTGTATGACTGCTGAGGTTTCCACTGAGTCGAATGCTTTCTCGTAATCAATGAAAGCTACATATAAACGTTGGTTATATTCTGCACATTTCTCTATCACCTGATTGGTAGTGTGAATATGACCTATTGTGGAATATCCTTTACGAAAGCCTGCTTGATCATTTGGTTGATTAAAGTCTAACGTTGCTCTGACTATATTAGCGATTACCTGAGTAGATACTTTGTAGGCAATGGATAATAAGCTGAGCGGCCCGTAATTTTTTAAGTCCTTGGCTTCTCCCTAATGAATTAAGATAATGTTTGCATTCTTCCAAGCTTCTGGTACAGTCGAGGTCATAAGGCATTGCGTATACAGGGTGGCTAGTTTTTCTAGCACGATGTACCCTCCATCCTTCAACAGATCTGCTGTTACCTGGTCCTCCCCAGCTGCTTTTCGCCTTTTCATTGCTTCTAAGGCTTTCTTTACTTCATCTTTCGTTACTGGCGGGATGACGCATTGCTGTGCACTGCTGTCTTCCTCAATAACGCTCCGATTACATTGGCTACTGTACAGATCTCTGTAGAACTCTTTGGCTACGTTAACTATCTTATCCATATTGTTAATTGGTTTGATCATAGAAGGTGCGTTGAAATGTGAAAGGTGCGTTGAAAGGTGAAAGGTGCGTTGTAGCGACCACAAAATGGTAAGGTCTAGAATTAGCTTAGACTTGAAGAGGGATCGGAAGAAGCTAGTGAAGAAGAAGACCATTAACGAGTTAGCCGTAAGAGGGAAAGCACAGGAGTTTAGGATAGCCCTGCAAAACAGATATTCGGCTTTAACTGAGGAAGATAATCTTGATGTTCATTCAATGCACGATAATCTGACAACAATAATTACGGAGTGCGCAGTAGAAGTAGGCGGTAGGACAGTTCGAAAGGATACCGGGAAACTATCTCAGGTGACGAAAGATCTCATTAAGAAGCGCCAAAACATGAGGGCATGTAACCCTACCGATAGAATAGAACTAACGGAGTTATCAAAGTTAATAAATAAGCGCAAGGTAGCCGACATAAGGAAGTTTAATATGGAGAAAATCGAGCATGCTATAAAGAGCGGAGGTAGCCTAAAAACAGTGAAGAGGAAACTAGGCATAGGTAAAAACCAGATGTATGCATTAAGAGACAACCAGGGCAATGTCTTTAGCAATATGGATAAGATAGTTAACGTAGCCGAAGAGTTTTACACAGACCTGTACAGTAGCCAATGTAATCAGAGCGTTAATGAGAAAGACAGCAGTGCACAGCAATGCGTCATCCCGCCAGTAACGAAAGATGAAGTAATGAAAGCCTTAGAAGCAATGAAAAGGGGAAAAGCAGCTGGGGAGGATCAGGTAACAGCAGATCTGTTGAAGGATGGAGGGGACATCGTGCTAGAAAAACTAGCCACCCTGTATACGCAATGCCTTATGACCTCGACTGTACCAGAAGCTTGGAAGAATGCAAACATTATCTTAATTCATAAGAAGGGAGACGCCAAGGACTTGAAAAATTACAGGCCCATCAGCTTACTATCCGTTGCCTACAAAGTATTTACTAAGGTAATCGCTAATAGAGTGAGGGCAACGTTAGACTTTAATCAACCAAATGATCAGGCAGGCTTTCGTAAAGGATATTCCACAATAGATCATATTCACACTATCAATCAGGTGATAGAGAAATGCGCGGAATATAATCAACCTCTATATATAGCTTTCATTGATTACGAGAAAGCATTCGACTCAGTGGAAACCTCAGCAGTCATACAGGCATTGCGTAATCAGGGTGTAGAAGAGCCTTATGTCAAAATACTGGAAGATATATACAGCAACTGCACAGCTACTATAGTCCTCCATAAAGTCAGCAATCATATTCCAATAAGGAAGGGCGTCAGGCAAGGAGACACGATCTCACCAATGCTGTTCACCGCATGTTTACAGGAGGTATTTCGAGGCCTGAATTGGGAACAGTTGGGAATAAGAATAAATGGAGAATACCTAAATAATCTGCGATTTGCTGATGACATTGCCTTGCTGAGTCACTCAGGAGGTGAACTGCAAATCATGATCAATGAGTTAGACAGGCAGAGCAGATCGATGGGTCTAAAAATTAACATGCAGAAAACCAAGGTAATGTTCAACAGCCTAGCAAGGGAACAACAGTTCACAATCGGCAGCGAGAGCCTAGAAATTGTGACGGAATACGTCTACTTAGGGCAGGTAGTGACAGCTGATCCGGATCATGAGAGGGAGATAACTAGAAGGATAAGAATGGGGTGGAGCGCATATGGCAAATTCTCGCAGATCATGAGTGGCAGTTTACCAATTTCCCTCAAGAGGAAAGTGTACAACAGCATAATCTTACCGGTACTCACCTACGGAGCAGAAACGTGGAGGCTAACGAAAAGAGTTCAGCTTAAGTTAAGGACAACGCAGCGAGCCATGGAAAGAAAAATGATAGGTGTAATGTTAAGAGATCGGAAGCGGGCAGAGTGGGTGAGGGAACAAACACGGGTTAATGACATCCTAGTCGAAATCAAGAGAAAGAAATGGGCTTGGGCAGGGCATGTAATGCGAAGGCAAGATAACCGCTGGTCCTTAAGGGTAACGGAGTGGATTCCAAGAGAAAGTAAGCGGAGCAGGGGGCGGCAGAAGGTTAGGTGGGCGGATGAGATTAAGAAGTTTGCAGGCAAAGGGTGGATGCAGCTTGCAAACGATAGGGCTAATTGGAGAGACATGGGAGAGGCCTTTTCCCTGCAGTGGGTGTAGTAAGGCTGATGATGATGATGATGATGATGATGATCTATATTGTTAATGGCATTGCCCTGCTTGTCTCTTAATGCATACATCTGGTTTTTACCTATGCCTAGTTTCCTCTTCACTGCTTTTAGGCTACCTCCTTTCTTTAAAGCATGCTCGATTCTCTCCATTTTAAACTTCCTTATGTCGGCTACCTTGCGCTTGTTTATTAATTTAAAAAGCTCAGCTATTTCTATTCTGTCCGTAGGGTTAGACGCCCTCATGCTTTGGCGCTTCTTCATCAGGTCTTTCGTCACCTGAGATAGCTTCCCGGTATCCTGTCGAACTGTCCTACCGCATACTTCTACTGCGCACTCCGTAATTATTGATGTCACATTATCGTGCATTGTATGAACATCAAGGTCGCCTTCCTCAGTTAAAGCCGAATATCTGTTTTGCAGCGCTATACCAAAGTCCTGTGCTTTCCCTCTTACGGCTAACACGTTAATGGTCTTCTTCTTCACTAGGTTCTTCCGTTCTCTCTTCAAGTCTAAGCCTAGTTTAGACCTTACCATTCTGTGGTCGCTACAACGCACCTTTCCGAGTACGGCCACATCCTGAATGATGCCAGGTTTAGCGCATAGTATGAAGGCGATTTCATTTTTAGTTTCGCCACTGGGGCTCTTCCAGGTCCACTTCCTGTTTTGTCGTTTGCGGAAGAAGGTATTCATGATCCGTAAATTATTTTTATCCGCAAATTCAACTAATAACTCTCCCCTGCTATTTCTAGAGCCTATCCCATAGTCACCTACCGCGTGGTCGTCAGCCTGCTTCTTGCCCACCTTCGCATTGAAGTCGCCCATCAGTACAGTGTACTGCGATTTTACTTTATTCATTGTCGATTCTACGTCCTCTTAGATACTTTCAACGGTCTGGTCATCGTGGCTGGATGTGGGCGCAGAGGCCTGCACCACTTTCAGCTTGTACCTCCTATTCAGCCTAATTACTATAGCTGCTACCCTTTCGTTAATACTATAGAGCTCCTCTACGTTGCCAGCTATATCCTGATTAATGAGGAATCCCGCACCTAGTTCTCATCTATCCACTAGTCTGCGATAGCACAGTATGTGTCCGTCCTTTAGTACTGTATACGCCTCACCTGTCCTCCTAACTTCGCTAAGCCCTATCACATCTCATTTAATTCCCGCTAGTTCCTCGAACAGCACTGCTAGGCTAGCCTCACTAGATAAAGTTCTAGCGTTAAACGTTGCCAGGTTCAGATTCCAATGGCGGCCTGTCTGGAGCCAGAGATTCTTAGCACCCTCAGCTGCTTCACAGGTGTGACCGCCGCCGTGGTCAGTTGCTCCGCAGCCGCTGGGGACTGAGGGCCGAAGGTTAATTGGTTTGATCATAGAAGGTTGTGGCCAAGTACTACACCAGGGTGGCCAAATCCTGCTCTGGTGAGAGAGTGCGATGTCTGTTCTGGTCACCGAGATAAGGCCACACTCTACGCCTGGGTATGCAAATCCATCGACACGCGGATTTTTTTTTTGAAACCCGGTGGAGAGTTGCGCGTCACCAGGATTCGAACCCTGGTCCTCTTGCACGCGAGGCGGATGCTCTACCTCTACGCCATCGCTGCATCTGTCAAACGATATATGCGACAGATACTGCGCCATTTCCTTTCCCCAAAAACCAATTATATATGTCCGAGGTCAGTGCACGTTAAAGATCCCCAGGTGGTCGAAATTATTCCGGAGCCCTCCACTACGGCACCTCTTTCTTCCTTTCTTCTTTCACTCCCTCCTTTATCCTTTCCCTTTCGGCGCGGTTCAGGTGTCCGACGCTTTATGAGACACATAGTGCGCCATTTCTTTTCCCCAAATCCACTTATTATTATTATTCACATTCTTGTTTGTATAGTCACTATAATGCGCCCGCAAGAACTAAAAGCAACAGAACGCCTCTGTCATGTGCAGTGAGGCTGTCCAATGCTCACTTTCCTCAATTTTTCTTTTTACTACGTTTTTTTAGTATGCAATTTTTTTAATTGGTTTTTGGTGAAAGGAAATGGCGCAGTATCTGTCTCATATATCGTTGGATACCTGAACCGCGTCGTAAGGGAAGGGATAAGGGAGGGAGTGAAAGAAGAAAGGAAGAATGAGGTGCCGTTGTGGAGGGCTCCGGAATAATTTCGACCACCTGGGGATCTTTAACGTGCACTGACATCGCACAGCACACGGGCGCCTTAGCGTTTTTCCTCCATAAAAACGCAGCCGCCATTGCACGAAAATAATAATTGGTATTTGGGGAAAGGAAATGGCGCAGTATCTGTCTCATACATCGTTGGACAGCTGAATGGCGCCGTAAGGGAAGGGATAAAGGAGGGATTGAAAGAAGAAAGGAAGAGGTACCGTAGTGGAGGGCTCCGGAATAATTTCGACCACCTGGGGACTGTATCGTTGCGTGCGGCAGACGAGACACGGCCAGAGGCTCCGAGAAAAGGGAGCAGAAGAACCGCCCCTTTACTGAACTGTCATGTATATATACAGTGAAGTGGGGGAGGAGGATGTGTTTCCTCACCAACATGTTACAAGCATGACTGATATCGCGTACGTCGCACGGGTCGTAGATACGAGGCCCGCGCTGCACCAGATACGATACATCCCCTTTCTTTAGAAGGAAAACAATAGATTTGATAGAAACAAAACATTGAGAACGATGCTTAGGCAACCTGCACAAAGTTTCGATCATATGCAAGTCCCTGTGGCGGCCATCGTTTTCGGTTTGACCTTCTTGGTACAGGTCTTTTGTGCAGAAGCACGCCTGCAGAAGCGTCAAAGGACGCAGGGAGCCTGCTTGTTGTGACCTGTGACCCTGCTGGATCGTTGCTATTTAATGCGGAAGTAGAACCTTGAGGTGGTTCTTGGCTCACGTCCTCATCGGGCTCATAAAGGCTTCTATGTCGAAAAGCCACTTTTGTAGGCAGCAGGTGTCACCGATTGCAGTGCAGGATTATTCCGTCTTCGGTGAATATGTTGTAGGACCAGGGGTATCTTGACGCTTGAACGACTTGACCTTTAGTAGCCCATGCCCCCTTTTTGATGCGAACCGTGTCTCCATGGTCGAGCGGTGTTGTCTGGTGGAATGGTTGGTCTGGCGATGCTTCTGTACACTGCTAATTGGACACGGCCGGACGTCGGGCAACGTTGTCCGCAGTCTTCTGCCTGTAAGTACCTCGCCAGGTGTTGGTCCGGATGCCATTGGAGTAGATCTGTAGGAAAGGAGACCAAGCCAAAAATCTTGATTCATTTCATCGCTTTTCTTTAAAATCCTCTTCACTATTTGAACGCTTTTTTCCACCATACTGTTAGACTCGGGGTATCTAGGACTGGAAGTGGTGTGGTTGAAGTCTGACGTTTCAGCAAATTTAGCAAACGCGCGGCTGGCAAATTGTGGACCATTGTCCGAAGAAACTTCAACTGGTATGCCGTACCTGGCAAAAATCGCACTTGTTACTTCAACGACTGTCTCTGCGGTAGTGTATTTGAGTAGCTCTGCCTCAGGAAAATTTTATAATGCTTCATAGATGCACAGGTATGACCGCCCTCCATACTAAAAAATATCGATGCCGACACGATGGCAGGACTTATCGCGTACCGGGTGCTACTTTAATGGCTCTTATGCCTGTCTGTACGCGTACGGCTTGCATGCAGAACACGCCTGCGCGAAAGCTTCAATGTCAGCATTGATTCCCGGCCAAAAGACGAGATTTCTTGCCCTTGCTTTACATTTATTTATACCCAGGTAGCCTTGATGAATACTTTTCAAGGTTTATTTCCTCATGTTAGCCGGGACCACAACTTTGGACCCTTTTAAGAGGACTCCCTTTAGGTGAGAGAGTTCTCCCTCAAACGACTTCCACTGGCCTGTATGTGGTTTTCTGCCTTTCAGGCCCTCGGTAACTTTCTTCAAGTCTCCATCCCGACTAGTTTCGTTCCAGGTGCTCTCGATGACGCGTGAAGAGACTACACTTACAGCATGCACTTCAGAGTAGTGATTGACGAAGTCATTTTCTGCGCTGGTCCCGGTTGTTGCTCATGACAGCATGTCGGCGAGACAAAGCTGCTTCCCTGGCGTGAATTGCCATTTTGTGTCGTAGCGAAGAAGGCGCAGAAAAAACTACTGGTACCTTGAGGGCATGTCTCCAATGGCCTTCTGCGAGATGGCGATCAAAGGGTGATGATCAGTCTCAAGAATAACCGACCGACCGTATACGAAATGATTGAATTTCTCACAACCATATGCGACCGCCATGACCTCTTTTTCAAATTGCGAATAGCGCTGTTCGCATTTTGTAAGCGCCCGTGAAGCATATGCGACAGGCTTCCATTTGTCACTGTGACACTGTAACGGTGCTTTTTTTAATTGGTTTTTGGGGAAAGGAAATGACGCAGTATCTGCCTCATATATCGTTGGACACCTGAACCGCGCCGTAAGGGAAGGGACAAGGGGGGAGTGAAAGAAGGAGGTGCCGTAGTGGAGGGCTCCGGAATAATTTCGACCACCTGGGGATCTTTAACGTGCACTGACATCGCACAGCACACGGGCGCCTTAGCGCTTTTCCTCCATAAAAACGCAGCCGCCGTGGTCGGGTTCGAACCCGGGAACTCCGGATTCGAACCCGACCGCGGCGGCTGCGTTTTTATGGAGGAAGAACGCGAAGGCGCCCGTGTGCTGTAACAGTGCTGCGCGGATTCCATTTCGTGACGCATCGCAAAACACCTTTGTTGCTTTTGTTGGATCGAATACTGTTAGCAAAGGTTCTTTACTTAAACAGTCACAAAACTGGCTCCATTCTTCAGCATGATTATAGTCCAGTCAAATGCAACACTTTGCTATACAAGATTTCTGAGGAGCGTTGTCCTCTGGGCCAATGACGGCATGAACTTGCTAAAATAACACGACGCCCAGCATTCTCTGTACCGCGAGCTTGTCAGCCGGCGGGGCATTTCTACCATACATTTTATCAGTGTTGGGCTTCGTCTGATTCCTTCCTTGCAATTACGTCACCCAGTAACTCGATTTGGCTAACGCCAATCGAACACTTCTCCGGGTTAAATATCAATCCGCCGCGTTCAGCTGCCCGCAGTACCGACTGTAGGCGCATGTAATGCTCCTGCCTCGACGACTCCCAGACTAGCACGTCATCAACGTACACTCTGACGCTAGAAAGGCCTTCGAAAATTTCATTTAGAGTTTTCTGAAATACCTCCGACGCCGAGGATATTCCAAAGGGTAAGCGCAGAAATCTGTAGCGCCCGAATGACGTTGAAAAGGTGCAAATTCTGGAGGTTTCGTCGTACAACGGAATCTGGTGAGAACCGGAGTTGGCGTCAAGACGCGTAAAAATTGCAGCGCCCGCTATCTCTGCCTCTATGTCTTCACGTCACGGTATTGTGTAATGCTCCCTCTTGATACATTGGTTAATCCTCCAGGGGTCGACAAATGCTCGAATTTTGCCGTTTTTTTTCGCACAATGACCAAGGGGCTTACCCAGTCTGCGGGCTAGGAGATTTTTGTTACGATGCCTGCGCGCTCCATGCGTCTCAGTTCCTCTCGCGGGGGCTCCTGGAGGGCCAGCGGTATTCGTCGGGCCGCCTGGACAACTGGCGTGGCGTCGTCACGCAAAACGATATGATGGACCCATTCCACGCATCCAGTTCCTGTGAACAAGTGGCGAAAGTTCTCTATGACTTCCTCAGAGCTGTTTTCAGAGACGGCGTGTACGCGTGACACGAGTCCAAGACATTCGCTGGCCTGGAGGCCCAGGATGGCCTGAGGCCCCTTGGATACCACGAAGAAGTAGAGAACGGCGCAACGGTCACCCAGAGATACTTCTGTGCGAATGACACCTTCATGCTTGATAACACCCCCGCGGTAGGAACGATACACTGAGCTGCTTGGTGTCAGTGACGGCTTCGGGCAGATTTTACGGTAGCATCCGAAGGGCAGTAAATTTGCTTGCGCGCCTGTATCGACATTCAGTTCGAGCGGCACGTTCTTGATTTGAGCGTACACTGTCTAGTCGTGCCGGCTTGCTACACTGCGCGACACGTCCAGAATGTCAAAGTTATCTTCACTGCCCTGAGGTTCGCCAAACTCGGCAAATCTTTTCCAGCAGATAGCAAAATGGTTAGGCCGCTGACACTTTCGGCATGTTTTCCCGAATGCAGGACAGCTTCGTTGCGGGTGCACACGTTCGCACTTGCGACACTTGCGATGTCTGGGCAATTTACTTTGTCTACTGACGTGTGCCTTGCGCATCGTGTCAATCTGGCTTTCATCCCGTGCCCAGAGTTTCTGTTGCGCTGCTGCCACTTCAGCCGTTTTAGCAACCTGTTCTTCCTTCTGTAACCTCAGTGCCGTGTCCGGCAGCAAAGTTTCCTGAACTTTCGCATCGTTAGTTCCATAAACAATCTGGTCTCTGATCATTGCATTCATTTCAGAGCCGAAGTTGCATGCTCGTGCTTAGTTTTTTAAATCTCTTAGAAAAGGTCCGAAGAGCTCACCCGGGGCATGGACTCGAATGCGGAAGACGTAGCACTCATGTACTTCTTTCTTCTACGCGGCACAGTATTCAGCAAATTTCTGCACGACAGTAGCGTAGTCATTCTTGTTCTCGTCTTCGCCGAAGCTGAACGTGTTGTAGATCTCGAGGGCTTCCTCGCTCGCTACGCTCAGCAGGAGTGCCGTTTTGCGCGACTCTTTTCGAGGCTTCTCGGTTGGTTCTGGTGCGGCGAGAAAAAAATTCGAACCTTTCCTTGAATGTCTGCCAGTTCATGGCAATTTCTCCAGCCGAGCTCAGCGGGCCTGGTGGCTTCAGGAATTCCATCAGGTTGGTCTTATAGAGTAATCTTCGGTTCGCCAAGATTGGACGTCGGTGGTCAACCCACTTATGACACCATGTATCGTTGCGTGCGGCAGGCGAGACATGACCAGAGGCTCCGAGCAAAGGTAGCAGAAGAACCGCCCCTTTATTGAACAGCCATGTATATATACACTGAATTGGGGAGGAGGGTGTGTTCCCTCGCCAACATGTTACAAGCATGACTGATATCTCGTACGTCCCACGGGTCGTAGATACGAGGCCCGCGCTGCACAAGATACGATACAGGGACCTTTAACGCGCACGTGCACTAACATGCCTCTATAAAAACTCAGCCGCCGCGGTCGGGTTCGCACGAAAAAAGAAACAACATCCCGCTCGTACACACATCTTGCTCAAAGTTAATTGCTGGATGCATTAACACACGCCTCTGACAAGGAACAATATACACTAAATAAACGGAGTTTCGACTCAACCATCTGTGGTTTGCATGTTCCGGTCTGAACCGAAAATATAACGAAGCTGACTAAGGCTTGTGAGGTGTAATCAAATCTTCGTACAATTCAGTAGTTGACGAATTCTACTCCGGACTGTGCAATCTCGTCGACGCGACTCGTCGGAAGGAACTCATAAAGGGCAACAGAAAGATTCTATTTCATCTTGATTCTCTCCCATTCGAATTGAATGTTATCCCATAGTTCTTCTCATGTAGCGTAATGCGGACCCATTTTTGCCAGCTTTGTTTAAAAGTGCCCCACACATTTATTACTACATTCTCATCTTCAGTAGTTTTGCGGCTACAGTTTTGTGCTACGCCGCGAATACGCCCTTCGTCTCTGAAAGCACTGATTGTTCTTTTATCGGTTTTCTGTGTTGTCCCAACTGTTGTGGCTATTTTGCTCTGAGCTAGGGCACCCATGTCCATTTTAACAACATTCTGCCATGCTTCCTGGGACAATCCAGCAAGAATTCTAACGACCTTTAAAAACGAAATGACACCGAACGTTGCTAAAGCTGTTCTTTTATAGTGCTATCAGCACAAGTGAAGGCAAGCATCGTGCGCAGCACATCGTATGCAACGTTGATCGTATGTTCCAGCCGACATATAACATAGGAGGCACGAGTCGAGTTTAGCGAAAGGGCAGGTATTTTGCAGTGATCATAATGAACGCCTGGGTTGCTTCGTGCAAATTTCACTTCAGGCATGTAGGCAAGCCGCCGTATCCCGCAGAATTCTAAGACAAACGTCTTAGATCACGTTTCGTAACCGATGGCGGTCATTATTCTGTCAATTTTTCACTGTTAGAACAGTAGTGCTGTACCCTTTCTCTCCGCGAGCCTGATGCTTGAAGTGTAGAGCCGCCACCAACCAGAAGCACCGTACTGTATCCACTTCCCCACGGCCCTCGCTTAGCTAGGCCCGCCCTTATCCTACTTAAAAGTGACAGCAGGTTTAACGTAGTTAAACCGATGAAGACTTGCTAAAGTGAGTCGACGCAATTCTCAATTTGGGCAAAGGCAGTCTTGAGGGTTGGCCACCCCGATCATTAATGAAAGTTATCAGTAAACCTCAAGAGAAAGAGAGGAAAAAGAAGAATCGAGCCTTCCTAATCGATGGGCACCTCCATGCCTCACGAAAGGAGCGCGGAGGCGGAGAGAGGGAGAGGTTTCAAAGCGCAATGTTGAGACACCGCAGCCTAGACGCGTGCATGTCGTCTCTTGTAATCGACACGCGGGGCGGATGAGCGAGGTGTCTGAAGTGATCGCATATACCGCGTCGCTTCCTCCTCGCGTCACTCAAGATAAAGCGGCGCACATCTTAACGACCTGGTTAGACTTCGTTAAATGGTGCTTTCGGACTAATAACACTCCGTGTATGAAGCATCGGCTTGGAGTAAAAACATCAAAGTGACCATCGAGAGTAAATCCAACTGCTTTCGCAAGATTGTCGCGTCAGATGTCTGATTCTTCACTAATTTTCTGATTCAGTTTTAAAGCAAAAGCTTTACTACGCCAGCCAGCGAGCCATTTCGGCTCGTCGCGCCGTATGCCGCATGCCGTATGTAGGCAGCCGTATGCCGTGACCGACGAACAACGACCTTGAGCCGCCGTCGCCTAGCAACACCGCCGCAACGCTCCAATAAATGGCGCCGCCGTCGACGCCGCTGCCGTCACCGCTCGCTCCACCAGATGTGCTCCGCTGGGGTAAAGGGATAAAGGGAGAGGAGGTGTTGCCTCGCGTGGGATATATATATATATATATATATATATATATATATATATATATATATATATATATATATATATATATATATATATATATATATACGGGCTTCGCCTCAGTGTATTGTTTCAAAGGGGATATCTGATACCTGATTTAATGTCTGCTGCTAGTCCTTGGACCCAAGATATTAAACTTATTTTTGGAATGTGGCGGAGTGCTCGGCTTGAAGCACTCTGGAACTGGTCGGCCCAATATTGTGACTGCCTGTGGGATCGGCCCGGGGCATATTAGCGCGCGTCTTTTCTTTCTGTCTTTGCTCTCCTATCCTTTCTTTTCAAGTGGACTTTATTGCCTCACGGCATAAAAATTATGAAATGAGAGATGGGTAAGATGCTTAAATAAATGAATAAAGGTGAACTGATATAATGAAATAAAGTAGTGAGGGATGATATGGACTCTGTGTCCAGGTAGTATAGGACTCAGGATTGTCCGATTAGGGACCCACCGCCACCAGGTGCCGAATTCTCGTCGGCATCAGCGAAGGGCAAAACCCACAACAGGTGGTGCATATCCGCCTCACAGTCCGTGTCCGCACTCCGCGTTCGCGTCCCCACTCCACGTCCGCACACGTCCGCACTGCACCGCCTCGCAAGTGAAATAAATGCATGGGCTCCGCAGATTTTTACCAATCCGTACCTTTTCGACCCACTGGACCTCCAAAATTTTGCTTGGAGCTTAAAGAGGACCAGAAGCGGACCACTTGGATACCAAATTCAAGACGGTGGGAACATTTTCCGGTTTTTTACCGGACTTTGAATTAGCCACGTGGTCGGGCGAGCGCTAAGCCTCGTTAGGCCTAGCACGACTACGGGTGTTCGCGGGCACCCTGGCCTCGCCCCGAGGAACGATGCAGCCTGGAACTGACCCCCGCCCCGACAACCGACCCGATTTTAGACGGACAATGGGCGGCCAACCCAGGGACTTAATAAACCTCAAGAAATTGAGGAAGATTACCTCGACGCCGCCCAGCCCGAGCTTCTAGCGGGCAGGGGCAACGAGGAGGCCGCCCTGCAAGACCCACAACGCGAAGAAAACCAATACTGGGAATTAGCCATGACTAGACGCCAGAAGAAACGCCAGAGAGAAAACGAACGGACCAACCCCGGGAATTTTCCACCGGCCGCTCAAGGTGACCTCGGTGGAAAAAACCCGGCCAGCGCTCCGATAAAAGCTGGCACGCCAGCTCCGACCAAGCAGTACGAGAGCGAGACCATGCGGCGGCTGAGACTGAGGCTGCCTCCGCTCCCGAAAGACGACTTCAAGATAATTTTGAGACCCGAAAGGACGCATTGTGAGATCGCTGCAAACCCACCAAGTTGCCCGGGCCGTAGTGGCAGCAACCAACTCGAAATGTAAAGGTGAAGACTTGATTATCAGAATTCGAAACGGCTCGAACATCATTATTGTACATGGATAACGAGGAAGCGGCCCAATACGTGAGACGCATCACCCATCTCATGTTCGGGGAATGCCCCCATGTACTAAACGCTTACGTAGCAGTCCACGAGGACACCAGAGGGCAGTCCCCGAGGGACACCCGTACCAGTCCCCGAGGGTAATTCATGGCGTAGACCCCGGAACATCGCCGGAAGAACTCAAGGCCAACATACGGGTGCAGACTCAAGGAGTCAAGATCCACAGCACGCGGCAGCGAGCGTGGCTCGGCTTGAGCCAGTAGACAGGACCGTGAACTTTCCTTTTCTTTCTTCCTATTGGCATCAGCAGTGTATTGCAGTCGTTATGGAGAGCGCGAAAGAGACGCAATAACGAAAGAACGAAGCAAGGAAGAGACAGCGCGCTAAAGAGACGCCAGAAGGATTCGCCGCATGACTCGAGAAGCGTCGTAATGAAGGTGCGGCTAGAAGAAGTCGTGCCACGTCCCGGAGTTACTCTTCCACGGCGGAAGAGTCCGGTTTGAGTTCTCGAGACCGTCGGAATGAGACGCTGCGTAGACGACGTGCCGATAAAACGAGGCTATCGCAATTCAACTAGGGTTAACCACATCTAAACCACAGCTAATTTTTCAATCTCCCGTTTATCAAAATCGTGGGCCACAGCCACGTCTACAAACAACTGCAAGGGCAAACGTTTGCAAGAGAGAACGAAAGAGTGATTGCAATGTTCTCCGGAGAAAGGCTGAGTAACGCTGGTTGCAGCTGGGCTGCTCGTGGCTTCTCCTGAATATCGGCGGCGCGTATGCCAGTAATATTATGATCGAAAGAAAGGGTGGGGGGTGGGCGCCGCGCCTGCAACTGCCTAGTAGAAGACGGACACCCTGGCCTTGTCTCCGTGCGCATGAGGCAACTCTCGACGAGTTTGCCGATTCGCGCCGTCGTAGGGCGCTGATCAAGCAAATGGTCGACCTCGCGGAATACCGTTAAAAAAAATAGAACGGTGTACCCTGGAGTGCCGAGCTGTTGCAGAGGGGGGTGTGAAGCTGACTATGCAATAGATAATATATTTTAATACGGAAAAAACAACTCAAAAGCAATATATTACCAACCGTTCGTGCGCCGAAAATATCTCTTCATCACAAGGTGACAAACACGAAAGTAAAAAAACAGGAAATTACAGATATGACAAAGCACCCCGACATCTACTTTTCTTTTTTCTAGTATACGTGTGCAGTGTTGGTAGTTACCTGATACAAGCACCATTATTAAGTATAAAATAAGGAATGGGTCAGTGGCGAATACTTTTGCCCGCCTAAGCTACCTCGTGCATCGTGTGCCTGTGCTAACTGATGATTAACTGTGCAAAGTGCGGTGGAAGAGGAGGTAGATCTTCCCTTAGATCTGAGCGCTAAGCTCGCTTTGCCGTCTCAGGATGGAAGCAGTCCGCCCACTTCATCCACGGTGTTTTCCTGCGACACGTGCAACCAACCGTTCTGTACGCCAGAGCTTTTGGAAGAGCACTGGCGGAGCATGCACAAGCACAGGGCTGCCATGGGAAGACACCGCTGCGGTTATTGCAAGCGGTCGCAAGTGAGCCGAGGCTTCATCATGCTTTGCGTTTTGCTATCCATTTGTCGTAAAGGTGGGAGCAGAGGTGGCGTTAGATCCAAGCGGACATCAAGCAATGTTTGGCTCCCATGTGGTAACTCAGCTACATACAATGAATACTCCCTCAATACGAAGCGTTTCAAGCATTTTGCTCCTCTAAACATGCCGATGAGTCCCATAACCGAGTCTGTTATTCCTTAAAGAGGTAGAGGCGCAGTTACAATAGGGCACATGTCGTCGCATTTCACTTCGAAGCTTTTATGCCCTCCGTCTTCTATTGGAAGGAAGAAGTGATAGTAGTGGCGATCACATGGACTGCGACATCGGAGCAGCGATACCACCCTGTTACCGCGTCGACGCGGTGTTCACCATTCAGTCCGTTACGCAGACGCATCGTCCAACAGGAACAAGCAATGCCGATGAGAATCCAAAAATTGCTGCCGTGTAGAAGCTTCCGGGAGCGGGAAAGGAACGATAGCGTTTTCAGCGCTGACAAACGCTGACCGAAACGTCATTAAACTGGTTGATTGCGCTGGGCGCTCCGCCAGGTAGCTGCACACGCTTCAGCCGCAGCCATGGTGCCTTAGACTGCTCAAGGGCCGCATGTGGTGTTTATGACGCAATGAGTTTTTCACTCTAAATCTTCTGCGCTGGCAAGGAGGCTATCGTGGTCACAATGCGCTACCTCTCCTCCTTTCCTTCTTTTTTTCTCGGTTAGATATAATTTCACCACGCACCAGCGGACTCACATGGGCGAGCGTCACTTCGTGTGCCAGGTCTACCGAAAGGGCGTCTATTCCGCGGCTTCATCTCAACAACCATTTATTTGCTGGTCCACTCGAGAGAGCAGCCTCACTTGTGCGCCGGCTGCGGACAGCGCTTTAGCCAAGCTAGCAACAAGAGGCGTCACCGCACAACGATGCACAGAATCAAAGAAGCCTAAAGGCGCAACCTCGAGATATTCACGCTTATGCAGTGGGGTATAGCCATCCCCCCCCCCCACCCCCCCCCCCCCCGCTTCCCGCACGCACTGTAGGATGGGCTTTTTGTAGCATCCAGGTTCTGAGACGTCATGCAGGGGCACCCTCATCATGGTTCAGCTCTAATGCACCGAACTGATTACAGCCACGGACGACGAAGACCCAAGTGTATGGGCACCCACAAATAAAGGCAGTGGTGAACTCGGTTAGTTGCGAAACCTACATTATTGCAATAAGCAAAAACGTACAACAAACCGGCGCAGTGAAGCATTGCTATTTATGTTCGCTTGTAGGAGGAGTAACTTTAGACGAGTAGAAATCATGTCGAAGGAAGAACGGTTGAGCGGCACTTAGTCGCCAGTACGCATGACGAGTGTACAGGCGTGAAAAAAAATGGAAAAACCACGCTAACAGGGGCAGAACGCTCGGCAGCGCTATGCACGATCGTGCTGTAGTTGTGATACCCGCAGGGCGCCCGCCATAATATTGGTGGCTGCTAGCACAAGCATTTCACAGGGGCACGATTGCGCAATTAAGAGTTATTAGTCATCGTCCGTCCAGTCTTCTGTCTTACTCATGGTTTCCGCGCCGATAATATGCGGGTCGTCTTGTCATTTATTTGAAATGTTTGGAGATTATTCCTGCAACGCATACGCAAAATACGTAAAGGGCACGTATTTCAATGCTGGCTTAGAAGTTGTTTATTCTTGCCCGTTTTTTGTGTTTATTTATTTGTGTATAAAACGGTATTCGCCATCGGGGGAACACGCATGGGGGCTGTAACACAATTTTCCTAGTCCAAGCCAGCGCAACATACGAAAGCTCGACTACCGAAAATGCGCGCGGTAACAAACATTCTGTGTAGCGTAGTTATGAAATGCGCACTTCTCATTAAAACAAACCCCTGGATTCAAGAGGCACATGTTTCCTCAGTCATGCGTGCATACATCTTTATTATAGGAGTCAGCAAAAGTGTAGACACTGCGCAATACAACAATGGAGCTGCTTCTTAGCGCTGTATGACGGCGCGTCCCCGTTGCGTATGCAAGTGCAGTGAGCCATCGTTAATGGATGGCCTGTTCGCCAAAAATCCCGTCTCGCAAGAATTGTTCAAAAGATAAGCCGACATGGACCGCTCTTAGTGCCCACGCTGCCCAGGGAAGCACTTAGAGCACGCGAGCTGTTTAATCACTCGGGTTCTAGCGCAAGTCGCGAAAGTTGCATGTTTTGGCGCTTAGGTTATGCATGCTGACTAAAGCACTCACGGCTCCAGCTCGACTAAGACTTTTCCAAAGTTTTGTTCATGAACGTTTAACGTCCCAAACCGACTCAGGCTATGCGGGACGCAGTAGTAGTGGGGACTCCGGAAGTTTCCATTACCTGGGGTACTTTAACGTGCACAAACGTCGCACAGAACACGGACCTCTATAATTTCGCCTCCGTTGAAATTCGGCCGCCACGGCCGGGGGTCGAACACCATAACCACTGAGCAACCGCGGCGGCTCTATTCCAAAGCGACGAAGGTACTCAGTGAAATGTATTTTACACGGTCCCTCGTGCAGAGTTGCCTCCTTTCTAAATCGAGGCCTGTGCCTGTGAACAAGTTGAATCGCGTCGTTGAGCTCAGTTTGCAGTGTGGCACACAACGCGAACATTTTACGGCACACTGGCCTTTCACAGAATTAGTCGCTAAGGGCCATAGAAAAAAATATGCCTGCAAAGCTGTACCTAGGTAGCGCTGTGCAATGAAGATTTACTGATAAAATGGCTCGCGCTTCTAACTCCCCCGCCCACAAAGCCTGCCAATCCGAAGTGAGAAGCGGTCCCTTCTGGTTCTATTCTCGAAATGGCCGCACCCGAGGGCTAAGCGCGTGCGAACAGGCCAGCCTATTATAGATGGGGGCACTGTGCGGTTTATATGGACAACATGCAAGACTCCATCAGATTGTGCTGTCAGGAAAATTGGGATCGTTTCAGTAGTATGCCCATTTTTCCCCACGCCTTCACATGACTCACACAGGCGAGAGAGCTCTTCAATTACGCAGGGTTTCGACATGCTTTGTACCCATCTAGAAATAACTCCATGTACCACAGAAGAAAATAGCAGCCCTTCACACCGCAGCTTCTTACGCGTGTTTCTTTATTTTCACTCATGAGGGCATTGCAACCCAACGCACTTCTGCACTGCCTGCTCCTTCCTTGCTGGTCGTTGCGTTGGGGTCCGTTCTTTTCAATCCAACCATGGTGGAATCACAGTGTTTCCAGAGCAGGGGCTACCGGAGGCTGAACTTCCCCCTCTCGTACTTCTTCGATTCGCTGTGGCGCGGGAACCTCTTGCGGAGTGACATGGGAGCTGGTGTGGGGTCTCTCTTCCGGGTGCATCTGCAGGTTGTGTCTCCTAAGGCTGCCCTTTCGTGAAAAGCTCTTTCTGCAGTGGCGACAAACCAGCCTAGACGTGCCCCCAAAAGCGTACATTTCTGTGCTGTGACGGTCCAGGCTCAAAACACTTTTGAAATGGCATCCGCAGTCGGGGCATTCGTAGGGCTTTCTTGAGTGGACAGGCTCGTGTCTCAAGAGATGATGTCGCTGTCTGAAGCATTTCCGGCAGTCGTCGCACTTGAAAGGCCGCTCGCCCGTGTGGATGACTACGTGCCTGTTCAAATTACCTCTGACGGAAAAGGGAAAGAATGAGAAGAGATGGCACGCTGAGCAAGACACCCTCAAAACCGGATCTGAGGTGGAAGAGTGAAATAACCACGCGTAATAAAAACACCACATGCGGCCGTGTAACTATAAGTAGCAGCGGTCACATGGCTGCGAAAGAAGCGCATTGCAGCCAGTTGGCGCAGCGGCCACTGCCATGTGACAGTATAATCAGCGCTTAAAACCGCAATTCTTTTCGTTTGCAGTGCATATAAGATAAAATGACAACATTTGGTAGGCGAATGTATTGATGCTTAGAAACCTGCGAAATCTATTGCGCACTCAAGTGCATTGCCAAGCACTGCACTATGTAGCGACAAGGAACGCGAACATATGAACCATATGAGCTCATTTGTTTCATGCGCAACAACGCTAGTGACACCCCTCTCTGTAGCACCAGGCCGCTCTTCACTGCTTGCGTTTCTGGTTGAGATTTCTAGCTTCTGGTCGGCACTCCCCAGTAGTGTTGGTCGATGCGTCTTCGTAACGTCATTAACAGTCACATAAGTAAAAACGCTGCTTCAACCACTGAATCCTTCTGAAGGAAGAGGAGAGGTACGACAGCTTAGCCGTGGCTTGCGAAGACATGCAATCAGATTCAACAGCACATTTTTCTCTAGAACGAATAGAACACTAAGTTATCGGAGTCCTCCCCTTGGTTGTAGGAGCGTAATGCTTGAAAGCGCTTGGTACTTCGGGTGTACCTATACGTAGCCTGTGACAACGAGCGTCAAACCTTGGTTGTTTGGCTTCAGTCGAAAGCTACCACTGTTCGCGTGCTATACGAAAAATCTATAGCGAAGCGCAATGCAAAGTAGAACCTCGGCTTACTTGTGAACGGTCGAGTAAGGGCAGAAGGCGCAGCTGTGCCTTACTCGCGGCCTCTCTTCGTGCTTGCTCAGCCGGTGCTCTTCCAAAGCCTCTTCCTCAGAGAACAGGACACCGCATGTGTCGCAGGAGCACACCAGGGTTGAAGCGGGTGAACTGCTTTCATCGTCGGAGAACAAACGAACCCATGTACCATGACCTAAAGGACTTTGAACATTGTACTGCTCGTTCATCACAGCCTGCACACTTAATGGGCAGTCATCCCAGGCACACGAAGCACTACAGAAGGCGCTCAAGAGCGTTCGATACGGCCTCATTCCTCTCTTTATAATTCGGAATGTTGCCGTATCATGTACTATTGCTGAAATTCCATACGTAAGTAGAAAAAAAAGCAGCAGGTGTTCGAGGCGTTTTTCCATGTCAGCAGTTCCCAATTTTTCGCACTTGTGTTTGTCATTTTCAGTTAAAAATGCTTTTAATGTATGATCAGTTTGCCTTAGGTTATCTATTTCACGCTACAAAATAGCGTTCCCTGATGTAACAGCTCTGCGCTCCAAGTTAGAATGCAAGTAAAACTAAAAAAAAAGGACTGCTGCTTGCGCGATGTTTCACCTTTTGTCTGCTCTTATGAATTTAGCAATCAATAGTTAAGCGAACACAACGGCGGACTGTGTATTTGTCCAGGATTTTTGGCTTACAGCTTAAAATGCTCGTGAGCATACTGAGTTACCAATAAGTAGGCAACGTTACATGCTGACCCTCTGGTGGCAAATATCTGAGACATGTAGATTATGAGTGGTTAACTGACATGTACACAATGTGTAGTACTTGTTTCGTGTCCACCTTAATAAATATAAATACAGCACATGTATATATTATTATCATCTCGAATGATAGATCTAGCCCTCGAAATGAAATCAATGATCGATTTTAATTCGCAATGCCTACATAGTGAACATTGTGAGCGCCCTTAATACTATTTATGGGCTTCGAAATACCGAACATTTTTAATTTTATTGCCTTTCATTTTTTATTTTATTTTTATACTCACGCACATACGTATCAAGATTATCAACATACTCATCAGCATGCACATAAAGCAAGACTTGCAAGGTTAAGTACACCTATGTGCACCACGGCGCGTCAGAAAGTAAAGCGGCTTCGTGTCCTCTGGGTTGCGTGCTCGCCTCGCGCTCTGGATTTGTCGGGCTCAACTCCCAGCACGTTTGGAAGAAATTTAAAATTTCTTTTGACAACATGGAAATGAAGTAATCATTGATATTATTTGCAATGTCTGCGTCCTTATAACAATGAGGGTACTGCTTAAATCTGTTTCGGTGGTTTAGAACCGAAACTGTTATTTACTTTCTTTTATTTTATTTCATTGTTTTCATTTATAATTGCAAATGAAAGTACCCTGCACTCGCAATGACATGCATATCCTATGTTCACCTCTGTTCGTCCAGAAGCAAATTGGTTTTCTGGCCCCTGGGTCGAATGCGCCCCTCGCAATGTGAAAGTTTCAGGCTCAATTCCCCCGCACCTATGCCAGAAATTTTACAATTACTTTATCCCGCGGGGACTACACGTTAGGTTTTCAGGACCACTGCTGGAGGTCAACGCCGATGCAGCGCTTTGTTTTCTGGTGGGTCATAAAATTATTTCGCATTAAAACATTGTTTCGACTTAGTTGCGAGCGTTTTATTATTTTACACTCTCGCTTGAAGGTCAACCGGCAACGCACGCCGAAATCGGCTGCACCTAGCGTAGAGAAGCTTTTGCTTCAATAAAGTTAACAATTAAGGAAACATAAGCATGTGACTAGTAGAGAGCATGGAGGCATACGTTCACGGATGACAAAAGAGTGACGTCAAAACGAGAATATTTACTGACGTCACATGTAGCCGCAACCTGCACAAAGAACTGCGCAGGGAAGATATCAGTCAGCGTGCATGGCAGTCGTCAAGGATGAGAATTCTGGTCTCTTTCGACCGCATTCAATTTAGGCTGTAAAGAACTACGAGATCGGAAGCATCAATTATCGACCGTCTTCTCGAACGAATAGGAATGAGGGTAAACAAAGATTTGGGCGAGATGTTAAGCATTCATGGTGGGTGAACAGCGTAACAAAGGCGGGACAAGCGCTTGTCTTGCCTTTGTTGCGCTGTTCACCAACCATGAAAGCCATTAGGTCACGTGCTGTCGGCAAGTAGGCCAACAAACATAGCATGTAATGTGCCGCGACGAACAATCATCACGATTTTTTTTCTTTATCACGATCCGCCACGACATCTAAGGGGAAGATATTTTGCTATGAAAAAAAAATGGGCGGCTATGGTCATGCAACTCGGTAGTTCCTTGGAGCGTCTTGAAGGTTATCAGCGTGCATTAGGAAATGTTTTTCCACTGTGGAAATTAGCACAAGAGAAAAGTGTCTGCTCTTTCAGCGCAGACTAAAGATATGTACACGTGGATTTAGAGTGACGTTTCCAGGCTTTTTTTTTTAATGTTTCGGTGTTTAAAGTCCCAAAGCGACTCAGGAATTACTGCTTTTCATGTTTTTTTATAGCATCTCTCGTTGAAAAGCATTGAAATTATCGAGTAGTTTTCTACATTCTTCTGTGCCCCCCTAAGTCAGCGTCATTAAAACTACAATGTTTATAATATATTTGAGACTTGTGTAGAGGCGTCATAATCAACATTAGCCGAAGTGCGCCCACTACAGAACAAATCCTTCTCCCATATGCCGCCAATTATCCCTGTGCTCTAGCAGACGGGTCATTTCATCCGCGCAAAACGTGTAAGTCTCATCCGCCTGCGTAACATTCGATAGACCGCTGCTACGCTTGCTTCCTCTTCGAATCTGGTCAGTCAAGCTTAACGACAATTGGTTATCTTGCCGCCGTATGACATGCCCTGCCGAAGTCCATTTCACTTATTGATTTCGAGTAGGATGTAATTAACGTTCACCTCTGCTCTCTACTTTCCTCTAAACGTAATGCCTTTTTTCGCTTCCTTGACTCGCTGTGTTTCGCTTAGGTTTGGCTGGACGATTTTGCTAATTCCACGTTTTTCTCTCGTAGGTGAGTACCTATAAATAAGAGCCGTCTTATACTTTCATTTTGAAAGAGATTGGTAAACTGCCATTGAGTTCCCTTCAAATGTGCTGCGAGATGTTTTATTCTTCTTGTTATGTCACTCCCTATTTCGGGATTTACAGTCATTACCTGCCACAGAGAGGTAATGACGTATTTCCTTACCACATCAATGGCCTTGTTAACAGTCGTAAACTTCTGTTCCCCTCCGAGACTGTTGAACAGTAGCCCCCTGCATATCTCTTTTCAAGCCCGTAGTTCCGCTTTGCCTGTCTAAGTGATTGCTTATGATTTGACATTCATCCTCTCGGTCACTTGCACGGCAATATAATCAATCGATCACAGATTACCCATATGCTCCATTAACTTTTATCCAAGTCTCTGAATACATTCTGCAAATAAACGATTGATAGCATTGGAAAGGTCGTATCTCCTTGCAGAACATCTTTCTTTCCTATAATCTTACTGTTGCCTTTTTTTGAAGGAATATGGCGGCTGGGCAGCCATCACAGATATATTCCAGAGCTTTTATATGAGAATCCTATATGCCCTGATTCTGCATTGATTTGGTGAGATATGTACGTACCCACAATTAAATACAATTCTCCGTTTCAAGTAAGATGAACGCTAACTTTCCCTAAGGCAGCGGAAGAAATGTAAGAGTAGGACCAAGCCCACAAGGACAGGATTTGAAGGCGCAGGCAAAGTAGCCTGCGCCTTCAAATGTAACCCTTGCAAGCCGAGCACCACGCCGGGCCTTAGCCTGTGCCCATCCTGAGGAAACCAGTGGGTAAACGGCCGGCAGCGGGAGCCGAACCCACCACCTCCCGAAGCCGAGGCGGGTGCTCTACCACTCGATAAACACTAAAAATATATTCCGCTATCGATTTCGTCGCCTTTACATACAACAGTGTATAAGAATAGCGTAGGCCCGTTAGTCTGCTAAAACAATCATTATGCGGAATTCAGAGCAGTACGTATGTCACACCAGCCACTTAGGTTGAACTAATGCAAACGCATCGATGTAATGATGACGGTATTGGATGGCTCCACTCTTTGTAGAAGGCATTTAAATTACTGGTACCTACTCAATAGCATTTTAAGCATAAAACACACACACGTACACACACGCGCGCACGCACTCGCGCACACACCACATTCCGCGCAAACGAGAGAGGTCGTTGTATTTGAAACGCACAAAAACCATACATGCACGAGAGAAGAAAACGGGACAGAGCGCCACTCACAACCACTCACAAGCTGCTGTGAGTGGCGTTGTGTTCCGTCCTGTTCTCTCGTGTGTGCGTGGTTTTGGCGCCTTTAAATTTCAATTATCTGTTACCAACTAGTCCAAAAAGAAGTGCTCTTAAACGAGACAGGAGAGCATTTGTTAAAGGTCCTTTTGTTTGTTGTGTGGAGCCCCTTGAAGAGTGCCGTATTAAGCTACTCGTGTCGGTGTTCGGCTCTTTCACAATATTCCGCAGTGATGATACACGAAGGAAAGGGTCACTGGGTGCATGCCTTTCACGGCTGTGATGCCCACTTTGTTTACGCATGGTCCAACGCTTGCTGCTGTGAAGACTAGTTTTCTTTATTGGTATCAGAATCGCCTATTCAGCCGACATTGCTTGTTAAGGCAGGGAATGCTCCTTGTTTATTTGAACAATTGCAACAAAAGCTTCCAATAAAAGGCTTCGATTCAGCTCGTAGTTATCGAGATTACTTCATAAAAGCGGCACTGGAGCATAGGCCGCCGGCGTGCACTTGGTATACCAACGCTGACGATGAAATGTTGAAGACGTGCATACTTGGCAGCATTGGTCAGTGGACAATTCAATCACGCTTCCATGTACATTGCAGTGGTGTCATCATGGAAAAAAGAATACGATGGTTGCGTATTTGATTTGAGATTGTGTACTCCCTGCTAGGAATGGGAAGATCAGTGGTCGTAGCGCGTAACTGGCAGCAGTCACCTTTCCGTTCTGCTACGTCCATTTCAAACATTGTGTCTTCTGCCTGTGCCATTAGCCGCATGTTGATTGGTCGCAGCGTTCGTACAGCAAAATAACCTCGAGCTATTCCATTAAAAATATAAGGCAAGTGCGGTTTGCTTCCCTGCTTCGAAGCATGCTTCGTCGGCTTTTCCTTGCGGTAAGCAACTCTGCTACTTTCAGGAAATGATTGCGGCCCATTGCGGTGCTCCAGTGTACGTATGGCGTCGGCATATTGGTTCCCATTGGCTTAAGCTTAGTTCCAATCTGTAGGCGCTTGAATGTACGCTTACTTTAGCACAACTAACCCAGCGTCGAGCTGTGCCCAAGAGTGAACAGGTCCGCCTGACTCACCAGCCTCGTTTCTCGCCTACTCCCCAGCTTCATTCCCCGAGACACGGCTCTTCGCCCGGAAGTGGCGTAAGTCTTCGATGTATGGTCATCACTATGGCGATAGCGCTCACCGCCGTTGTATTACCGTGGCCTAAACCAATTCGTAAAATCTTTACTTGAGTCATGGGTGCGAGTAGATTCGAGAATATAAAAATAAGCATATTGGCCGGCAAGGAGTGTGATACTTGCCGACAGAGACGGGTTAATATAACAAAGTCATCATACGGCTTATCCATCATCTGGCTATTCATCATACGGCTTCGCCATGCACGGCGCTGGCCCGGCACATGGCACGCGTATCTTCTGAGTCAGCGCCTTCCCTGAATGCGGATGTGCCATCTAAATCAGCGGATGCTCGACCACGATGGAACGCTATCGCTTTTCATTCTTAAGGCATAGCTTAAATATCTCCCAATTTTTTTCATAACTTCCTCCGGATCCCTCTGTTATCACCTGAGAAAGCCTGTGCATCGTTCTTTAGTAAGTTATGGAGCATCTGCCTCAACTAAATTTCTCTGTACAAATAAAGTAATCGGTAGTGTTTGTGCAGTTATACTCAAACGTTTTAGCAAACAATTCATTCAAGAGTATACTCTTAAAAGAATTGTTTGTTAAGGCCTTTCAGTCAATATGTTTCATGCTCAGACCGCGCAGAACAAACAGCACTGATCAAGACCAGACCAGGGCAAGTTTTTCGCTAGCTTCTAAGTTTTTGTGAAAGCTGTATAGGTTTCCTCTGTAGCCATATGACTGCGCTTAGATGGATGCAAATGAGTAATTACTCCTTTATTATAAAGGCGATGTACGCAGTAACAACACCACAGGACAGATAATTCATACGGACGCATGGGATAACGAAAAAACGAATCCACAATGTGAACTACCACACTCCGTCCGTGTTAAAACGCCAGCATCAAGAGCGTCTGTGATAGCGACCGCCAGAATGCTATCAGTGAAGCAAGTAGAACTGTTCTATTTACAAAAAAAGCAAAAACATAAAACATGTTACCGAAGAAGATCCTCGTGAGCTCCTCGCTGTTGTTCCTCGTGAGCGCGTGCTCACGAGGAACAACAGCGTCAATCTTCAGCTTTCGAACAGAGGAACACTACTTCAGTATCCATACTATCGTATGCAAAAGTGGTCTTCCTTGCTTCGGCCGACAGGGTAGCTCGAGAGCATACGAAAAGCCGAGATTCCCACGTAGGCGGCCCCGAGGTTTTCGTACCTATCCCTCAGGGATATACGATATACGGCGATTTTAGATTACTTTAAGGGGGTCAGAAGAAGCTACCCCCACAACACAAATCACTAAGCATGGAAGAGGCTGTAGCTTGGAGACCGCTGCAAACGGGTACCTACCGTAACCTGCATATACAAAGCAAAATTCACCCCACACAATATAAAGATACATGTCCATGGTGTAACGAAACGCCCACGCTATATCATATTTCGTGGGAATGCCGCAGAATACCCGTGGTCCCAGCGATACCAAACTCGAGTGCAGAACAGTGGGAGGGATTGCTCTCCAGCGACCGCCGGTGCGACCAAATTGGTATAATCTGGCGGGCCAATCTGGCGGCGGCATCCAGCGATGCCCTGGAATAGGGGCAGACGACCCTGTGCAAGAGAAGATGACCCAAGTCACCTGACACCGCAGACGAACAAAGCTAGAGCAAAATAAAGTTTATTCTCTCTCTCTCTCTCACTACTTCAGTATGGAACAGAGCCTGGTCAAGTTAGGAACACTAAAATATCGTATATTTACGAGCTGCAACATAAAGCCATTATGCCCAGGTGCTTGCCACGAAACTGCAACAGTGCATGACCCACTACAATGCTTATGCTGTTCTTTTAGGACATTGTCATCTTGCTTAAGCACGCTGTTATCGCTGATAAAAGGTGACTGGATTCCCTCGTGCAACTGTTAGCCATAACGTTGGGCGGTGCTGGCAGGGCAACATTATTTTTCTTTCTTTTCTCTGCCCACTCTAATATATGTCAGTCATAACGCGCTGCAACCTGGACTACAGCCGTAAATAAAGGAAGATTTGGAAAGGCATAACCTTATGCGGAAAGATGCATGGCAAGAAAAAAAAGCGCGAACTTGAATAAATCAGCTAAAAAAGTACGCCAGAAAGGCGCTTGAATATCCAACCAAGGCAGCTGTAACAAAATCTAACGTTGAAAATGGGTTGTGTTATTGCAGGCGCCTAGCGATTCCGTCTACCCCCCTCCCCCAACCCAGGTTTAAAAGCTCCAACCAGCTAGATTTGCAAGCTTGTTACAACGGCCGTGATCGTGTTTGCGAGTATCTTTCATGCAGACACTTGCTTACATACTCATATTAGGCACGCAGATATGGCGAGTTATAGAGAAAAATGGCAGTCTAACGGCTGGCTTTTGTAACAACTCTGCCAGAACAAATAAGTTTCAGTAATGCCTTCAAAGTCAAAGGTAGACATGCATTGGGAGCACTATGAACACCTGAGGCTGACAAAAGTATAACCACCACTTTACCCTCGAGTTCGGGAGCGGAGTCGAACTGCAGAAAAACAAATACGATCAGCAATGCGCACATCAAAGCTGGGCCTTCAGAGCGAGCAGAATGAGCGGCATGCCTCAAACAACATGAAGCGTAACTTTCGAGTGAAGCCCGCGAACTAGTCCTACTACAAGCAGAATAGTATGCTAGGCAATGCCCGCCACCTTACTGGTGAGACACACGAGAGAACAGGACGGAACATAGCGCCACTCACATCTGCTTGTGAGTGGTTGTGAGTGGCGCTTTGTCCCGTTCTCTTCTCTTGTGTGTGTGGATTTGGCGCCTTTAAATTACAGTGACCTCACATCTTTGCGCGGCATGTGTTCGTGTGCGTGTGTGTGTGTGTGTGTGTGTTGTGTTTGTTTGTGCTTGTGTGTGTGCGTTTGATGCGTCATCAAATGCAATTGGGTAGGTACCAGGAACTTTAGCCGCCTACTACAAAGAGTGGATCCATCCATAACCATCATCATTACATCGATGCGTTTGCACCTAAGGGGCTGGTGTGACATACATTCAGCTCTGAATTCGGCATAATGGTTGGTTTAGCAGACGGTTAACGGGACTACGGCACTCTTAAACTCTGTTTTACGTGAAGGCGACGGAATTGATTTGCGGAATATACTTTTACTTTTTACCGAGCACTACGCTTTGCGTTCTACCGCTGTCTTAGGGGCACTTAGCGTTCATCTTACTTGAAATGAGGGATTGTATGTTATTTTAGGCACATATGTCACTTATTAAATGCAGAATCAGCGCATAGAAGAGTCTCATATTAAAGCTCTGGAATATATCTGTGATGGCTGCGCCGTCACCATATTCCTCCAGAATGGCCGCAGTAAGATCAGAGGAAGGAAGTATGTTCGGCACGAGACGCGATCTTTCTAATGCTATCAATCGTCTGTTTGCAGGAGGTATTCAGACTAGGATAAATGTTAATGACACATATGGGTAATCTGTGATTGATTGATGATATTGCTGTGCAAGTGACCGACAGGATGAATGGAAATAATGAGCAATAAATTAGACAGGCAAAGTGGATCTACGGGCTTAAATAGGAATGTGCAGGAAACTATTGTTGAACAGTCTCGGAAGGGCACAGCAGTTGAAAACTGTTAACGAGGCGCTGGAAGTGGCAAGTAAATACGTCATTACCTATCTATGGTAGGTAAAGACCATAAATCACGAAAAAAATAGAAAGAAATAACTACAAAAATAAGAATGGGCGCATCAAATTTGGAGGGTACTCAATAGCAGTTTACCAATGTTTTTCAAAGTAAAAGTATAGGACGGTTCTTATATGTACAGCCGGCCAAATCTGTAGCTGGCGTGCGCGACGGCCGCTTTTTCTGCGTTCCTGCGCTTTGCGACGAAGCAAATTTGCGGAAAGCTCGATGTTAGGCACGGGCTTAGTGAGCCTGTGCTTAGATTTGATATTTTCGAAAGTTTGCTCCGCCATGAGCTGCAGGAGCACGAAAAAAGCGGCCGTCGCGCACGAGAGCTAAAGATTTGGCCGGCTGTACTCACCTACAAGAGAGAAACGTGGAACTAAAAAACGGTTCAGCCAAATCTAAGGGCAACGCAGCGAGTCAAAGAAGCGGAAAAAGGCATTACGTTTAGAGAAAAGAAGAGAGCAGGGCTGAGCGTTGATTACTTCCTACTCGAAATCAATAAGATCAAATGGACTTGGGCAGGGCATGCCATGCGACGGCAAGATAACCAATTGTCGTTAGGGGTGGCTGACCAGATTCGAAGAGAAAGCAAGCCTAGCAGCGCTCTCTCGATGGTTACGTGGGCGGATGAGACAGACGTTTGCGCGGTTGAGATGCCCGCGTGAGCTACAGCACAGGGTTAACTGAATACATATGGGAGAAGGGTTTGATTTGTAGTCGGGCGCACTTCGGCTAATGGTGATGATTACGCCTATACACAAGTCTAAAATATATACTAAACATCGTAGGTTTAATGCCACTGTTTTGGGAGGCACAGGAGGATGTAGGAAACTACTCTATAATGTCAATACTTTCCAACGAGTGATGCTGTAAGAAACGTTAAGCTCCCATAATTTAAAAACAGATGCTTCGGAACGTCACTCTAAAAGCGACTTGTACATATTTTTAGTCTGCGCTGAAAGAGCAGACACTTTTCTCTTGTGCCAAATTACACAGCTGAAAAACTTTTCCTAATGCATGCTTATGGCCTTCACAAGGCTCCAAGGAACTACCGAGTTGCATGACCATAGCCACCCATTTTTTTTCCATAGCAAAATATCTTCTCCTTAGATGTCGTGGCGGATCGTGATAAAGAAAAAAATCGTGATGATAGTTCGTCGCGGCACATTACATGCTATGTTCGGTTGCCTACCGCTGACATTGCGCGACCTAATGGCTTTCATGGTGAGTCAACAGTCAGCAGCTCAACAAAGGCGAGACAAAGGCAAGACAAGCGCTTGTCCCGCCTTTGTTGCGCTGTTCACCCACCATGAATGCTTAACACCTCGCCCAAATCTCAGCTTAACCCTCATGGCTATAAGTTTGAGATCACGGTCGATGATTGATGCTTCCGATGTCGTAGTTCTTTACAGTATAAATTAAATGCTGTCGAAAGGGATCGGAATTCTCATCTTCGACGACTGCCATGCACGCTGACTGTTATCTTCCCTGCACAGTTCTTTCTGCAGGTTGCGGGTACAGGTTAGCTCAGTAAATATTTTGGATTTGACGTCACTCTTCTGTCAGCCTTCAGCGCATGCGTCGATGCTCTCTACAGGTCACATGCTTATGTTTCCGTAATTGTTAACTTTATTGAAGCGAAAGCTTCTCTACTCTAGGTAAAGCCGATTGCGCCGTGCGCTACCGTATGACCTGCAAGTGAGCCAGAGGTCAAGTGTGTCTATAGGCCTTACACTATGTGCTTCGCCAGGGTGCCGCACCACTTGACATCAGACCTTTCGATTCGCCGGAAGAGGGCGGTAGAGTAGGCCGCAGCATATCTGTGATAATTGTAGGGGAAGCCCTTTGTTGTTTGAGGCTGGGACGGGAGTTTTGCGTACTAAGACATATAGAGTCAGGTACCACGAGATAGACACTTTGTGCGTTGCGTGCGGAGAGGAGGAGGAAACGGCTGAACACTTGATACTTTTCCATAAAGGGCTTATCACCCTACAGTGGAATGCAGTGGGGCTGATTTATCCAAGGCATTGGGGTTTTAGGATAGTGAAGGGAAAGTAGATTTTAATTGGGTAGAAATAACCAAGCGAAGGTTATCTGATTGGTGGCTAAAATCAAGATGAGAGTAAAATTTCATGTCATGGCTAGGTGGCTTGAGCAACCGCCAGATTTAAAGAGTTCAGCCGTATCCATTCATCCTTCCATCCAGCGTTGATTGTGTGACCAACCTCTCGCGATCAACCAGTAGTTTAACTGCCACCTCCCAGGGCGGCAGGGTGGGCGCGCTGCCTATCCAGTGTGCGTAACGCACTCAACGTTACATACGCCAAGCCGCGTCTACTTGCCGGATACACCACAGCTTTCCCTCTCGAAATAGGTTCATCAGCTGTTAAACCGGAGGTCATTTTTCATTATTTTCAATGCTTGTGTTACATTTGTAGCCGAAAAGACAAGTTATTTTATGCAGATCGACTTCAAGTATTCTGAGAATTTTGTCACCAATGCCCAATTAGGGGAATCAATAAGTGATTTAATATCATGTTAATCGAGAGTGTAATATATTAAAACGCTCGCAACACAGTCGGAACAGTGCTCTAATGCGAAATAACTTCATGGCCCACCAGAAAACAAAGCACGGCATCGGCTTTGACTTCCAGCAGTGATACCGAAAATTCCACATGCAGTCACCGTAGGATCAAATATAAAATTTCTTCCAAAGGTGCGGGGGAATTGAGCCCTGCAAATTCAGATTGTGAGCTGTGCACGCAACCCACAGGACACGAAGCCGCTTTGCTTTCTGAGGTGCAAACGTGCACATAGTGTATGCTTAACCTTGCATGTCTAGTTTCAAGTGCATGCTGATTAGTATGTTCATAATCTTCAAGGGTACGTGCGTGAGTATAAAAACAAAATAAAAATTGAAACGAAATAAAATAAAAACTAATTTCTCGGTTTCGAATCACGTAAGTAGTATTAAGCTAGGTCACAATTTCAAGGACGTAGGCATTGCGAATTAAGAGCAATCATTGATTTAATTTCGGGCCATATATCTGTCAAATGTGATGAGAATAATATAGACATGTGCTGCATTTATATTTTTGAACTGGCCACGAAACACATTGTGCACATGTCGGTTAACCAGTAATAACCTACATGTCTCAGATATTTACCACCAGAGGGTCAGCATGTAACGTTACCTGCCTGCTTGGTAACTCAGTATGCTCACGAGCATTTTAAGCGGTAAGCCAAGAATCTTGGACATATAAACAGTCCGCCGTTATGTTGGCGTAAATATTTATTACTAAATTTATAAGGGCAGACAAAAGATGAAACATCGTGCAAGCAGCAGTTTTTTTTTTTAGTGTTACTGGCATTCTAACTTTGAGCGTAGAGCTGTTACAGCAGTGGACGCGATTCTTTGGGTGAAATAGATAACATAAGACAAACTGATCATGCATGGAAAGTATTTTTAACTGAAAATGACAAACACAAGTGCGAAAAATTGGGAACTGCAGATATGGAAAAACACCTAGAACACCTGCTGCTTTTTTTCTACTTACGTAAGCAGTTTTAGATGTAGTACATGATACGGCAACATTTAGAATTATAAAGAGAGGAATGAGGCAGTAGCGAACGCTCTCGAGCGCCTTCTGTAGGGCTTCGTGTGTCTGGGATGACCGCCCACTAAGTGTGCAGGCTGTAATGGACGAGCAGTCCAATATTCAAAGTTCTTTATGTCCTGGTACATCGGTTCGTTTGTTCTCCGAGGATGGAAGCTGTTCACCCGCTTCAACCCTGGTGGGCTCCTCCGACGCATGCGGTGTCCAGTTCTCTGAGGACGAGGCTTTGGAAGAGCACCGGCTGAGCAAGCACGAAGAGACGCCACTAGTGAGGCACAGCTGTGCCTTCTGCCCTTACTCGACCGATCACAATTAAGTAATCCGAGGTTTTACTTTGCATTGCACGTCGCTATAAATTTTTCGTTCAGCACGCGAACAGTGGTAGGTTTAGACTAAAGCCAACATCAGCCAATTTTTGACGCTCTTTGTCAGAGGCTACACACCCATTACCAATTATTTTCAAGTATTTTGATCCTCAAAGAAAGGGGAAGAGTCCGATAACTTAGTGTTCTTTTCGTTAAAGAGAAAAATGTGGTGTTAAATGTCGTTGCATGTCTTCGCATTGCATGACGAAGCGGTCGTGCCTTTCCCCTTCCTTGAGAAGGATCTCGTGATTGAAGCAGCGTTTTTACTTATGCTACTGTTCATGACGTTACAGAGACGGATCGACCAGCACTAATGAGGAGATCTGACATGATGCCAGATATCTCATCCTGAAACGCAAGTCGTAAAGAAGCGGCCTTATGATACACATAGGGGCGTTCCTAGCGCGTCTGCAATGAAGCGAATGAGCTAACAGCGTTCATATGTTCGTGTTCCTTGTCGCTACGAAGCGCCGTGTTCGTAATGAAGTCGAGGCCTCGATATATTCCGGCATTTTCTAAACATGAATACAAGTGTGCAGCTAATGTTGTTATCGTATCTCATATGCACTGTAAAAGAAAAGAATTGCGGTTTTAGGCGCTGATCAAGGCTTCACTGAGCTGCCTCATGGCAGTGTCCGCGGTGCCAACTGGCTGCAACACGGTTCTTTCGCAGCCAAGCAAACGGTGCTACGGTTCGCATGTGGCGTTTTTATGACGCAATAGTTATTTCACTCTTCCTCCTCAGAGCCGCCTACGCGGATGTCTTGTTCAGAGTGCCACCTCTCCTAATTCTGTTCCTTTCCTTCACAGATCCCATTTCGACGCACACGCACTGATCCACACGGGTGAGGAGCCTTTCAAGTGTGACGAATGCGGGAAAGGCTTCAGACTGCGACATCATCTCTTGAGACATGAGCTGGTCCACTCAGGCGAGAATCCCTGCGAATGCCCCAACAGCGGAAGGCATTTTAGGTTTGTTTCCAATATGGAGCGTCACCGGAAAGAAATACACGATACTGGTGGCAAGGTTAGACCAGTTTGTCATCCCTGCAGATGCACCCGGAAGAGAGACCCCATACCAGCTCCCATGCCACTTCGGAAGAGGTTCCCGCGCCTGACCGAAGCGAGGAAGTATGAGTGTGAGAAGTTCTGCCTCCAGCAGCCTCTCCTGAGTACAATCTGTGATTCCATCGCACTTGGATCGAAAAGATCGGACCCCAACGGAACGACCATGAAGGAACGAGCAGGAATGGCAGAAGTGCGTTGGTCGCGAAGGCCACATGATTGAGATAAAGAAAAACGCTCAACAAACTGCGGTGTTAAGCGCTGTTTTTTTTTTGTTTTGTGTTACAGGATGCATTCCTAGACGAGAAGAAACTATGTCGAAGCCCTGTATCGTTGAAGAACTCTTCTGTCTGTATCACACATGCACAGACTTGAAGAAATATGGACAAACTACGTCGACGGTCCCAGTACGCTGGCCAACTTACTATGACGGAGCGTGCATTTTGCCCACATAAACGCACAATGCACCATCTATAATAGTCTGGACTGTTCACACGCGCATTGCTCTCGGGGTGCGCCCATTTCGGGAACTGAGCCACAAGAGACACCTTCTCACTTTCGACTGGTAGGCTTTGTGGGCGGGGGAGTTAGCGCACACGAGCATATTTATCAGCATATCTTTATTGCACTTCGCTACCTAGATACAGCTTTGCAGGCATATTTTTCCTATGGCTCTTAGCGAGTAGTCTGTGATAGGCCAGTGTGCCAAAAAATGTACGCGTTGTGTGCCAGATTCACAAACTGAGCTCAACGACGCCACACAGTTAGTTCACAGGAAAAGGCCTCGATTTTAACAGGAGACAACTCTGCACGAGGGACCGTGTAAAATACATTTCACTGAGTAGCTTTTTCACTTTGGAATAGAGCCGCCACGGTGGCACAGTGGTTATGTTGCTCGGGGTGGTGGTGGCGATGAAAATCAATTATTTATCTATATATACAGAGAGGTGCTCGGGGAGAGGCTCCAAGTGGGTCTCGCCCCTTACAGTACAAGGCGGAGTCCCTCATTCCGTGTCCCCCCCCGTTGGTACTGACCGCTGCGCAGGTCCGCCTACGCAGGGCCGGTTGTGCCAATAGCTCCTGGCAGCCGAGCAGAGCCGCCTCCCAGTCCTCTCGGGTAGGGGAAGGAGTGATGGGGGAGAAAAAAGGCCTGCATGCCCAAACCATGGTAAAGGTGTCGGCCACCTGCCCACAGAATGAGCAGCTGCCGTCAAAAGAACACTCAAAGTGCTTGAGAACCGCCGGGTACAGTAGGTGTTTTGTAAAAGGCCTAAGGAGAGTTGGTTCGTCAGCTTTACCCAGTCCCTTCATAGGGACCTGGTAGCGCCGGTGTTCGGCACGATAGCGCTCAGTAATATCTTTAAAAGAAAGAAGGCTGTGTTATGGGTTAAGGTGCTCCCAAGGAACGCCTGGTGCCCAGGAATTAAGTGCGCGCGCTGCCTCAAAAGGGCTTCGTTACCTGGCATTCCTTGGTGGCCGGGGACCCATATGACTGAGCGAAGAGTTGGATCGTAGTCGCGAGTACTGGGGTGAAGAATTTAGTGGGCAAGTAGAGCTCGGCTCCTGACGCAAAAGACGCGTTGCTGGCCCCGGCCGTGGCGGCCGAATTTCGACGGATGAGACATTCTAGAGGAACATGTGCTGTGCGATGTCAGCTCACGTTAAAGAGCCCCAGCCGGTCTAAATTTCCGGAGCCCTGCACTACTGCGTCGTGCATAGCCTGAATCGGTTTGCGATCTTAACCGCCCATAAACTAAACTAAACTTTGGAATATCGTTAGTCAAGCTGGAGCCGTGAGTGCTTTAGTTGAGAACCTAAGCGCTAAGGCGAGCAGCTTTAGCGACTTGCGTGAGAGCCCGAGTGATTAAACAGCTCGCGTGCTCTAAGTGCTGACCTAGACAGCGTTGCACTAAGAGCGGTCCCTGGCGGCTCATCTGTTGAAAGATACTTGGCAGACGGGAATTTTTTCGGTGAACAGGCCAGCCATTAAGGATGGCTCACTGCCCTTACGTAGGCAACTGGGACGCGCCGTCATATTGCGCTGAGAAGCAGTGCCGTGGTTTTTTGGCGCTGTGTCTACACTTTTGATGACTCCTGTAATAAAGATGTATGCACGCATGACTGAAGAAACATGTGCCTCTTGAATCCAGGTGTTTGTTTTAATGAGAAATGCACAATTCATAACTATGCTGCAGAGAACGTTTGTTATGGCGGCCTATTCTGTAATTGTGCTTTCTGATGGTTCGCTGGCGGGGCTAGGAAATTTGTGTTACATCCCCCCTACTGTATTCTCTCGAGGGCGAACGCAGTTTTATACACAAATAAATAAATACACAAAAATGGGCTAGAAGAAAATTTCTCAGGCAGCTATGCCTACTTGCTCTTTATGTATTATCCGTATTCATTGCAGGAATAATCTCCAAACATTTTTAATAAATGGCAAGACGACAGCATATTATCGACACGAAAACCAGAGGTGGGACTGAAGACTGAACACACCATGACTAAATACTATTTATTACGCAATCCTTGCCGCTAGGAAATGCATGCGCGAGCAGCCAGCTATATTATGGCGGGGTATCACAACTACAGTCACGCTTCGTGAGATAGCGCTGACGAGCAGTTCTGCCCCTGTTCACTTCAGTTCAGTTTATTTATTTCTTGCTACAAAGAGCAGAAGGCCCGGGAAAAAAGCCGTAGCTTGACAAGCTCCCAAGGCCGACAACATCCAGCAACAGTGGCGCCATTGATCACGTGCAAACAAGAAAGGCATACATCAACCTAAGGCACGATTCACAATCTGTGAATGAACAGCGGAAACACAAACTAAGCGCGCAATATAACATAAAGAACAAGTAATATATAAAATTCAAAGCATGCACTGAAAGCATTATTTAAACATTCTATATGCGCAGAGATTATAGCACTTCATTTCACAGCAGTGAACACACTGACAACGCATAAAAGAACAATTTTCAACATACGTGAAAGACGGCAGCATGATATTGGCGTGCTGACGGGTTACGATAAGCATTCAACGAGCCTGCATATTTCTACCGTATACGTAAGAACCACAAACCATAAAAAAACAGAATTATTTAGTGAAAGAACGCCCGGAGGTCAGCATTGCTGCATTTCTTAATGCCAATGCCTGCATCAAAGAGCCGATTGAGTAGTGCGGGAAGATAATATCTAAGCATCTGTATCCCGTAGTTCGTGGCGTGTTGAGGGTGTAGTGCCGCAGACGGCGTAGCGAGTATGTAGGCACAAGGAGCTCAAGGTTAGCAATTTGAGATATTGTGGAAATTTTGTCCCGTGTTTCCTGTTTGTAGCGCAAGGACAGACGTATATCATAGAGACTAAATATTCTCGGCACGTTACTATAGTGAAAAAGGGCTGCGGAAGGATAATCATAAGGCTGGTTAAAAATAATTCTTAAGGCCCTCTTTTGAAGGAGGTAAATATTTTGAAGAGTGGTCTTTGTAGCAGCTCCCCAAACTAGGTTGCAGTAATGCAAATGCGACATGAAGAGGGTTTTAAACAGAAGCAGTTTAATTGAGGTAAAGAAAAAATGGCGATAACGTGATAGAACACCAACTACACGAGCAACCTTAAGGCATATATGATCAATATGTGTATCCCAGAGCAGTTTTTCCGTAAACCAGATTCCTAATGTTTAAAGGTGTTAACAATTTCTATACTACTCAAGGCACAGCAGAGTTGTCTGGAGAAGCTTAATATTTTTCCTTTCAGAAGGAAGAACATAGCTTTCTTTTTCGAAACATTTATCTGTAGAGCATTACAGTTTACCCGGTGGACAAGCGCTGAGAGTGTCCTATTTGCAAGGAGAATGAGATCATCGGGGTTGTAACCACTGAAGGTTATGCTTGTGTTGTCCGCGTATATTATAAAGCATGCATTCGCATTATTTGTGTTAATATCATTGATGTATAAATTAAACAGAAGTGGACCTAAGATACTCCCTTGCGGGACGCCAGTTTTTATTTGAGTCATGCGCGAATAGCATCTATTGATGTCGACATATTGATATCTGTGCGAAAGATAAGAACAAATTAGCTCTAGAACATGGCCCCTGACACCATATCTCTGAATTTTCGCAAGAGTGTCATGACTAATGCTGTAGAAGGCTTTTTTAAAGTCTATGAAAACCCCAATTGTAATCTTTTTTCTTCAACGTTTCGAAGATAAATTCTTTTTGGGCCACCAATGCAGTTTCAGTAGAAAATCCTTTCTGAAAACCGTGTTGAGATCGTGTAATAATAGTGTGGCGATCCAAAAATTGGTGCAGGCGGTTAGCGACCACTTTTTCAAGACCTGTAGAAAACACTGGTAGAAGGGATATTGGTCTATAGTTGGCGATATTATTGCGATCACCTTTTTTAAATACAGGCAGTACTCTAGCAACTTTCATCTCCGTGGGAAACGTACCAGTACTAAGACATTGATTAAAGATATGAGTCAGTGAGTGTGAAATAATGTCTATAACATACTTAACAGGAGAAATTTGAAGTCCGTCGCATCACGCGATGGGCTATTGTGTAGTTCCCTGAACATTGACTGAACTTCTTCGTTGTCAACTGCAGTAAGAAAAACACTCTGCGAGTTATTAGTCTCTATAAATTCGATCGCTTCCTGGTTATGTTGGGACAGCGAGTTATCAAGGAAGGAATCATTAAACGGATTAGCCAAATCGAACCTAGTCATCTCAACACCATTAGCTGTTAAAATATCAGGAGCTTTGGTAATACTTGAAGGGTTAATGATGTTAGAAAGCTGTTTCCACAATATATCCGTACGACCACCACTACTCTCAAAGATGTCACCGTAGTAACAGTCCTTAGCAGTTCTAATATCCCGGTTTAATTGTTTGCGATAAGCTTTGTACTGTGTCCAGTCATCAGGCTCTCTCTTTTTGATAAATTTCCAGTAAAGTTTGTTTTTTACCTCGATGCGATGCAACAAAGACGATGAAATCCATGGCTTCCTAAATCTTCTTCGTTTTATTACTTTCGTAAGGGGGAAATTATTTTAATACAGAGCGATTAACTTGCGTAAAAAAGTGTGGTATGCGTTATTAGGACACCTTATTGAACATATGTCATGCCATGTCTCATTTTCTACTTCTCCGCGGAAGGTGTTCAGTCTATGCTCAGAGATTATTTGGCGGTAATAAGGCTGATCAGACAGCCTCTTTGTACGATGTTTTTCTTTACACATATAAATTCCCATGTGGTCACTAATGTCGCACCAGATTACACCACTCTTAATAAGGGCTATATCAAAATTAGTAATAAAAAGGTCAAGCTACGTTGCCGTGTTGGAAGTAATGCGAGTGGGTTCTCTTATTATGTTTGAGCAGCCATTTGAAGAAAGAAGAATTTAATAATTGTTCTGAATAGTATTATTACACAACATATCAATGTTAAAATCACCGCCCCATACAAAGTTATACTTCTTATCATCAATGAAATGAAAGAGGGAGTCCAGACGTTACAGGAAAGCATTCTCATCACCACTGGGAGGGCGGTAAAAAACTGAGAAAACAGTACAGTTGCTGAGAACTGTGAGAACTTCGCAACACTCAGTTATGAAGCTTAGCTATGGGAGCAGTTCACACTTCATGGATTGATTCACCAGCAGGGACACACCACCGCCTTTCCGTCCATTTTGGCGATTTAGGAAAAAAGTTTCGTATGAGGGAAGCGTGAACACATAATCATTTACATACCACGTCTCAGATGTCATGAGTACATCAAAATCGAAACCAAAACTTGCCAGTAGCATGGAAAAGTCATCAAATTTGTTGCAAAGAGACCGGGCATTATTACGAAAGCATTTCAGTGGAGCGTCGAAAAGATAGTCAATTCCAAGGTGGGTTTTTAAATCTGTGGGAAGGACAGGGACAGGCATTTTGGTGTTTATCGATGTTTTATACAGTTGCCACCCATTTTACCTCATGAGGAGCCTAGAGTTGCGGAGGAGTCTACGGTTGCACACGTCACGAGATCCAAATCACGCATTGACGTAATGCGTAGAACCACTGACGTTTCGCTTTGCCTTGCAATAATTTTGCCATTGCTCGTCCAAACAAACTTCCAGCCGGCTGCCTTCTTACGAGAAATAGCAGCACCAAGCAGCACCTTATTTGTTCGATTGAGATGTTCATTAACAAAAACTGACTTGCTTGGGCCATCAAATCCAAGGGACTCAGTTGCTGGCGTGTCTTCCGTGCCTTTGCCAAGATGCTATTTCGCTTTGACCGGCGAGTGAAGCGGATGATTACGTTTTTATCACTGGAATTCGCACTTCCAACTTTGTAGCATATGTCAACATCGGCATCTGTAAGTTCCTCACCCAGTGTCTCAGCTATGGTTTTAACTGCAGCCACTTCATTACAGCTTTCAGGTAGTCCTTTGATTTCTAGATTGTTCGACCTGTGGTACTGTTCTAGTTCGTCAACTCGAGCCTGCAAGGCCAGATTTTTCTCTTCAAGTTCTCTGTTTTTTCGAATGAGTAGTTTCATGTCGTCCTCCAGTTCTTTAATGCCTTTCTGAATTTCTATCACATTATCACAAGTGTCCGAGCAAACCTTGACACTGTCCTTGAGTGTGCGCATTTCAACGCGCATCTCTCCGGAATTCATCAAGCTGCTTTGATAAGTCTTTCGCATCTTTCGTCATCAGATTTCAGCACAAAAACAACAACGAAAAAAGATGCAAATATAGGGCACTATTCGGCAGCAACCACAAATAGCAAAGTAAAGAAAGGGATTACAAAAAAAAATTGCTCGCCCGCAAAAGCAGGAATACGTTTTAAGATGCGTGCCCGCCGGTGCACCGCTGCCGAACTGAGCAAGCCGATTCCGTGCACCGGCCGGCACGCAACTTAAAACGTATTCCTGCTTTTGCGGCTGACAGCGCAGTGACACCTAACCTGAGCGGACTGTCTACCGGTGTCTCCATGAAACCGTGGTTTCTCCATTTTTTTTTCACTCCTGTGCACTCGACATGCGTACAGGTGGCTAAGTGGGCTCAACCGTTCTGGACTTCGTCATTATGTCTCCTCGTGTAGAATTACTCCCAGTAACAGAGAAGAAAATAGCAATGCTTCACTCCGCTGTTTTTTGCAAGTTTTTGTTTATTTCGGTCATGGCGGTTTCGCAACTAAAGCTGTTCCCCACTACCTTTCTTGTGCCTCTTTTCGACGAATACCCATACACTTGAGTCTTCGTCGTCCGTGGCTGCAATCAGGTCCTTATATTTCAGCGGAACCATGTCGAGGGCGCACCTGCGTGACGTCTCAGAACCTTGCTGCTACAAAAGCCAATCCCATAGTGCGTGCAGTGGCTGGCTGTCCCCCAGTACACAAGCGTGTATATCTCGAGGTTCCGGCTTTAGGCTTCTTTGCTTCTGTGCATCGTTGTGCGGTGACGCGTTTTGTTCCTAGCTTGGCTGAAGCGCTGTCCGCAGCCGGCGCACAGGTGAGGCTGCTCTCTCGAGTCGACCAGCAAATCGTCGTTGAGATGAGGCCGCTGATGAAAGCCCTTTCGGCACCCTGGCACACGAAGGGACGCTGGCCCATGTGAGTCCGCAGGTGTCTGGTGAAATCATATCTAACCGAGGAAAAAAGAAGGAAAGGAGGAGAGGTAGCACACTGTGACCATGATAGCCTCCTCTCCGGCGCAAAAGATTTAGAGTGAAAAAGACATTGCGTCATTAAACACCACATGTGGCCCTTGAGCAGTCTAAGGCACCCGCTACATGGCTGCGGCTGAAGCGTGTGAAGCTGGTGGGTTGTGCGGACCGCGCAATGAACCAGTTTAATCACATTTCGATCACCTTTGAAATCGCTATCGTTTCTTTCCCGCTCCAAGACGCTTCTACACGCAGCAAGTTAAGCATTCTAACCGGCATTGCTTTTCCTGCGGGACGATGCGTCTGCGTAATGGACTGAATGGTGAACACCACGCCGACGCGAAAAAGTGTGGTATGGCTGTTCCGATGTCGCAGCCATATAATCGCCACTCCAATCACTTCTTCCTTCTGATCGAAGACGAAGGGCATGAAAGATTCGAAGTGAAGTGCGACGACATGTGCCCTATTGTAACTGTGCATTTACCTGTGGTCGCGGTACATGCGCTCACTTCAGACGCTTAGCTCATCGGCGCCGCTTGTCGGCTACAAGAGACGACACGCACGCATCTACGCGGCGGCATCTCATCATTGCGCTTTCAACTGTCTCTCTCTCTCTCTGCCTCCTCGCTCACTTCGTGAGGCATGGTTATGTGCCCATCGATTACGAAGCCTCGAGTGTTCTTTCTCTTCTCTTTCTCTTCAGGTATATTGGTAACTTTCATTCATGATCTGGGTGGCCGACCCCCAATACTGATTTCACCAAAATTGAGAACACCCGCCGCGGTGGCCGAGTGGTTAGGGCGCTCGGCTAACGATCCGGAATTCCCAGGTCCGAACCCGACCGCAGCTGCTGCGTTTTTATAGAAGCAATTCCGTCGACCCACTTTAGCAATTCTTAATCGGTTTAACTACGTTAGACCTGCTATCACTTTTACGCAGGATAAAGGTAGCAGACGGTGGAGGTGATGGGTGGGTGGGCCTAGCTAAGCGAGGGCCGCGGGGAAGTTGATACAGGGTGGTGCTTCTGGTTGGTGGCGGCTCTTCGATTTGGCTGGAGGCTACATTTCAGGCATCACGCTCGCGGTCATTATACTGCCAATTATACTACAGCCTTATTGCCGGCTCAGAGAAGGGAAAGTGAAATAACCACTGCTGAAATGTGTCTATGCTCTCTAACGTCCCAGACCGAGTGAGGTTACGAGGGGTGGCGCAATGGAGGGCTCCGGATAATTCGGGCCACTGGGGTTCTGTACCGACATTGCCAAGTACACGCACGTCTAGAACTTTGCCTCCATGAAAAATGGACCGCCGCTGCCGGCATTCATTCGTGATCAGAGAGTACTCAGCAAACGTGTTCCGCCCTACCTTACTCTTGCCGTTATTCTCTGTCGGGTTTTGTATATAACTTCACTAGCTTCCCTAAGGGAAAATAGTGACGTTATATTTGCTATCTTTTCTAAGGGTCGCTACCCTCCCAAAGAGGGAAGGTAGTGACCACTTACAGCACTTCGCTCCTAAATGCAAGCAATAGTTCCCTTCGGAGACTTCTGAACATTGGTTCATGTTCTGTATTTTAGTTTTAGACCCACCGTTCTGCTTTGCCTGTCTACCAGGGCCGGCATTGAAAGAGGCGCGCATGTCGGAACAGGGGTGCCGAGGAATGACAAAGAGCCATTTGCGCCCGTCCGAAAAACTATTCCAGCGCCCACTACTACAGCAACTCTTCCTTGGTTTCTTCTCTCCGTCCCTCCTTTATCACATCCCTTACGGTACGGTTCAGGTGTCACCGAGATTTCACAAATTCTGCGCCATTTCCTTTAATAATATCATAATAAGTGGTATTTGCGAAAAGAAATAGCGCAGTATTTATCTCATATGTCGTTGAACGCCTCATCCGCGCCGTCAAGGAAGAGATAAAGGAGGGAGTGAAAGAAGCAAGGAAGAAAAAGGTGCCGTATTGGAGGGCTTCGGAATAATTTCGACCACCTGGGGATCTTTAACTTGTACTGACATCGCACAGCACACGGGCGCCTTAGCGTTTTACCTCCATAAAAACGCAGCCGCCGCGGTCGGGTTCAAACCACAAACCAATTTTCAATTTCATCACCCGATACCCGACTAGTGCGGGAAATTCGCTCGCGCACTTAGCGCCTCGCGCAGAGAGGATGTGTTGTGCGTGCACAGTGGGTGCCCGGTCACTACGGCATCGCCGGCAACGAAGAAGCTGACGACCTCGCGACCGCTGCACACCAACTCCCTGCCAGCGATCTGCCCCTTGCATTGTAGGACGTGCGTGCGGCCATCCACGACCATCTCCGAAAGCAGCACCCCGACCCACGCATCGCAGGAGGTGAGCGCATCGACAGTATCTCCGGCTGTCGCGCACTTACACTGTCACAACGTGTGATGATCCTCCGCGCGCGCGTTTTCTGCGTGTGGCCCGGGGAACGACGAGTGCGTAACAGAATCGCGACGAGTGATGTGTGTGACAGATGCGGTGCGGTGGAAACACTAGAACACCTGCTCCTTCACTGTGCCGCGTTCGCCGATGCTCGTCGCGATATGCTTGCGGCCTATAGGGCACAGGGCATACTACTAGACTCCATCAAGACGCTATTGCGGCCGCAGGGCACTGCGCGCACTCGTGAGCGAACTTTAGTGAGCCTCTGTGCATTCCTTGAACACACGGGCTTGACGTCCCGTCTGTCCTTTGTCAGGTAGTTAACGCAGTGACCGAACGCTCCGCGAGTTCTGCCTTGAACGATTAATAAGTGGACGCCCCACTCAAGTTTTAGCCAACACAATGCTGTGCGCGTGTGTTTTACTTCCTCTATAATAAACTAATCACGCGCACAACATGGACACAATTCTTATTGTGTAAATAGTTCGTATATATTACTTCTCCCCCTATCCTCTCTTCCTGTACCCTCACCTTTTTCATTTAATTTCTCAATTCTGCCTGCTATCGTTTATTTCCGCTGCCCCAGCTCAGGTGCTTCAGTATGGATGGCAGATGCCGGGTCTAGAATAGTATTTCCTTTCCTTTTTACTATTATTTTAATAAAAACAATACCACCACCACGATTTCATCCCCATGAATTTCAGTGTGTTGGCTGGTGCTCTAAGGGAGTGCTTGAATAAACCTTTTTACCTTCTGAATTAAGTTTTTTGCCACTCTACGCCTACGGTTTACGCGGAAAGTTCTGCGAGCGCACTGCCCTCGCGTTCCCCGCAAGCATGCACAAAAGCGGAGAATTCATTATAGCTTAACAGCGAAGCTACGATGGCCGAGAAATGATAGCATGGTTAAGCACACGCACCCGATCGGCGGCCAGAAAAGCGCGCGTGGCGCGTACAGAGGGCAGTAGGCGGTGCCGCTCGATATGGTCTGGGCTTGCCGTGCAAGCGGATCCGCAGATAATTTCCGATAATTGCTGACACAGACAGCCGTTTAGTCTGGGGGATTATTTTGGAAATCGAAAGCATCTTTGTGTACCACACAGGCATGTCTTCCACACTCTTTGACGTGTGCAAATCAACTTGGGCTGCATCGCAGCATTTGGGGTATGCAGCCCAGGCTGTCCGCAACGGCCAGTTCAAGCGTCTGACTCCACGATCCATGAAACGGAAACTGCTGTCACTATATTTGAAGTGAATTGTGTATAAGGGAATGCTTCAATAAGCTAGGTGAAGCCGATTTCGCCATGTGTTCTAGGTAGACCTTGAAGACAGCCAGATGTTAAATGTGGCCATAGGCCTTACCATATAGCGCTCCACCATGTTCTCACATCACTGCACATTTGCCTTTTGACCTTGAATTTTGACGTTTCAATTCATCGGTAGCGAGCGGGAGAATAATCAGGAGACAATCGCGTGATGCAAACCCTCCGCGGAGGCTCTATGGTTAGGGCGATCGGCAACTGATCCGGGTTACCCGGCTTCGAACCTGAGAGCGCGGCGGCGTTTCAGTAGAGGCGAAACGCAAAGGCGCCGCCGTTCTGTGCGATGTCAGTGCACGTTAAATATACCCAGGTCGTCGAAATTAATCTGAAGCCTCCCACAGCGGCACCTGTTTCTTCGTTTCATCTCTCAGTCATTCCTTTATCTCTTACCATACTCCCCGGTTCATGTGTCCGCCGAGATGTGAGAAAGATGCTGGGGAATTTCCTTCGCCACAAAATAATGATAATAATAATAATAATAATTGGTTTTTCGGGAAAGGAAGTGGCGCAGTATATATATCATATATTCTTGCGCACCTGAAACGCGATGTAAGGGAAGGGATAAAGGAGAGAGTGAATAAAGAAAGGAAGACCGAGGTGCCCGTAGTGGAGGGCTGCGGAATAATCTCGGCCAGCTGGGGATCTCTAACGTCCACTGACATCGCACAGCACACGGACGCCCTAGAGTTCTGCCTCTATAAAAAAGCAGCCACCGTTGTCGGGTTCTAACCCAGGAACTCCGGAACAGTAGCCGAGCGCCCTAACCACAGATCACCGCGAATGGTTTCTTCCAGAAAACCAATTTTCAATTTTCATCTCCAGGGGATCAATCCCCAGGTGGTCGAAATTATTCTGGAGCCCACCACTACGGCACCTCTTTCTTCCTTTCTTCTTTCATTCCCTCCTTTGTCCCTTCCCTTACGGCGCGGTTCAAGGGTCCGCCGATATATGAGGGAGATACTGCGCCATTTTCTTTCCCTAAAAATCAATTATTATTATTATTATTATTATTATTATTATTAATTTTCATCGCATGGTTTCACGCGACGGAAACTGCAGTCGTGACATCAGTTTTGGGGTAATATTTAGGCCGCAGTGTTCAATGCATGACCAACCTCTCGGGATCAACCATTAATTTGTCACCTGTAAGGGCGGCAGGGACCCGCCTCGGTGGCTATGTGGATAGGCCGCTCGGCTACTGATCCGGAGTTCCCGGGTTCGAATTCAACCGCGGTGGCTCCGTTTTTATGGAGGAAAAACTCTAAGGCGCCACTGTGCTGCACGATGTCAGTGCACGTTAAAGATCCCCAGGTTGTCGAAATTATTCCGGAGCCTCCACTACGGCACGTCTTTCTTCCTTTCTGCTTTCAGTCCTTCCTTTATCCCTTCCCTTACGGCGCTGTTCAGGTCACAGCCAATATATGAGACATATACCGTGCCATTTTCTTTTTCCAAAAACCAATTATTATTATTACTATGTAAGGGTGGCTGGGTGGACGCGCTGCCTATTCAGTATGCAGAACGCACTCAGCGTTACCGACACCGTCACGTTTAGTTACCCGATACACCCGAACTTTCACTCTCTAATCACGTTCAGCAGTAGTTAAATCGCTGCAAATTCTTGTTTTATGTAGTAAGATTTCAGAAATTCAGGTGAAATACCCGGTCTTCATTTTTTCGTGGTTGACAAACGCAGTTGAAGCAGAGGAAGTGCCGGCTGAAGGACCTGTGGACGTTTCATGTCGGGCAGATGCGGATGCCAGCACTGAGAAGACATCCTCGGAAAATGGTAGACAGCAATTTATAACCAATGCAAATAGTGACATGATTGAGTTTGGTAAATATTTAGAACAGATGGACGGGTTCAAACCTGGGAACTCACACCCGACCGCGGTGGCTGCATGTCGATGTAGGCGAAACGTCAAGGCGCCCGTGTGCTGTGCGACGTCAGTGCACGCAAAAGATCCCCAGGTGGTGTAAATTATTCCGGGGCCCTCGCCCACGGCACCTATTTCCTCCTTTCTTCTTTCACTCTTTTATCCTTTCCCTTACGGCGCGGTTCACGTGTCCACCTATATGTGAGACAGCTACTGTGCCATTTCCTTTCCCCAAAAGCTGATTGCCACACACGCTTTCTGATCGTACATTTCCTAAGGCGCAAAAACAAACCCAACCTCTTTGTCAGCTGACTCCGCCGCGGTGGCTCAGTGGTTAGAGCGCTCGGCTACTGATCCGGAGTTCCCGGGTTCTAACGCGACCGCGGCGGCTGCGTTTTTATGGAGGAAAAACGCTAAGGCGTCCGCGTGCTGTGCGATGTCAGTGCACGTAAAGATCCCCAGGTCGTCGAAATTATTCCGGCGCCCTACACTACGGCATTTCTTTCTTCCATTCTTCTTTCACTCCCTCCCTTATCCCTTCCCTTACGCCGCGGTTCCGGTGTCCAACGATATATGAGACAGATACTGCGGGTCCATTTCCTTTTCCCCCAAACCAATTATTATTATTATTATTATTATTATTATTACTCTTTGTCAGCTTGAACAATCTTGAAGCTGTTCTGCCTAAAGAAGGTAACAACACCAGTCAGCATTCTGCCGCTCAGTGCACCTGTTGTTGCTGATAGGAAGAAAGAAAAGGAAAGTACACGGGCCTGCCTACTGGCTCAAGCCTAGCCACGCTCGCTGCCGCGTGCTGAAAGTAGGAGAATTAAAGAACAGGAGATCAAGGATAGGAAGAAAAGACGTTGTGTAATATGCTCCGGGCTGATCCTGGAGGCAGTGCAATACCAGGCCGACCCGTGCCAGAATGCTTCAAGCACTCCGCCATATTCCAAAAATATGTAATATCTTGGATCCAAGGACCCGCTGCGCACCTACGAAGTTGGGTTCGCAGTTCTTCAAACAGTCCACACCCTCTAGGAGGCACCGGTCCTGGTTCTCTCCATATCTAACCTTTAGGACCAATTTTCTGTTTGCAGCGATGACTTCGTGATGCGAACACCAGACTCCAAAGTGCATTTTGGTCCTTTTTGAAGGATCCGCATGACGTTTCCAGGCACCAAGACGTCCCCAAGGACTGTTATATTTCTCTTTTTGTCTGGTGTAGCCTTCTCCCCCGAGCACAATAACAGCTAGTGAACGATTCCTCTCCAACAGAGTTCTGCGAGTTGAGCCGCTGTTTTCTTCAAAGAAGAAAGCTTTCTCACGGCAAGCCAATCGGGGTGTTCATGGTAGCGCACCACGCTCAGCCAAGCATGGAAAATAGGAACTCGTCACCAAAGTTCTTAACGCATTAATTTGCAAAGTCTTTTCACGTGTGCCCACGATGGTTTAACAGGGTTGAAGGGAGCACGTATTCAGGCACGAGCCCCATGCGGATACAGAAAGCTTACCGTCTTGTCCGGCATTTTACCTCCACAATGTGCGTCAATAAAAGGTCGACTAGGCGTGAAGGAGGAGCAGAAAATAAAGGGCCGGCTGTATAAGGAATATACTGCATTAACACCTCTTTTCCGGCTAGTTGGTGCACCCTTGAATTAGAGAAAAACTAGTCCCAAAGCAAGCTCACCACAAGACCAGAACGAAGACAAGACACAAGCGCTAACTCACAACTGAATTTTATTGAAGCCTGGAAGCACCTTATATAAGGTGAAGTTTCAATGGGAATGAAGGGTGAAACGGAGAAGGTGAACAAAGGCTGCATCTGGGAGCACGAAAACAGGCAGGCAGCCAAAAATCACAAAAGAAAAAGAACAGTTACTTGATAGCTGAATCCAAAAGTTTGAAATCGGAGGCAAAAAAAGGGCAAAGAAAGAGTGCTGACACACCTACAGCCAAATGTCTTTACGTAGAAAGCCTCCAGACTAACACGTGCAGTCTTATCTGTGCTCTTGCCAAGAATCTGCCAAGACCAGCTTTTGTTGGCTGTAAAGGAATGCACATAAGCAAGCGGCGACGTGTCTTTCCGGAATTTTTCAAGAATGTCGGTTGATAATTTTATCGCTTTATTGCAGTTTTACCTAAGGGATACTTTTATGCATTTTGACAACCTGCCTTTTTTGCAGCGACAGGGTTTGTGCATAGGGTCCTGCGTGGCCCCTATCCTTTGCGATATATTCCTAAAAGAGGTTGATCAATCATTATATAAACTTTGTTACGAATGAGGAAAGGGGTGTTTTAAAGGTATTTAGGCATGTGGACGATTTTTTAGTGCTTTTAAAATAAGCAGACATCCTTCGCCTACCCGTCCAGAGTAGGTGTAGTTTTAAATGCTTTTGACAAACATGGACTTGGGCTCACTTTTACCGATGAACTACCAGACACAAATGTTTTACAGTTTTTAGAATTGAAACTAACTGTCCTTGCAAGACACGTTTGCTGGGTTTATTACCCGCGTGCAAAATTAATTTTTGCCTTACGTGTTTATGCAATCCAAGACTGTGAAAGGAGCAATAGCGTCGCATTGCCTTGCGTCTTCTCTCAAGAAATCGTGCCGGCATCAGTTGCAAGATAGCTTTGAAAATCATATGAGCCAACATTCGGTGGCTGGGTTCCCCTGCTCTGTGTTGGTTGCTGTTTGCGAGACCCTCCATGAAGAACTAAAGCACGGAACACGAAGAAATATCGGAGAAGATCGTTGCAGGACACAGAAGCCGCTAGTTCTTCCTTACGTACACAAAACGTCACACAACTTGAGGAAAGTGGCCAACAGGTATAGCATGAGTGTCGCCTTTTCGTCTCCTAGCAAGCTAGAAAAGTATCGGCAACTCAAGGAAACGGGGTTGGCAGATGAAGGAGGACACTACGTTTACCAGGTGTTCTGTAGGAGTGGTCGACGCTATCCGCTTAACGCGTAGAAAGTTTTATGTCCGCCAGACTGGCCGCTGCATCAACCAGCGTTTGGGGCCATGACTGAATTTCATCAGATTTGAAAGATAAGTACGCGCATTTGGTTGTTCGTGTAGGGAGCTGTGACGATTGCGTGGCGCCTCCGGGTTTAAATTTTTAGATTCTGCTATCAAGTGACTGTTCTTTTTCTTTTGTGATTATTGGCTGGCTGCCTGTTTCTTTGCTCCCAGATGTTGCCTTTGTTCACCTTCTCCTCGGTGTCACCCTTCTTTCCCCTTGAAAATTCACCTTATATAAGGTGCTTTCTCGCTTCAATGAAATTCAGATGCCTGGATGTCTGGATGGAATGCGCGAATGTCCGGACCCCGTGAAGTATCTGTCACGGGTCCAATGGACTTATTTTTGGAAATGTGGCAGAGAGTTTGAAGGATGCTTCACTCCCGCCACCGGTTGGCCTGGTATTGCACTACCTCCGGGATCGGACTTGTCTTTAGCGCGTCTGTACTATCCTGCCTTTCTATCCCATCTTTCAACTCTCCTGATATCTGCACGTGGTAGCGATTGTGGCTCGGCTTGAGCCAGTGAGCAGGCCTGTGCACTTTCCTTTTCTTTCTTCCTGGCAACAACTGACAGACAATGGAATTCAGTTGTGGGTTAGCGCTCGTGTGTCATCTTCGTTATTTTCTTGTGGCGTGCACGTTTTGGCGCTAGTTTTTCTATAATTCAAGTATGCACCAACTAGCCCAAAAAGAGGTGTTACCGTAAGGATAGAAGCGCCGGTATAAATTTGTGTTTAAAGAAAATGGCGAATATATAGCCTAATTTATAACACCGCGAACACTTTCAAGATTATATATAAAAAAGAAAAAGCCGTTCACTGTGTCAACAGCCACAACTCCTTTTGAAGAAAACGCTCCCACTTACCCAGCCACCCACCCAAGTCAACCGGTCCTGTAACTTCTGTTTTAAATGGCACATAGTTCTACACTGGTGCATGGTGGGAGAGGTGGAAGAAGATAGTAACGACTGCAGCAGAAAGCTGTCATCTTGCATGTCCCCGGAGGTGTGCCGCACAAGAAATTTCCACACGGGTGAAACGCTGTTGCTCTTTGAAGATTTATTTCTTTTCAAATATCGGCTTCAAAAGGAGTGCGTGGCCCATTTGCGGGCACAACAGACTTAGTCGACTGTATAAGGTAAATTCAGCAAGTTTATAGGCACAAAAGCCAAAGAAAACTCAGAGTAGGAATACACTGAGAATCGTATGGCATCTAAGTCGCACACCTGAACTATGCTTAAGATAGAGAGATGGACTGGAAATTGGTTAATAAATAATACACCGAGAGTGTACTTATGTTTGATACTGGGAATATAGAAAACAAGCAGGAGTGAATGGATTCATTAATGCGATTACGACATCACGCGGGATACAATTTACTCCGATACCTGATTTACCACAATATTGAATTTTCAATTTGAAATTCGGTTTCCACCCTCTATCTTTTTTAAATTAGCATCACAAATATATGTATGGCTTCCATAAAAGTGCGGGCAAAGGCGCGTGCAGACCTCTTTCGTTTCCAAATAAGGACACTGTCATGAACCATCAATTTGCCACCAAGACAACGGCGAACTCCAGGGAGTATATCTGGGAGCAACAGAAGCGTGGAGAGCAAAAAACCGCGGCGGCTGTGTTTCGATTGAGGCGAAATACATAGGCGCCCGTGTGCTGCGCGATGTTAGTGCACGTTAAGATCTCCAGGTCGTCGAAATCATTCCGGAGCCCTCCTTTTCGTGCAGAGCGCGTGCTCTGGCTCCACGACGGCCATCGCGGTGCATGGGAAGCATGTTCTTGGGAAGTGGTTTTATAAGCAGGTGGTGGTGGTAAAAACTTTATTTTCGTCAAAATTCATTCCAAGGCGCCCTTTCGTAGATCGAGTGGGGTCTCCGTTGCGCTTTTTCTTTCCCTGCTTCATTGCTAGTCGCTTGATGTAGCCAGAAGCCCTTGGCGCTCGGCGACTTCCAAAGCTCGGCTCACGGCCCGTAATCGGGTCTTCGGGTAGGAGCTGAGCACCGCAACCTCCCACTCTTCGCGGTTCGAGATCTGCGGGTCCATCGGCGGTGTGTCCCGTTAACATTCGAACTGTGTATGGGCTAAGTCGACCCTATCTTTACCACATGTAGCTTACACTGGGGCGAGAATACTCCCGGATTCATAATGAAGTTTTATAAGGGTTGGGGTAAGTGTTTGGAGTTGTCTCCAGGTCACCTGCTAAGGTTTGGTCAAAAGCTTATCGGGGGGTGGGTATTTAAGCCTATTATTGCGATAGTGCATAGTTAGCTCATGACACGTGACCGTGCGCTCCCTGGCCGACTTCAGGTTTGGGCAGGTCACAGACCGGTTGAAAAATCTTCGGGCAAAATCGTGGGTTTTATGACTAGGTTCTTCCGAATATGTTTCGGCAATTGAGTTTTCGCGTCTCCTCTCGGTGGTGCGTTGCCCATTCCAAGTCGGGAGAGAAAGACAGTGTCCGCGCTTGTACGAGTGACTCTCCGCTTGTGTCGTGAGGTGTGCTTCGCAGAGTTCATCTAGGGTATTGTGTAACAGTGTAGCGTAATTTCCTTTATTTAAAACCAACTTTCATTTCATTTTCTTTCCCTTACCGCTCTGTTCGGGTGTCCGCCGAGATATGTGAGAGAGGCGAAATTTTCTTTCCTTAATACCAATTTTCATTTCATTTTCCCTCTCTTTCCGGCGTGTTCGAGCCCTACCACAGTGGCCGCGTTTCGATGGAGGCGAATCGCTAAGGTGCCCGTGTTCTGTGCGATGTCAGTGCACGTTAAAGATCCCCAGGTGATCGAAATTATTCCGCATCCCTTCACTATTGAAACTTTTCCCTTTATTCTTTCATGTCCTCGATAGTAAACTCCGCGGTTGCATAACTGACCACACCCAGCCAACTTCCGAGTATGCTGCCCAGCTCGCTGACAATAACTGGGTAGTTAGATGAAACAGCGCAGCAGCAAGACAGATGTGGACCCGCAACACTTGGCGGCTCTTTAGGAGTCTCATAGACCCTATACAAACACGCTCGGAAACACAAAAACACCTTATTCGTGCGATACACAATTTTCAAGCAAACACAGAACAGCTAGCGAACGTCTTACGCTCACAATACCTCAGTCAGGATAAAGATCCGCGCGGGCAGGATTTTTCGTATGCAGGGAGCTATAATCCGGAACTGGATCAGCATTTTCAGCTTGACGACCTTCGCGCGGCTCTTGTCAAAATGCGCAAGGGGACAGCGCCCAGAAAGAATAAGGTCACAATCAAGCTGTTGGAAAACCTTCCTGATCGGGCATACGAAACACTATTTGAATATATCAACGCAATTTCGACCAGCGACACTTCATAGCCACCCGATTGGAAGACATCATTGGTGACCTTTATCCCTAAGGCGGGAAACCGGTAAACATAAACAACCTCCGACCCATCTCCCTCGCTTCATGCGTAGTAAAACCGATGGATACGATGGTCCGTGACTGCCTCTCCGAATATCTCGAGAACAAGAACAGCTTCGCCGACTGAATGTTGGGCTTCTGACCTCATAAGTCCGCACAAAACATCCTTTTACAGCTACATTGCGGCGTTCTCCAACCCATAGAACTACCACACGATGACAAGATAGTCCAAGCACTCGATCTGGAGGGTGCGTTTGACAATTTTAAACACGCCGTCATATAAAAACATCTTAGCGAGACTAACTGCGGTCCCCGTGCATTCAACTACATCAAACATTTATTAACAGATCGCTTGGTCTATTACGCATTCGAGAGACCGAGTACGGCCCGTGTGAGATGGAAACACGGGACGCACCACAAGGCGCTGTTGTCTCCACTTCTCTTTAATAGTGTCATAATGTACAGGGTCGTCCACTCTTAGTTATAATGTCGTTCCGTGCTGCCGGCGCTCCACGGGGCGCCTCTGGTGGGCGCCGTAGAAACTATTGCGCAGGCGCAGTGAGAGCTGCAGGCGGGGCTTCATGCGTCGTCTGCTACAGTGCGCTCTGTATAGCGGTGAAGTGGGCTTCAATTTCCCACTGCGTGCGCATAGCGCCGATCGGAGAAATGTTTTTGACTAAACAAAAGACTGCTAAGAAGCCAATCAGCTGCTTTTATTTTGTTGGAGAAACAGTACCAATTTGTTCTGCTTGCACGGTTAATTTGAAACCTACAAATAATGACACTCAGGAGAAGGTGCGCGCCACGTAATAGTTAAAGCTTTGCTACTCTTGCTGCAACGGGATAGAAGCGGCTGATAGGCTTCTCAGCAGTGTTTTGTTTCTCACGTTTCTCCGATGGGCGTTATGCGGACGCAGTTCAAAATTGAAGCCCATTTCACCTCAATGCAGAGCGCACTGTTGCCGACGATGCGTGAAGCCCCGCCTACAGCTCTCACTGCTCCTGCGCAATAGTCTCTCCGGCGCCCGCGAGAGGCGCCCCAGCACGGAGCGACATTCCAACTAAGAGTGGACGACCCTGTACCTCCCTGCACAGCTGGCGGGTGTCGACCGTGTTCAGCATGCACTGTACGCCGATGACATCACCAATTGGGATACTACGGGAAACATAGAAGAGATGGAGGAATGGCTGCAAGTAGCGGCGAGCATAGTAGACCACTCCGCTACGCACTGCGCTATGCTACCTACATACTGCAGCTATGCTACATACTGCAACCCCGAGAGGGGCTATCGCAGGAGTGGACATATACATTTAAACACTGAAGATATATTAGCAAAAAAATACATTACATAAAAGTTGAATACATAGAGAAATTTGCGCAAATTGGGAACATGGGTACATTAAATAAAGAGATTGCAAATTTATGGCAAGTATAAATTTGTCTATAAATAGGGAACGCGCTGGACCCGGCAATGTATTCCAGTGTTCGATGATGCCTGGACAGAAACGGTATTTAAACACATTAGTGCAAACAAAGTAAAGTGAACAATTAAGATAACGATACCTTATTGTTGACGATGCTATGGCACTGGTGATGTACCTGTCGCTTGAGAGCCGATAGTGCGAATTAGCGGCACAGTGCAGAAATTTTAATGATTTTAGTTCCCGGCGAGTAGCGAGGGTAGTGTTTTGAAATTATTTCAGGGCAGAAGAGGGTGAAAAATCACTGCGATGTTTATTAAATACGAAGCTAAGTGATTTCTTTTGGATGGCCTTAATTTTCTCAATCTATGTTGCCTTGTAAGATTCCACACGAAACAAGCATAGTCGAGGTTGTACTCCGCAAACTTTTCAAGAGATCTCTTCACCTTCACATCCCGACTTCCAACGCGCACTACTCTCGTTGGGGGTGGTGAACACATATCGGGAACTTCGCAAGGCCCATCTTGTTAAATAATACACGTGTCTCTCCCATACCGTCTTGGACCGGTTACATATAAAACACGACCACCATACGATGGAACAGGTCCGAGTGCCGGAACTGTAGAGACGCGTCCTCTACGTTCGACCCCTTCCGACTAAGATGAACAAGAAGGACCATAATGGCCAGCGCCAGGCGCCAGCGGATGCCCTGCACGCCACTATGGCTCAACGGAACACGTCTTCTACGTCGACATTAGAGGCCCCTGCCACTCCAGACGGGAATGGTGCACGGCTGCAGTCATACACGAGGAAAACCAGGTAGACGGCTTCTCGTTCAGAGCGCCCAGCTCAACTCATGGGGAGCAGGTAGCGATCACCCTCGCAGCCTCCCATCCCGACTCTAAATTCATCCTCACACACTCTGGCGGAGCCTGTAGTAACTTTGAGTTTGGTTGCATCACTCCACTTGCTTACCAAAATGCCTGGAAATTCTTCGCCACAGTACTCGCGACTGCGATCCAACTCATCGTTCAATCACTTGGGTCCCCGGCCACCAAGGCATGCCAGGTAACGAACCCGCCCATGAGGCAGGCCGCACACTCACTTGCCGGGAACCAGGCGTTCCTTGGTAGGACCTTAACGAGAACACACCCCTATTCTTTCTTTTGAATACATTACTGTGCACTATCGTGCCGAACACCGGCGTTACCCGGTTCCTGATAAGGGACTGGGTAAAGCTGGCGAACTAGTTCTCCTTAGGCTCTTTACAAACACGCTGCTGTGCCCAGCGGTTCCCAAGCACTTTGACTCTTCTTTTGACGGTCGTTGCTCATTCTGTAGTGAGGTAGCCGACACCTTTCACATGGTTTGGGCATACAGGCAAAATCCGTCACTTTCCCATCACCCCTTCTTCTACCCGAGAGGACTGGGAGGCGACTCTGGTCGGCTGCCAGGAACTATCGCACAACAGGCCCTGGTTCGACGGACCTGCGCAGCGGTCAGGACCAACGGTGTCCCAGAATGAGGGACTCCGCCTTCTATTGTAAGGGGCGATGCCGACTAGGGGCCTCTCCCCGAACACTTCTCTGTATATATTGATTAATAAATGCTTTTCACCACCACCACTGAGCGTCGGAAACATTCTTTCCCTTACAGCCTTCCTAACCTTTGTCTTGTTAGTGCTCGTGCGAAAAGGATAGAGATGAAAGCTTCACCTAGTTGACGGCAGCTGCTCATTCTGTGGAGAGTTCGCCGATACCTATTCCATGGTTTCGGCATTCACGCCCTCTCCTTCTCTCCTTATCACTCCTTCGCCTACTCGAGAGGACTGGGAGACGGCTCTGCTCGGCTGCCAGGAACTATCGGCCCAACAGGCCCTGGTTCGGCGGACCTCCCGGAATGAGCGACTCCGCCTTGTATTGCAAGGGACGACACCCACTAGGGGCCTCTCCACGAGCACCTCTCTGTATCTATAATTAAATATATGATTTTCATCACCACCTTCACTCCCTACTTTATCCCTTACTTTACGGTGCCGCCGGTATGTGAGACAGATGCTGCACCATTTCCTTTCCGCAAAAAAACAAAACTCATTTTTACGGGCGCGGTTCGGGTGTCCACTGAGATATGTGAAACAGGCGTCATTACCTTGCTTAACCTCTACCTACATTCAAGGTCAAACGTGTGACCCCACTGACGGCTCGTAAAGCTGGCGTAGTGAATCCTATCGCTTGCAAACATTTAGCAACAATGTCTCTGACACCGCGTGACACGAAGCTAAGCTCCACGAGCGGATAAGCTGAAGTTACGTATTATCCGGGAGAGGCGTTCAGAATGTGCGAGCTGCCGCAGAAACCGTATTGCTGACGTCGATATATTTTGATGTCGCAGTGTCAGTTTTGCTGGTAGGGACGGTCCTCTTCTAATGCCCCCGCGATTGTGTTTCAATCCTTTGGGTTGATATTCAAAGGAACTCACCGACAGCCCACAGAACAAAGCACTGCTCGAAAAATACAAACAGAAATGCACATTGCCGATGCCTTATCACAACGGCGCTATATGCCGGGAAGAGCTTGTCGACTTAGGTGGCATTGTGCGACTCGTACCAAGCATAATTGAGGCAGAACCAATGCTCCCAGACGGAGGACCCATTGGAGTGAGAAATGGGCGCGCCGTTCCCGGAACACTAGGTAACGCTGGTGAAGCAGCGGATAGGATAGAAAACTTTTAATGTGCAACAGAAAGAGGGTAGGCAGAGGGCTACATGCCTAGACGACGGCCGAAAGGTCTTGACTCTCGGCGGCGGCTTCTGCCAGTCGGAAGAGTTGTAGCTGAGCGAAGAGATGCCGCGGTAATGAAACGCAGGGCATTGTGGTGGGTGCAACAAGTATGATGTTCTGACAGGGTTTGTGGCGTTATGCCTTACTTTCGGGATTGCCGCTTTGTGGCTAAGTGCAGAAGTTCAGTCGAGAGTAGAAATAAATCAGAGAGCTGTTGGGAAGGTAACACTAGTTTATGGGGGTTTAACTTCCCGAAGCGACTCAGGCTATGAGAGACGCTGTATTGGAGAGCTCCGCAAATTTCGACCACCTGCGGCGGCAATATTCCGATAGAGGTGAAACGCAAAGGTGGCCGTGTGCTGAGCGATGTAAGTGCACGTTAAAGATCCCAAGTTGGTCGAAATTATTCCGAAGCCCTCCGCTACGGCACCTCTTTCTTCCATTCTTCTTTCAGTCCCTCCTTAATCCCTTCCCTTAAGGCGCGGTTCAGGTGTCCGTCTATATATGACACATACAGCGCCATTTCCTTTCCACAAAAAAAAATTCTTAATTAATAATATTATTATTCTTTCTTAACCTTCCTCTATAACTTAAGGGAACACACGTGACTCTAAAGTGAATGATAAAAATTTTGCATAATGAATCTTAGATAATTAAATAATTGAACGGAATTCAAAAATACTGTGACGACCGCTACACGACAGGAAAACATATGTCTTTGGTTTCTTCCAATTTTGATGGTGCACTTTGTTAACCCTTGGTTCATGTTACGTGACACACCCTGAAGTGCATAACAAATTTGCACAATTATTAATAGATGATTAAATAATTAAGCGCAACTTATAAATATTTTTAGGAGCGGCACAGGATGGGAAACAATATGTCTATGGTTTCTTCCAATTCTGAAGCGGCACTTTTTTTTAAATCCCTGCTTTGTGTTGCGTGAAACACCCTGTATTTTTGTATCGCGGTTTGATTCCTGCTGGAAAGGGTGGCCGTTTACTCGTGCCTCCGGAACTGTGTTCCACGCATTCGGGTTGATATTCGAAGGTACACTGCGAGAGCACGCAGGAGCGAACGGCTTGTAAAACCCGAAACGAGATGCACATTGCCGATCCTTTATAAGAACGGCGCTATCAGCACGCAAGAGCGCTAGATTCTCGACTTGCATTCTGTTGAGCTGCTCGTACCAATCATATATGCGAGGCAGAACCAACGCCTCCAGACGACCGCCCCTAGGGGCGCAAAATGATCGCGCCATTCTGGGATCACTACGTGACGCTGGTGACGCATAGAAGAAATGGCGAAGAGATTCCGTGATAACGAAACGCAGGGCAGTTCCGAGAAGTACATCGATATCGATAATGGTGCTATTACATACTTGCGGAGTTACGGCTTTTTCCCTAAAGGAAGGAGCTTAGCTTTCGAAATTCTAGACTGACACAGATATTTCACATCGCACCAAAATGCATGCGCTTTCGAGAAGCTTTCAGGCGAGCAACCCCTCTATTGCAAGTAACTAGTCGAAAGAGCCAAAATTTGCTGGGTCACAGCGCCGAGGATAATTGATCGCGTTTGAGGAATTAAAACGACTAATATAGATATTACCTACGGTGAACTACTCGCCCGTTTAATATAAGGACTTTAACAGTAACAGTTGAAAAGTTCCCCATTTCATATGACTTAAAGAGCCTGCTAGTTATCACGTCTTAGCTGTATTCTGATGCATTACAGCGCTGACAATTCTATGCCGAAAAAGTGCTCTTCTAAATCAAAAACTCTATCTTTAACAACTTTGCAACGTCTTAGATGAGACACCCTGTATATCAGCCCATCCCTTAGTGAAGGCAGTCCTGCGGGTTCCGGCGCCTGTGCGACCCACTCTAGTGTCTATGCGCTTGGTAGCTCAGTGTGAGCCTGTTTCAACACGGTCGAGGGGTCTTTCCCCCGTGTGTCTCTGCAGGGGTCACACCAGGTTGAATTTCTGGCATACAGAACTGCTCTCCTCGCCGGCCGACACAGCTGCAGGCATACTCGCACCGTCCACGGAGTGCTGATGCCTCCGGAGTTGCGGAGTTTGTATATATTACTTCTCCCCCTATCCTCTCTTCCTCTCTTCCTGTCTCCTCACCTCTTTCCTTACGTTTCTACATTCTGCCCGCTATCCTTTATTTACGCTGCCCAAGCTCTGGTGCTTCAGTATCGATGGCAGATTCTAGGGTTAGCAAAAATCTTTTCCTTCTTTTCTATTATTAATTATATAATACCACTTACTACTACTACTAGTACTACTAAGGAGATGCCCAAGATTGGGAGTAAGGTGGAAGCGGTCACCGCATTCGTCGTACTCGTGCAGTCCTTCCCTACAGAGTTCCAAACACACCTAAATTAAGCAAGTGCTTATGTTCAAAAAGAAGGAAGCGCTTTCAAAATGAGAACAAACAACTCTGACTTATGTGCACCTATCGCTACTACATTTTAATCACAAATACACCTATATTGGTGTAAAAAAAGGGTAAGGTGTCCTTTAACGCACTCCCGTTTTTAAATTGGAGTGCGCTAGGCGACAGCTTATAGCCTTTTTACTCCTTTGCGTTTAGAGTGAAAGTAGCACTGAACGAATACAGCTATAGGGGCACATGCACTGAAAATGCTCTAACAAAGAATAATTTTATAAATAGGTTTCGCACTCAGATCACAGAATACCAACAGCACTGATGCTTAGGATAACTTAGTAAGCAGTGTTCAAACTGAAAACTAGTTATCACTCTCCGTTCTTATTATTAGTTTAGCATCAGCAGCATCTGTGATATCGACCAAGAGAATGCGGGAAAAAATGCATTCATAAGTATTCCATTTACGAACAAAAACAACGTCAAAAGACATCAATTTCCCATTTAGTGAGCAAGACAGTATCATTAAAACAGTGAATATACAAGCAACAACAGCTTCAACGGTCAAGTTCTGAATTAGAGGAACACTCTTACTGCAACGAAACTCAGACGCTGAAATTTCAAAAATTGAAAAAGACCTCCTTAATCTCAGAACATATTGAAAGGAAGAAAATGGAGGACATGAATTGAAAATTGGCTTTTGGAGAAAAGAAATGCCGCAGTATCTGTCTCACATCTTGGCGGACACGTTAACCGCGCCGTAAGGTAAGGAATAAAGGAGGTACTGAAAGAAGAAAAGAAGAGAGAGGTGCCATAGCAGACGCTCCGGAATAATTCGACCACCTGGAGATCTTTAACATGCACTGACATCGCACAGCACACGGTCCCCTTTGCGTTTCGCCTCCATCGAAACAAGGCAGCCGCGGTCAGGTTCGCAAACGCTTACTCCGGATCAGTAGCCGAACGTCTAACCACTGAGCCACCTCTCGTTCCGAAACCAGTTCCTTGAAACGTCCATCCCCAATATCATATCCCTCGCCACGTAGCTCGCGCTAATGTCCTTCATAAGTATTACGGGCGTGCCCACGATGCCGTTTGAGTAGACGCCGGATGTACAGCGCATGAAGCGATAGCAGTTGCCTACAATCAAATCCTACTCACCCCCTAACTCACAGTTATCCCTCGGGCTTTACGGCCGAGGAGGCAGAGGAGACTGCCATCGCCCTAGCGCTTGCACAATCGGACGCCCCAATACATATTCAGCGACTCCAAAATGGCTCTCTCCAACTTTGTCAGGGGCAGGATTCACACCCCTGCCTGGCATTTGTTGAACACCCCTACCCAAAATTTGCCGCACAGGGAAGAGCTCCAGTGGATGCCGGCTCACTCTGGAAACCATGGAAACGAGGCTGTCGATAAATTGGCCCGAGGTTTGATTTGCCGGGCTCAGGACACGCTCGATCCAGGATTCTCGAGAGAGCGGGCGCACAACATTGCGGAGCTCACGCAAATACTCGGTTTGGACCGTCTGACTTACCCCACTCCCCATCCCTCTCTTACGCACTCCCAACAGATCCTCTTCAGACGCGTCCAGGCCCGCACTCTGTCATCCCCTCAGCTGTTATCCCACTATTATGGCAAATCCCCTGTCTGCTCCCTATGCGGTGACCCACACGCCACACTCTCCCACATCATTTTCGACTGCCGTGCTGACCCTTCCCGCAGGGAGAGCACGCCATCTCGAACTGGGAGGACTGGGAGGTTCTGCTTACGTCTGCAGACCCGACATCGCTGCTTGCTGCGTTGACTCGGGCTCCTGACGTCATGTCCCCACATGACCTACATCATGCAGTGCGGGACCGCGCAGTAGCCCAGTGTCCCAGCAGGGTCTAAAACTCACTTGCAGAAATAAGGTTTTTCTGTGTGTCTGTTAAATGGCACCTGCACTTCTCATTAACCCGCAGCGGTTGATCAGTGGTTAAGGCGCTCAGCTACTGATCAGTAGGAACCAAGTGCGAACCCGACCGCGGCGGCCGCGTTTCGATAGAGGTGAAAAGCTAAGGCGACCGTGTACTGTGCGACGTCAGTGCACGTTAGAGATAATAATAATAATAATAATAATAATAATAATAATAATAAGAAGAAGAAGAAGAAGAAGAAGAAGAAGAAGAAGAAGAATTGTTCTTTTGGGGGAAAGGAAATGGCGCAGTATCTGTCTCATACATCGTTGGACACCTGAACCGCGCCGTAAGGGAAGGAATAAAGGAGGGAGTGAAAGCAGAAAGCAATAAAGAGGTGCCGTAGTGGAGGGCTCCGGAATAATTTCGACCACCTGGGGATCTTTAACGTGCACTGACATCGCACAGCACACGGGCGCCTTAGCGTTTTTCCTCCATAAAGATCCCCAAGGATCGAAATTGTTCAGGAGCCCTCCATTACAGCACCTCTTTCTTCGTTTCTTCTCTTAGTCCCTCCTTTGCCCCTTCCCTTACTGTGTGGTTCAGGTTTTAGCCGATATGTGAGACACATACTGCTCCATTTACTTTCCCCAAAAACCAACTTTAATTTTTTCTTCTAGTTTAAAAAAGCTGTCTAGCGCCTGATTTCTCACCGACGTACGTGCATGACATCTGATGTACATGCAGCGCGCCTTAAATGAACATCAAATCACTGGCATGCGCATATGCGGCTGACTGCTCCCCACGGCGCCGGGCTTCGTCATGCCTTGTAATCCTCTATAATTCCTTCCGTACCACCGACAAAGGCAATAGGCATTCTACCTCCTTGGTTGTATGCTTTCAGAGTGACTGCTGGTACGCGCACGTTTCTGCGTTTAGCGTCGGCGCAGTAGTAGCAGTAGTATCAGTAGTAGTAATCGTAGTAGTAGTTCGCTTCCTATGCGAATCTCTGTGAGGGCGTTTACCGTGCCATCAGGAGGGTATTTCCTGAGTGGAGGAATGCCTAACCGCTGGGTGCCAAAAAATTTGGAATTCCCAACCGGAGGTTGGGTATCGTGGAAGGAGGAACGCATGGCTAGAACGCATGAAATGTGGTTACTGTGAAAGAAGCAAGGTACGGCAATAGGTACTCAAGTAACACTTGTTGCGGGGCTAGTTGGTGCATAGTTCTATGTACAAACGTAAGCGCCAAATAAGACAAGAATGTGTCTTCTCCACCTTTCTTGTGAATGTGTCTTATTTTGCGCTTATGTTTGTACATAGTACGGCAAGAGCTTAGGAATAAGTAACTGAAGGATGGTTACCACAGGAAACCTTCGCGATGGTTTTCACCGTGGAACGATTGCTTTTCTGGCTGCATGCAGTTCAACGTCTCAAAGTGACTCAGGCTGCGAGGAGCGCCGTAGTGGAGATCTGATAATTCTGACAAACTAGGGTTCATCCAGTGCACTGATATCGCACAGTGCACTAGAATCTAGCGTTTCGCCTCCATGGAAGTGCGACAGCTGCGGCCGGGGTCAAATCAAACTCACATCTTTCGGGTCAGCAGGCGAGCAATATACCGGAGTGCGTTTAGCCTGGAAGAAAAGCGGAGAGTATGGTGAAGATGAAGATCGAGCCACCAGCCACGCATGATTTTATGCATGCGGCGTGCCACCACGCCAAACCTAGGAGCCAGATGACCTTCAGCTTCAGCATGAGAGGAGTAGAGGTTTTCGCCCTAAAACTGAAGTTGCTACAGTCGGTTGCTTCTTTGAATACTGTAAAAATATACCTCAAAACAGTAAATTGTTAAAATTGTTGGTATTGTGAGATCGAATTCATCTTAATGATGGCAAACGGCAGGATGAAGGAAAGTACAAACGCGAACGCACGCATAGCTGACAACCGATTTATTCAAGGTGAAGCCATGCATAAGCATATCCACAGGCCTGAGCATCTTAGGAATAATCTAGTGTACTAACAAGCAGGTAGTTATCATACCGGCCCGAAAAATGCTCAATCTCTTCATTATACACTCCAACGGAAGTGGCACATATACAGTCTTGTCTCGATTTTTTGATAAAAGCAACACCATGGTTGAACATGCGTTTTTTCTCATACTGCTGCATATGACTCTCACACCGCGGAAATACGATGTAACGCCTATAGGCAACCAATCGAATGGTCAAAAAGATGAGTTCCCTCCTTATTAGAAAGGTTCTTTGCGCGATCCTGAGTTCGTCACTGATGAAACGATCTGTCTGGTTGATGGATGATATGCCTGAGGAAAGGCGGCGTTTCGTACATGACGTTTGTGGCTCACACTGTGCAAGAAGACGCGCACATCACAGATTAACTATCAAGACAAGTTTAATTTACTCAGGCTTTGCTGGACGAGCCTCTGCAACCCAGAGTTGCCAACCTCTCAGCTTGGAAGACCGGCCCCCTTGCGGCATATACATCGAAACGCTTAATAATAATAATTGGTTTTGGGGGGAAAGGAAATGGAGCAGTATCTGTCTCATATATCGTTGGACACCTGAACCGCGCCGTAAGGGAAGGGATAAAGGAGGGAGTGAAAGAAGAGAGGAAGATAGAGGTCCCGTAGTAGAGGGCTCTGGAATTGAAACTGCTTTTGACAGTCGTTCTTTATGTAGCGAAAAGCATCAGTGCGCCACTTTTTCGAGCCGTTAGCATGGCAGCAAGTTTGACCTTATATGCATCTGGAGTTTGCTGTAGCCGCAAGTTTCACCTTGAATTCAGGTAAATGTCAAACCACAAGCGTAACTGGTGGTAGTCAGGTTTGACACATGACGTCAGCTGCAGCAGCGACCCCAGCGCCTGTCGCACCAACTATCTCGACCGTTGACCTTCAGTAAAGTGGTAAAGCGTATGCCGGCATCGCATGCGCAGGACATGAAAGTGAGCTCTCGATAAAACGCCGATGCACTTTGATGCGTACAGCGGAACGCTACGTGTGATCGATGTGACGCATGCCAGGGAGAGCACATGGCTGCCAACCTGGCAAGCACCGCACTATACAACGCTAACGTTGCCGATATCACCTATCCTGATGGACAACCGAATTGCGCCGTAGGGGAAGTAGTGAAATGAAAGTTGGTTCTCCATGAAAGGAAATTACGCCTGTCTCACACATCTCGGTGGACACCCGAAGCGCGCCGGAGGCGAAAAATACAAGCTTGTTTTAAGAAAAGGAAAAGAAGCCTCTCAGATTGCGCCGTTTCCTCCCCTTCTCCCCCACCCAAAAAAGTAAAAACGAATTCTGTTTTCAATTTTGACTTCCTGAAATTATCTAAGGGTTTTCGCGTCGCTTGGAACCGTACTTGATGATTCCATATCTCCGCGTTACAACGAGCAATAATACATTTGTAAATATCATTGCACCCATATTAAATATTTAGGCTTGTGTGAGCGCCATTAATATCGTTTCGAGAAAGTAAGATATACCCGCCGCGGTGGCTCAGTGGTTAGGGTGCTCGACTACTGATCCAGAGTTCCCGGGTTCGAACCCGACCGCGGCGGCTGCGTTTTTATGGAGGAAACACGCTAAGGCGCCCGTGTGCTGTGCGATGTCAGTGCACGTTAAACATCCCCAGGTGGTCGAAATTATTCCGGAGCCCTCCACTACGGCACCTCTCTCTTCCTTTCTTCTTTCACTCCCTCATTTATCCCTTCCCTTACGGCGCGGTTCAGGTGTCCAACGATATATGAGACAGATACTGCGCCATTTCTTTTCCCCAAAAAACCAATTATTATTATTATTATTATTATTAAAGTAAGATATTTAACAAATAAAAAAAATGGCCAGGCTTAGCTTGGTTAAGCCAAGAATGCGTTGCATATCTCGATGGAGTTCCGTGCTGCTTCGTTGACTCGACAGGCTATTGACTCGATCGCCATTGAAACTGCCCGTGTAGCAGCGCTCGATCGCCTTTGAGTCGCTAGACTATCGGTTCGAGGGCCCTCGAAATGCCCGTGTGACAGGGGTATAAGACTGTCCCGGTGAAGGAGAGCAGCTCTTTTATACATATGCCGTGACGTCAATCATAGCGCAGTGCCCCTAGCGGGAGGAGCGGGAGTCAGGTGGTGGCTGCGGCCGCGCGCGACCGCGCGAGTTGGGGCCCAGCTTTTCCTCCGGCTGTCGTGACGTCACGTCACGTGGTTGCGCTAAAGGTCAATGGTGGCTGCCCGGCCGCGCCCAAGGGCTGAACTGAGTGATTACAATATGCAACGCAAAAAATTTATACTACTGAGTGTGTTTCAGCATGACTATCTATGGAAACCGCCAGTCGCTCGACAACAAACGTAGCCAGGGAGATGCCGCGGTGGCTCAGTGCTTAGGGTGCTCGCCTACTGGTCGGGAGTACCCGGGTTTGAACCCGACCGCGGTGGCCGCATTTTGATGGAGGCAAAAAGCAAAGGGGCCGGTGTGCTGTGCGATGTCAGCGCGCGTTAAAAATCTCCAGATGGTCGAAATTATTCCCGAGCCCACAACTACGGCACCTCTTTCTCTTTCTTCTTTCTCTGCTGATGTCAAAGAATTGTTTTTGGCAGTGCCTGAAGACCACATGGCATTCTTCTCGTCTCCGCGCCTGCAATTTCCAGTACTTGGTCCAAGCGAACACAACGGAGTTCGCCGTTGCAACCACACGACAGCACCGAGCGGAAGACAATGTGGCATTAATCACGAAAAACGTGCGTTTAAAATGCGTAATAACATTGTTATCAACTTGCGATGGTGTGTTGCGTCGGTGAGCTTGACACTGCGTGTGAGAATGAGAAAAAGAACAAAAAAGATGTCGCGCTAGCCCAGAGGACTGTAGAGCCACATAGGAGAGCACCCTCCCTGAAACTGCTCCATATCGCGGAATTGTGTCTTTATTCAGCGGAATCGTGGCGAGCGGCCACGCGGCGTTTCAGATCCTTAGTGCAAAGAGGACCTACACCAGTGCACATCCTGTGAAGCGGGTGCCTGTGGCGTTAGTATTTGGATTTGTCGCAGAGCCCATTCGAGCGGCAAGGACACAGGTGCTACATAGTCCCACCATCTTCAGAGTGCTGCAGTCTGCGGTGACGCGCCAAGAGATACGCTTGGCTGAAGCGCTCATCGCATTTGGGGCACTGGTGCGGCTTCTCCTCCAAGTGTATCAGCATGTGCCTGGAAAGATTGCACTGCTGTGCGAAGCCCTTTCCGCACACCTGGCACACGAAAGGCCGCTCACCCGTGTGGGTCCGCTCGTGTCTGGTGACAAGCCATCTGGGAGAGAGAAAGACGAATTCATGAAGGAAGAGGTTTGGCACATCATCATGACAGCCTCCCTGACGGTTCAGAGGAGCAAAAGTAAAATGATAGAAACCTTTGCCACACTGTATTATTATTACCGGAGTACCGGAAGCCCGCCAACCGCCGGTGAGCACGCGCCGATTGGTCCCGACACTGCAGTTACGCCCGCGTCTGGTGGGTAAGAGGCGCCATCTGGCGCCGCCGAGGCGACAGGCACAAGCTCATTCGCTGTGCGCGGGCTCCCGGTGCTCAGGTACCGGTATTATGATACACGGTAGGCTAAAGGTTTCTAATCATTGAATCATATAGACACCAACTGACGCCGCTATCGTGAAGGACATTTATACATGGCTGTACAAAAACCGCGTTTGAAACAGCAGGCGCAACGGACCGTACGATAAACCGGTTTAGCGAAGTTTTAATTAACGCTTAAGGTTCATATCTTTCTTGTCATTAGACCTGCAAAAAAAAAGCAAAGCATGCTCATTAGGCTTATGTCATACATGTCTTGGTGGATGTAAACTGCCTAAATAGGTCATGTACGCACATTTTCTTCCAGGCAACGGGTTCGACGCACTGGAAAACGCACACTTGGGATTTTTACGAGCTGCACCGCCACAAAGCGTCAGTGGTGGCAGAATTTTCATTTTCAGAATCGCCCGAATCCCTTGCAGGCGCATCAACACCAGAGTTGCCACTCCATCACAGCTAGAATTTAGAGCCCTGCTACACCACTCCTCCTTCCAAGTTCACCGATTTCAGACTTTCCGCTCCCTTTGACTGCTCGTGCGACTTTGTGCCTCTCCGCAGTGATGTGAGCCGCTTGCATGACACATTGGTACATGAGCCCGACGAAAGTCGGTTCCAGTAGGCGGTCGGGCCGATGGAAACACCAGGAGTTCGAATTAAGCGACAGTATAGTCGAGCTGGGCCATCCCTACTACAGAGGGTGGGTTGAGTAGCAGCCCCCTCCGTAAATAACACATAATTCTCGCTCACGCCTGCGAAAAGCATTTTCTGCAAGGCTTTCTCTGGTTCACTACTCGTGCGGTCACGCTTGACAAGGCGCGCTGCGAAAGTAAAAGTTGGAAAATTGGTTATTGAGGAGAGGAATTGGCGCAGTATCTTCCTCATATATCGGCGTAAACCAGGACCGCGCAGTAACGGAAAGAATAAAGAAGGAACTGAAAGAAGACATGAACAAATAGGTGCCGCAGTGGAGGGCTTCGGAATAATTTCGACCACCTGGGGGTTTTAATGGGACACTGAGGAGAAATTTAAGTTGGTTTGTATCGATATAATACCAGCTCCTGATCACAAAAACACCACTCTTACTGAAAGCAAAGCTCGTGTAAGGTAGAAAATAGCAAAAACCGAAATACAGGTATCGCCACCACAGGCCAATCTCGCAAGTACAAGCGTGGCGACGTCATAGGACAAAAGACGCCACCTTGGAGGAGTTTTCCTTCCCACATAGAGTCGCGAATCTCTGAGGCTAACAAAGAAAGGCTGCGCGGTTCAGTATTGAAGCAAGCTTTGTTTTAAAACAGATAGTGCACTTTTATCACACAAGGAAGGCAGACAAAAGATAACCTGAATGTTAGAAGCAAAGAAAACCGATGGTTGGCGGCGCCACAGGCGGCCATGAGAGTTTCGACCTTTTATGGCGCTTCGCGTCTATGAGTTTTGCGTGCCCCGTGGTTTTGTTTTTGACGCGCCTCGATTTACAAGCGCCGAACAGCAGAGGAACTCCAAGTGCCGCTTAAAGTGCTGGTTAACCTTTGAAGGAGCCTGTTAAGGCTTGTCAGATGATCGCCACGGTCGATGAAAAACTATGATGGCATGATGATCGGTGATCGTACAAGGCAGTTCGCAGTATAAAGAGCACTTGTGTCTTCGCACGCTCGCCCGGGGAAACATTCCCGGCTGTGCCAGACAACTTTAAACTACCTAACGGAAATCGTTTATTAGGGACGGGAGCCAAGGTACAAGGCCGTTAATAAAAATTTCTGATGACTAGCTCTGTTAGGTAAAGATATACGTTGCGAAAGCGCGGAGATGTCTGCATCGGAAGAGTGCATTCACTAGATACGCCTTTAATCACAGGTTCACCCTTAGACGTCGTGGCGGAGTGGTGGAGTCTCCGCCTCACACAGCATGGGTCCTGGTTCGATTCCGAGGCTCGGCACAGGATTACTTTTTTTTAATTCAGTGAGTGCGCGGGGGGATTAAGTGCCTCCCATAGATTCCGCCACCGAATACGTTGTTTAGCGGTTAACCGCAGGCTCTGTTAAGGCGCCTTTATGCTCCGGCGTAACGCGCTCGCGTGCGCTGCACGGTGACGTCACGTCGGCCAAAGCGAGACCCTCTATACTCCAACTGCGCTTGACCGCCGACGCGTTCGGCGGCTTTGCCGCACTCATACCGCACTGTCAGGGAATTGGAACATGTCTCTATTTCGCGCCGAGTGCGCCAACCGCCGCCGGCCCGGCCAGGCTGATTTGGCTCCGCGGCGAGGTGCGCGTTATGACGTAATTCAATAGCTTCGACAGCTGGGCGGGGCTGTTCTTTTTGAGCTCTCGGCTAATTTAATCCATTCACAGTACACATCTGAAGGCACATGCAAGTGGGCGAGAGAAACCGATCCAGTGGACCCGTTGGATCTAGCGGAAGGCGTTGAAGCGCCGGGCGCCGGCTTTAGTTTCAAGCCGCCAACTTTAAACGCGACCGCCTTTGAGCACCCGCCCGTGTTTTGTGGCAAAAAATATAAATAAATAAATAACTTGGCCCTTCCGCGCCGTTCAAGGCATCACAATCCAAGGCAGCAATGTGTGTTAGTTGGTTGTACATTTTGGTTTGAATAACGCACCACACACTAACAAAACGACACCGGAACGAAGGACATAGAACAAGTGCGCACTAACAACTAAAATTTATTCTGGTACGAGGGTACATAAATACATTCCACGAACATGCTGAAACAATCAATTCATTGCCACCGGCTGTGTCGCACGCTCCTTCGTTTTTTGATTAGATGCACCTAATAACTTCTTTATTTCCATCAGTGATGGGGGAGACTGCGGATAAAAGCCGCTTGACAACAAGCGACTTGACTGAAGCCCGCAGCCTCCCTACAAAGCAGGCAGCGATAGGACAACAACAGCAAAAAAAAAAAACTCGCAGAAAGCACAATATTCAAAATTATTGCACGCACACTTGATAGTCACAACAGGTAAACATAACAAAAGGCAAGATAACACTTTTAGTTGTTATTGTAAGCAAGGATTGTTAATGAAATGTTGGCGTAGGGTTCGTAGAGAAATCGTATGCAAATCTATACCTGATTTGTGAAATGAATTTAAAAGGGTTGGCAGTGTGTATGACACTTTTTGCCTGGAATAATTTACCCGCGCAGTGACCACTTTCCACGGTTCTGTGTAACGGGTGGTGTAGGAATGTGTGTTTTTATCGAGATCTGATAATTCATGAAAAAACTTGAGATTTTCTTTCACCTCCCGTTTGAAAGCCAGACTTAACTTATAGTTATAAAGATTAAACGCGCGTATTATGTTTGCTTTCGAAAATAGCTGTGAAGTATGGGAATGATACGGTACATTAAAAAGTGCTCGAACAATTTTTTTTTGAAGTATATGTATTCTGTCAAGATTTGTACGTGTCGTGGTACCCCATACCAATACACAATAATACAAAGAAGAAAAAAAGAGAGTATTGTAAATAAGAAGCTTTATATTGAAAGGTAATATAGCTCTGTGTCGCGCCGTCATACCAACAACACGAGATAGCTTCCCTGACACAGATTCAATGTGCGCATCCCAAAGCATATTTTGTGTGAAGATAACTCCAAGTATTTTAACACTACTATCTATTTCGATTTTTTCGTTCTCGTAAAGAAGGGTGATTAGACTCCTCACTTGATAACCACACCGAGGGTGTGCTTACGCACTCTTCTCCGGCCTCCAATATCTCAAAGGCTTCTTTTATTTCCCTTTCTTTCTTTTCCTTTGCCCGACCTAAAATTGCTGTCTGATCAAAGTACGGTGAACATTTGTGATTTTCGCAATGGGGGCTTAGGAAAAATAACGAATCCTGGAAATCTCGCCCCCCCCCCCCCCCCCCCATTGCGCAAATCACAAATGTCCACCGTACTTTGATCAGACAGCAATTTTAGGTCGGGCAAAGGAAAAGAAAGAAAGGGAAATAAAAGAAGCCTTTGAGATATTGGAGGCCGGAGAAGAGTGCGTAAGCACCCCCTCGGTGTTGTTATCAAGTGAGGAGGTGCATCTAATCAAAAAACGAAGGAGCGTGCGACACAGCTGTTGGCAATGAATTGATTGTTTCAGCATGTTCGTGGAATGTATTTATGTACCCTCGTACCAGAATAAATTTTAGTTGTTAGTGCGCACTTGTCCTGTGTCCTTCGTTCCGGTGTCGTTTTTTTAGTGTGTAGTGCGTTATTCAAACCAAAATCACAATCCGTTGGCCCCAAATCCCCGGCCAGCCTCCGATGGGTGCAACGCACCGACCTTGACCTGGCCCCTCGCCACTCCCCGCACTGGGGTTATGATATTTAATTAGCAACGGCTGCTCACTGGGGAAGGGGGAAACGGCCCGCCGGCGCCTAACCTAACCTTGCTCCCTCAAAAGCTTCGCACGCTCTGTGGGGCTGAAGTCGCTGAAATGCAGGCCGCAGTTTTTGCGAGAACTACGTCGTCGTGTTCGGGAACGGGATCCATCGTAACGCTGGCAAGACGCCGGTGCAAACGCAAACGAAGCGACGGCAGCGACCCCCGTTAGATGCCTTCAGCGTGCGGCGGCGGTAGCTTTCATTTCGGCAGCTGTTAGACCGCACCGCTAGCCGCCAGAAATCACCGAGTCTGCGTTTACGTCACGTTTCACGTCACTTCTTCCTACGACGTCATAAGAGTTCTCCATGACATCATAAGAGTTCTCGAGTTTGAATCGGAGTGGCGGGAAAGTCTTTTCCAACTTCGAGCCCAAATTCCTTTGAAATAAATGCATCTTTCGCTCTCGGACAAGCGGCAACAAAGCCATGAAATGCCGAACTATAAGATTTTGTTAACGAAAAAAAATCTGATATAGTTCCCCTCAATGTCCCTTTAACGTGCACTGAGATCGCACAGCACACAGGCGCCTTTGCGTTTCGCTTCCATTGAAAACGCTGCCGTCGCGGTCGGGTTCGATGGAAGCGAAACGAAAAGGCGCCCGTGTGCTGTGCGATGTCAGTGCACGTAAAGGTCATCAGGTGGTCGAAATTATTCCGGGGCCCGACTGACTAGTATCGATATCATGTAAAGAGTCATCGAATTGGGTTGACCTTGCTTAATTCTACCTCTGTCTCGCCCTGCCGCAGACTGGTTCATGTAAACAAGTATACAGGCAAGAGAACAAAAAACTGGCGATGGCTTAGAGCTCTGATTAAATCTGCGCTGACGCGATAGCTACAGTTGGCCAAGTGAAACTTCCTCAGTTGAATTGCTAAGTCAATCTGTCGCCGCTCCGTCTCGCTGGGCGTTCCTTCTTCATCTTCGTTCCACTTGACACGGCGCATGCGCAAACCTGTGGTAGCTTGGATTAGCCGGCGAGCCGAACCACCGGAAGCAGCAGCTGCTCCGCACCACGCGGCTGGTCACGTGACCAACCACGCGATGAACCACGTGCTCAGAAACGGCGCCGCGCCGCCGGCAGACTGCTCCACACCACGCAACCAATCGACAGGGTGGCGGCACAGTCATTGAAGGCTCGAAATCCTACAGTAATGTAGCTATCGCTTCAAAAACCGTTCTCCCTACCGCTCCGCAGCAGCAGTGTGAGCGGATGTTCACACTGCAAATAAGCCCGTGTGCAAATACGCCCGTGTGCTGTGCGATGTCAGTGCACCTTAAAGAACCCCATGTGGTCGAAATCATCCTGAAGCCCGACTGACTACTATCGAAATCATGTAGACCGTCATCGAGTTGGGTTGACCTAGCTCCACTCTACCCCTGACTCGAGCCGACGCGGTCGCATTATGTAAACAAGTCTACAGGCGGGAGGAAAAAAAAATTGCAGGACGTTAAGCTTCGCCTTTAAGAGCAGGACGCGACTGCGTGTTGCAGCATTGCCAAGGAATCCACGGAACGCCATCGTCCTATGGTGCGACCCCCTGCCCGGACAACTTAATGAAAGGAAACATATCTTGGTGGACACCCGAACCGGGCCGTAAGGCAAGGAAATTGAAAAAAAATGGCAGTGGTATAGCTCGGCTATGCCAATATATATGTAGCGAAAGCAAGTCTGAAACTCCCCGGTTGGGCCTTATTCACATATTCCACAACGTATGAAGCACAGACATAAACGTCCAGTATGAGCTGTAGGTCGATACGTTTGATTTCAGCACCGAGGCTATCTCAGGATTGAAGGGTCGCGCCACTCTTACTCCCATTCTCTAGGCTAACGGCACGTTGTTCTTCGGTTTCTTGAGCCCGCCGCTGAAGTATCTTGGTCGCATTCCATAGTTCGTCACGGGCAGTCTTCAGTGAAGCAGGACTCAGGTCTCTCCTCCGGCTGCTGTCACTGCTGCTAGCGGTCGAGACACCGGACGTTAAACGTGCCTGTCTCGCGGCGGCATATTCACGGCGGCGTTTAGCCAGTCCTTCGGCGCTCTGTTCGTCTGTCTCCTGGGAGACTCGTTTCCTCTTCATCTTGTTCCGCTGTCGATTCCAGGCCTCCTCCAGCTTATCAGAATTGTCGCCATCCATACTGTCGCCTCAACTGTGGTTCCGGCGCACGCCAGCTCTCCTTTTCAAACCTGTGGCATTTTATCACGCATGCGGCGCAGCTGTTGCAGCGAGCGGAGGCAAGCGCAACGACGAGATGATGATGATAACAGCTTTAATATTCCACCAGATATGGAGGCCCCCTACTCCCCGACACCGGCACGCAGGCCTAGAGGACGGGGGCGGGGACCTCCGCGATCACAATCAGGCAAAGAGGTCTTCACTCTTCGCGGCTTCTGTCACCAGGCGGATGGCTTGTTGCTGTTGAGCAGAGACCTCACTCCGCAGCAGGGCTTCCCAGGCTTCTCTACAATTGACGTTTGCTTTAGCCTCTGGGGAGCTAGCGCATTCCCAGATTATGTGGTCGAGGGTACCTCTCTCCCCACAGTGCTTGCACTTATCGTTTTTTCTATCGCCAGTCTGAATATGATAAGCCCAGATCGGGTTTACCAAGTTCCCAGCTTGAAGGCGCCGCCATGCGACTGCTTTCTTATTGTTTAGATTTCTGTCTGGTGGTAGCACCAGTCTCCTGCATAACCTATAATTTTCAACAATCTCCGTGTAATTTTTCAGACGCTCGTCCATATTCCGGCAGTCGGGCGGCTCCACAGCCACCCGGAAGTAGAGAGCTCGGGCTAACTCGTGGGCCGCCTCGTTGCCAGGAACGGAGGCGTGTGCGGGGGTCCAAATTAGACTGATTTTTCTGTTGAGGCGTCTACCGGCCAGAATCCTTGCCGCTTCTGGCGTGATCCTACCCTGTCCAAAATTCCAGATGGCTGTTTTGCTACCGCTAATTATGAAATTGGCTTTCTTTCCAACGCAAGCGAGCGCTATCGCAACTTCTTCCGCCGTTTCCGTGTTTCGGCTTCTAATGGTGGCAGCCGATACGGGGGCACCTCGACCGTCGACCACCGAGGCGACCGCCGCACCCGACTTGCCGCGTCCACGTACGCAACCGACTTGCTGTCCATCGAATCGAAGCGTCTGGTTAGTGGTTCTGCTCTCTTCTCCCCCCTCTCCGTGTTGAATATGGGATGCATGTTACGAGGGAGGGGGGAAATGATAAGATTTGCTCGGCAGTCCTGCGGGATGCTCGATTTGCCTCGTAGTCCCCTATCTGCTTGCCGGCCTACCATTTCGAGGATAGCTCTGCCCGTGGTCGTTCGGCTTAATCTTTCGAGCTGCGAAATTCTGACAGCCTCCGCTATTTCGTCCCAGGTATTGTGCACTCGCATAGCTTCTCTGTGGGGGTGCTAATTGGTAAGCCCAGGGCCCTCTTTATGCACCGCCGAATGAATGAGTCTAATTTCCTCCTCTCCTCCGACCTGATGTTTAAGTAAGGCGTGGCATAGCTCACGCGGCTTATTACGTATGCTTAGGTTAGTTTAAGCAAGCTTCTTTCCTTCAGACCTCGTCCTTTGAGCGCGACCCTTCTAAAAATGCCAAGGGCTTGGGTGACAAATCCCTCTAGCTTTTTGATTGCCCCATCATTATATCCATTCTTCTGAATGAATAGTCCTAAGATTCTGATTTTATCTACCTCGGGAACTGGTTTTCCTTCTACTTTAATGTTAAATTCCTAGCTACGCTTGTATCGGAGCGATGTTGGGTTACAGACGAGTAATTCCGATTTTTGCGGAGAGAATGAGAGACCCCCCTGGCAGCATAGTCCACGATAGTGTCCGCCGCCGCCTGCAGGCGTTCCTCGATGCTCGCATGGCTCCCCTGGTTAATCCAGAGGTTGATGTCATCCGCATACATACTGAAATTTAGCCCCTCTATGCTCCTCAGGGCTTCGGGAGGTTCCGCATCGCCACGTTGAAGAGTAACGGGGAGAGAACCGAGCCCTGCGGCGTGCCCCTGCTCCCTAAGTTCAGTGTGGGAGACTCAATATCTTGGAACCTCGCGCAGGCAGTTATTTCTGACAGAAAGTCCTTGCTGTAGTCGTATGTTCGCGCGCCTACTCCGATATCCTGGAGACCGCGGAGGATCGCTTCGTGTGTAACATTATCAAAAGCCTTTGTAAAGTCCAAGCCGAGAATTACTTTGGCGTCTCTAGAACGCGAGTCGATTATGTCATGTTGGAGTCGGAGCCTCACGTCCTGCGTGCACAAGCCGGGTCGGAAGCCGACCATCTCGTGCGGCCACAGGCCGTTTTGCACCATAAAGCGCGTCAGTCCAGTCTGGACTACGCGCTCCAACAATTTCCCCATGCATGAGGTTAGGGAAATTGGTCTTAGATTTTCTAGTTTAGGGGGTTTGCCAGGCTTTGGGATTAGAATTACGTTTGCCGCCTTCCACTGCGGAGGCAGGTGGCCTTTGGCCCAAATTTCTTGCATATACTCCGCCAGAGCGCTGATGGAGTCATCGTTCAGGTTTCTTAAAATTTTGTTAGTTATCCCGTCAGGGCCCGGGGCCGATTTCGTTTTTATTCCCAATATTTCAGCCCTGACCTCCGCCTCCGTTATAAGTGCGTCGAGCTCCTCGTTGGGAGTTCCGTTTGTATGCTGGAAGGGGGGTACTATGGGTATCACCAATGTACATGTTGATGAGTTTGTCCATAAATTCCGCGTCTGTACCATCAAACGCGTGCCTAGCTTTTGATAATCTAATTCCCGATTGGGTTTTCGAGTTGGTCGTGTCTAATAGGTGTCTCAGCAGACCCCACGTTTTGGAAAGGCTCATGCCCCCCTCCATCTCGTCGCATCTGCTGCACCAATTCGGTTCGCATAATTTGATCGCATAATTTTCAATTTCTTTGTTGTGTCTAGCGATCCTCCGTCTAAGATTTCGGTTCCATTTTTGATTCTTCAGTCTGCGCTCCATACCATGCTTTGCCTCCCACATGTGAAGCAGTCTGCTATCGACTATCTCCGGGGCGTCGTCCCCTCCAAGCGTCTTTGTTGCCTCTCCAACGTGACGCTTGAGGGCCTCCTTCCATTTCTCTATGTTTGTGATCCTCCCTGTGGCAGCTTTCTTTCGCTTCTCCCTAAATAATTCCCATTCCGTAACCCTCGGTTGACGCGCACGACGTGTCTTCACTCCTTTTTTAAGGATCGAGGCCAGAATGAAATGATCGCTGCCCAAATTTTGTTTCGAATTTTGCCAGTTCAGATCTGTCACATTTTTGGAGAACGTCAGGTCAGGAGTGGTGTTTGTGCAGACGCTGTTACCCACCCTGGATGGACTACCTGGGTCCGTGTATAGGGTGAGTCCCAGCTCGTCCGCGTCCTCCCATAGCTGCCTGCCTTTAGGGTCTTGTTTAGCGTAACCCCATTCTGGGTGCGCTGCATTAAAGTCACCGACTATTAGCAGGGGGCTAGTTCCGACTGCCTTAATCGCTTTGCGAAAGAGGGCCCTGAACCTCACCTTTCTCTGCTTCGGGGTACTGTACAAATTTAATAGGAACACGCTCGGTTCCTCTTTTCGCCCCATAAGAATTTCCAATAGCACTGCCTCAATTTCTCTCGAGTTGATTTCGTGCTCGATTGCCGCAATGTTCCTCTTAATCAACGTTGTGACGCGAGATTTCTCACCTCTGTCACTTGGAATAGCTTGGTATCTCTATAGTTTTGCTGCTTTGCCCATCTCCTGCAAGGCTATAGCTAACGGTTTCTCATCTAATAGCGTCAAGTATTGTTGCACTAACGCCCGCTTGCACTGGAAGCCGCGACAGTTCCACTGCCAGATTATAGACTCACTTGGTGCGCCTCTGGCCATTTTGGAGCTGGTTGATATTTTCCTCAACTTTTTTTGCCATTCTCCGATGGCAACTAATTCTGCCCTTTGTCTTTGTACTTCGCCCGTAAGGGCTTGGATCTGGCTCTGAGTCTGATTTATTGCGCCCATAATTTGGGCCATGAAAGAATCGAATTTAGCTTCGATTTCGGCTTCGATTTCCACCAACGGATCAGCGTCTTCTCCTTTGCGTTTCATTGGGGGTGGTCTAGCCAATTCTACAATCATCTTTTCCTCCTCCGGTGCCGCAGGCTTCGTGGGAATCGCAGCCCTAAGGGCCTGGGGGGTTGGTTTCGATACCAAGTTTGGTTGCGCACTGTGGGGAGAGGGGCACCCCGTACGCGCCTGCAGTATTGGTGTACGTAGCTCTTGAGTGAGCTCATTAATTATCCCTTTAAGCTCCCTAGCCTCTTTAATTTATCGATCTCCTCGTATTTCTTATCTTTTGCCTGGGAAACGCCACTGCCAAAGCTTACACTTTTTCGATTCCCGCTCGGATTCCGCTTGTGAGTCCACGGGTTCGCCGGGTCCCTGGAGTTCGATCTCCCCCTGGGTGTGGATCCGGGGCGCCCCCTGGTGCGGGAGCTCGAGCGGCCGCGCTGCTGCTGCCCTCCGGTGGTCTCCTCCATCCTCGGGAAGGAGTCGCTTCTGGCGCGAAAGCCCTCGTTTCCGCGCCTGACCTTGGAACGGCTCCGGGGGTTCCCCTCGGCGGTCGCTCCGGCTTGCTGCTCCTGAAGTTACTGCTGCTGTTGCATGTTGATCTTGCGTTCTCATAGTCTCTTCTTCACCTCGTAAGGAACACGGTAGAGGTCTCTACATTTTCTGTCACCGAGCAGGTGTCCTTTCCCGCACAGTTAGCACTTTGGCTCACATAAATGGTCTTGTGGCGGTTGTTGCATGCCACAGCCACGGCATTTCAGATTCTCGGGGTTCGGGCAGACGTCTTCGCGGTGTCCGAGCCGGCCGCAGGCGTTGCAAACTTCGTATTTTTTGCGGTAGAGTGCGCAGCGTTGCGCCACGGGCGTGAGTCTCACCCACCGCGGCACCTCTTTGTCTTCGAACATCATTAAAAGGGTCCTCGATTCTGTTCCGAGCCTTCGCACTCCCAGAACCGGAGGGTTTCCGTAGATTTGCAGCCTTTTCAATATAGCTTCGCCCGAGAAGGACAAAGGCACTTCAAGCACGACGCCTTTCCCGCAGTCCTGCGGCATAGCTACGTACGTAGTCATTTCGATCTTTTCCCCTTGGAACTCGAGGAGCTTCAAGTCGGCATATTTTCTGCGCTTCTGCACTGACGGTGGCGACGAGAATGGAATGTTGCTTCACATTCATCGAGATGACATCCTCTCCGGCCGCGTCTGTGCTGACGCTAGCCGCCCGAAGTATAGCGTCAGCAAAGTACACACTTCCATATTTCATCAGACGTACGAGACCGCCGTGCGGTCTCATGACTATTTTCTCGGCGCCGTCCGGGATTCGGGCAAATTGCCTTTCAACCGACTGTGCCGCCATCTTCCTCCCTGCGAGCTTCTCGGCGGCTCGCTGCCGTTCCACATGGCGTCCCTCGTTGCTCACCAGGGGGGCCGCTTTACCTCTCTTCTTACTGACGTACCATTGTCCCGGCATGTTCAATTATTATGGATCGAAGTCCGCACCATCTACGGTCTCCATCATGGCTGATACAGTCTTCGAGTGGAGCCGCCGCCGGTGGCGTCACGCCGCTAGGTCTAGCCTTAGGCTTAGCTCACCATGTGGCTCGTCGAAGACCACAAGATCCCAAAAAATGAGGAAAGCGTGGGTCCACCTTGGGAAAATCGATATCCGCGGTGTCCAGGCGTCGAGTGCTGTCGATTCAGCTAAAATCAAAGATCCATCGAATTCAACTTGTGCTCCAGCGGCAGTAGTCGACGGAGCCCATCGAACGCACGTCCGCTCTCGCCGACGCGGACCATTCAATCCATCCGCAACGACGAGGAACGCGGTGCCACGTCCTATTAAACGGTGGCGGCTACGAGCGGCGCGGTGTGACGTCATGCCAGATGGCGCGGCGAGCGCGCGAAGCACAGTAACCTTCCGCACCGAGGCGCGCGTTGTGACGTCACGTGCCTCGATGGAGTACCGCCACAGCGAAATCGCGAGTTTGCGGCCAATAAACCTTTCGCTTTAAAAAATTTTAAGGAAAGGAAAGGAGGCCTGTATCACATATCTCAGTCGGCACCCGAACCGGGCCGTAAGGGAAGGAAATTGAAATGAAAATTGATTTTAAGGTACGGAAATGACGCCTGTCTCACAATTATCGCTGGAAAACCATATCGCGCCGGAAGGGAAGGAAAATTCCTTACCTTACAGCGCGGAGTCAGGTGTCCCCCGAGAAGCGCCATTTTTTGCTCTCCGCCAAAGACGCCGACGACACCGGCTTTCTGCGACACGAGCTCTCCAACGCTGTCGCGTTAAAACCGGTCCGGTTACTCCTCCGCCGCAGCATTATGGACGCTGTTGTCACATCTTCGTACTGAAGGAAGACGGATGTTTGTTCGCGAATTGCCACGCCATCCCATACACTCTGCTGTAACTGCGCGTTTCCATGTTGAAATAACCGACTACCAAATTACCGCCAATGTTCTCTTAGTTACGCAAGCAAAAAAATCTGGAATACACTTCGAATTGCGGGTGTATTAATATGTAGCCTTCCCATAAAAGAGCAGAGTACGGTTAAATTCTGGCTTACTTTGAATCTCTGGAGAAGTCGCAGTAGGCGCAGTGGTGCCTTCCTTGTGGCCTTGACGGGTGCATACTCGACCGGTGCATTTCCAGGAGGTCTTGCGCGGGGAACAGGCTGCCGCACGTGTCGCAAGACAAGGTCGTTGGAAAACCGGGCGATCTGCTTGCATCCTGGGAGCGCAAGGCAAGCCGAGAACGAGCATCCTGAGGGCTCGGAATATCTAGCGGCGCTTCCATCACGCGTGCACTTTTAACCGTCAGGCGCACAGCACGAACCAACACACTCAACTCGGGGATGGGTCGGAGAGTACAATCTGCAAACGCTACATCCGCGGCCTTTTATAGGCACGGGCGAGGGGGAGGAGGTTGCACCGAAAGCCACTATGAACGCGGCATGAAACGCGAGAGTTTCAAGCGGCGTACCCGCTGCGGTGGCTCAGTGGTTAGGGCGCGAGAATCTTCTGGGCTAGGAATAGTTAGCTGCGCTTGCATCACACGTGCACTTTTAATCTGCAGACGCACAACACGAACCATAGAACACTCGAACGCATATAACTCGTGGATGGGCCGGAGAGTACAACCTGCAAACGTTACCTTCGCGGCTTTTATGTGCGGGCTAGGGGAGGAGATTGCACCGAATGCCAACAAAAACGCGGCCAGAAACGCGATCGGCTTGAAACGGTGGCTCGGTGGTTAGCGCGCTCGGCTACTGATCCGCAATTCCTTGGTTCGAATCCGACCACGCCGGCTGCGTTTTGTGGCGAAAGCAACACTACGCCATCCTGTGAGCCATGTCGGCTCGTCGTGCACCTCAGCCGTATGCCGTATGCCTTCTCCGACGAATGACCTTGAGCCGCCGGTGCGTAGCAACGCCGCAGGCGCGCTCCAACAGATGGCGCCGCTGTCCACTCCGCTGCCGTCGCCGCTCGCTCCACCAGATGTGCTCCGCTGTGGTAGAGGGAGAGGAGGCGTCCCCTTGCGGGGTTATATATATATATAAAATATAATATAAAATCACCAAAAATTGAAGAAACACAACAGGATTTAAATCACGACGTTTCGGCTGGAGGACCAGACTTTTTCGAGTGGTCCTCAAGCCGAAACGTCGTGCATTAAATCCTGTTTTGTTTCTTCAATTTTTGGTGATTTTATATTATATTGACCAAATCAGCTGCCAGAAATCAGTTTTGGTATATATATACGCTTTGCCACAGTGAACTGTAGCTGTTATGGAGAGCGCGAAAGACGCAACAGCGACAGAACTAAGCGAGGAAGAGACAACGCGCTCAAGAACCGCCAGAAGAACGCGCCGCACGACTCGATAGGCGTCGTTACGAAGATGCGGCTAAAAAAAGTCGTGCCATGTACAGGAGAGTCAAACTGCGCAAGAGTCCGATTTGAGTTTCGAGAGCGTCGGAATGAGACGCTGCGTAGACGACGTACCGAAGAAACGAAGCTTTTGCAATTCAACTAAGGCTAACCACACCTAAACCACAGCCAATATTTTTATGAAGGCAAAACTCCAAGGTGCCCTTGTGCTGTGGGATGTCAGTGCACATTAAAGATCCCGAGGTAGTCGAAATTATTCCGGAGCCCTCCACTAGGCCACCTCTTTCTTCCTTTCTTCTTTCACTCCCTCGTTTATCCTTTCCCTTACGACGCTGTTCAGGTGTCTGTTGATATATGAGAGAGATACTGCGCCATTTCCTTTTCCCAATAACCCAACAACCATAGAACGCCGATGCACTTTGATGCGTTCAGCGGAACGCTACGTGTGATCGATGCGACCCATGCCGGGGAAAGCACATAGATACTAACCTGCCGAGCGCTGTACTTAAAAACGCTAACATTGATGGTCTAACATGTCTCGGTGCACACCTGAATCGCGCCGAAGGGGATGGAAAGTGAAATGAAATTACGCGCCTGTCTCACATATCTCGGTGGAAACCCGAACCGCGCAGTAGGCGAAAAACGAAACTTGGTTTTAAGAAAGCGAAATGACGCCTTTCTCACATTGCGCCATTTCCTCCCCCCCCCCCTCCCAATAAAAAACAATTCTGTTTTCAATTTTGACTATCTGAAATTATCGGGAGGGTTTGCGCGTCGTTTGGAACCGGATTGGATTCCATATATTCGTGTTACAACCAGCAATAATACAGTTTTAAATATAACCGAACCCGTATTAAATATATAGTCTTGTGTGAGCGCCTTTAAGGTCGTTCCGAAGAAATCAAGACGTTTAACAAATAAAAAAATTCCTACTACTGTGCGCGTGTCAATTTGGATATCTATGGAAACCGCCAGTCGCTTTTCCACGAACATAAGCAAGGAGATGCCGCGGTGGTTCAGTGCTTAGGGTACTCGGCTGCTGATTCGGAGTACCCGGGTTCAAACCCGAGCGCGGCGGCCGCGTTTCGATGGGGGCGAAACGCAAAGGCTCCGGTGTGCTGTGCGATGTCAGTGCACATTAAAGGACCCAAGTGGTCGAAATTATTCCGCAGCCCTCCACTACACTTCTGCAGGACCTTAAAGATGTTACCAATTAACCCTCCGCTATGGCACCTTTTTCTTTTTCATCTTTCGCTCCCACCTTCGTCCCATCCCTTACGGCGCGATTCGGGTGCCCACACGGATGAGACATTACTGTACCATTTCATTTCGTCAACATAATAATAATAATAATAATAATAATAATAATAATAATAATAATAATAATAATAATAATAATAATAATAATAATAATAATAATAATAATAATAATAATAATCGTTCTTGGGGGAAAGGAAATGGCGCGGCATCTGTCTCAGTTATTGTTGGACCCCTGAACCGCGCCGTAAGGGAAGGGATAAAAGAGGGAGTGAAAGAAGAAAGGAAGCAAGAGGTGCCGTAGTGGAGGACTCCGGAAAATTTTCAATATTCAATATGGAGTTTTTCGCTCTCGACGAGGGTTAACCAAGTGCCGGATTACGCAACAGTCAATTAGCAAAGCTGTCAATTAGCCTCGCACCTATTGGTCGGTCGTGGCCGTCGGCCATTTTCTTTTTTGCTTCAAGGGTGGCTGCAGATTACGTCGCGGATGTGGCAGAACTGATGGCATTGCGCACCTAATTATGCAGGCGCTAATTGACAGTTTTTTGGGACAGTATCGAGGCGGTCAATTTGAGGGTTGCGTTTTTCACAGAAAATGACGGCGGTGTGTGCTGCTCTACGACTGAGGCGGCTGCGCTGGCGCGAGCAACGGCGAAGGAGGGCGCGCACCAAGACGCGTTTGCCTTGCCAGACGAGCTGTTTCGACGCATTTTTCGACTGGAGAAGCAGACTGTGGAGTGGCTGCGCGACGAACTCGCCATTGAACTGGGAGGCTTGCTGCACTGCGGTTCTTTGCACCGGCGGCTTTCAAGCTGCCGTTGGTTACGAGGCGCACGTCGGCAGCGCATAACCGATAGTAACCAAATGCGTGCGGCAGGTGTTGGAGGCAATCTGTAAAGTTAGCGCGCTGAAGGAGTGGGTTCTCGCTGTCACATCTGTGCCACAGATATATAAATAAAACATGCTATGCTGGCAAAGCACTTTATTTTTCCGAGCAAATCGCACTTCATGGTCGTCTTCTGTTTCCCAAGGAAAAAGAATCCGACAACTACAGATCACGTACTGCAACACCTCACCTTTTGGCATTTTTGTCATCGATCGAAAGAGCATAAAAACACAGACTTCAACAAGTCGTCTTTGTCGATTTTGCACCAAGTGATTCCTGCAAGTTCGCTCGTTAGGCACGTAGCCTACACTGCATTCGTTGAAATGTTTCTGGACACTTAGGTCAACCGCACAGTAGCTTGATTTCGGACGCCGCTTAAGAAACAATAACACGGCGTGGAATCGGCTGCTTTCGTGCAAAGCGGCTTGACGTTTTACCGCCGTCAGCGCGTCCCCTCGGCAGCAAAAGTTACCCACCAGCAAATTTAAAAGTATATCTTCGAATGCTTCTTGTTTTGCTTAATATTTTCGAACTTTATACACAATGTTTTGGCAAAATAAAATATGAGTTATTTTGAACGCTGCGTAATTCTTAAGTCTTTTTTACAAAAATTTAGCAGATGGCCTCTCGTGCTGACAAAAAAAAATGCTATCGGGGCACCATTTTGCTGTAATTGGCTGATTTATCGTTGCGTCAAGCGGTGTCGTGTTTTCGCTTCGCCATTTTGACGTCTCTGTCAAAACATTTTGACAGAATTTGTAAGAGATACATAATACAGCCCCAGAACTAAACCACCAGCAATATTAGTATTCGTAAGGGATGTGACGGCTGAGCTGAGCAAGCGTCTTGGGGGCTAAAGAAAAATTGGCAGCGGTTTAGCTCTGATTCAACCTGGAGTGACGCGATAGCTACAGCTGGCCGAGTGGAACCTGCTCAGTTGAATTGCAAAGCCAGTCTTTCGCAGCTCCGTTTTGCTGGGCGTTCCTTCTTCATCTTCGTCCCGCTTGACAAGGCGCATGCGCAAAGCTGTGGCAGCTCGGTTTTGCCGCCGCGCCGCGCCGCCGGCAGCAGCAGCTGCTCTGCACCATGTGCCTTGCACGTCACCAAACAGATGACGAACCACGTGATCAGTCAGGCGCCATGCCGCCGGAAGCTGCTCCGCGCCACCTGACCAAACACGTGACAGCTTGGCGGTGGCGGTGCAGCCACAGGTAGAGGTGTGCGCCGATGCATCGGCGCGCCGCCGCCGTTTTCATTCGGCGCGAAGGCGCGCCCTCTAAATATGAATATATTTTTTGCCCGCAAATCTTGCTGCTTTTGAGATTTGGTTTCATCTTCCTGAATTCTTTTCCTTGTCTGAGACATATAATCATGTGAAGTGTGTTGCAATGAACAAGCACAAAACGAACAAAAACAACCCTTCTCTCCGCGTGTCTACGCACGCATATCGTCACCATACACTGCACGAGGCATTCCGAATCTTCGTGAAATGGGCAACAAGGCGCAACAACAAGAAACAATAATAATAACAATTGGTTTTTGGGGAAATACAATGGCGCAGTATCTGTCTCATATATCGGCGGACAACTGAACCGGGCCGTTTTGGAAGGGATAAAGTAGGAAGTGAGAGAAGAAAGGAAGAAAGAGGTGCCGTAGTGGAGGGCTCCGGAATAATTTCGGCCACCTGGGGATCTTAAACGTGCACTGGCATCGCACAGCACACGGGCGCCTCAGCGTTTTGCCTCCGTAAAAACGCAGCTGCCGCGGTCGGGTTCTAACCCGGGTACTCCGGCACAGTAGCCGAGCGCCGTAACCACTGAGCCACCGCGGCGGGTTGAGAAGAAACAACGTTTTCGGAAACTCGAAATCACCACTTGAGGGTCACGGGCACTGTGGCTCCAGGTGAAATCAGCGATATTTCAAAAAATGCCATCAACACACCGTAACATATAGCTAGTAAACAGCAAAAAAAAAAAAACTATTTTATTTATTTCTACTCCGGGAAAACACCCTTATAAAAACAGTTACTTGAAAAAAATGGTGAATAATATTCACAACAAGGGATTTCACAAGCTGTCCAGACGGAAATGTTTGTGTTATAACATCTACTGATTAGCTGACAGGTATAGGGCTGAACTAAGCAAAAGTGCAATTTCCCCCCGTGCAGCATAGCAAACCTGTTCTTCCAGTTAACCTCCCTGCCTTTTCTCCTCAAGCAAAAGTTGGTCATAGGAGAGGTTTTTTATTTTCACGTAAAGAATATTGTATAACCACAATCTCATTTAGAGCAAGTGCACATACGATTAACATATCGAATGTCAAGTGCGTCGGGGCCAGCTTAATATTTCTAGGCGAACTTACCAACTTTGCGCAATGGCAAAAATATCTGTATAACCGAAGGATAAGAAAAAAAGAAAACAATTGCGGCTTAGACGCAAAAACAAGAAATGTTCTGCACGCTCGTGAGTAAGAAATATAAAAACACAATCAACATACCCGCTTCTGATATATAATATTTTTTAATATGGCTCCTGAAACAGAAAAGATTTACGCAACATTTTGCATTTCGTCCATCCTCGAACCCCTCTGTATTCTGTGTTCTGAGCCCGTAGTACGAAAAGCCGGAAAATTTCAACCAGTTTAGCAAGGAATTCTGTAGAAAAATAGTTTTTTAAATTTGTGGTTTAGTTTTCCACGGCGCCGGCACGGCGGCCGCATTCGAAATATGGCCTTGCGCCGCTGCCGATGAATACCAGGCGCAGCGCCGCCGACGCCACGGGCGCCGACTAGAAACTACCGCCAAGCCACCGCCGTTCGAAACCGACACGACGCACACCTCTGACCACAGGGGCGGCGGCGCAGCCACAGGGTGGCGGCGCCGCCAACGCCACAGCTCTGCCACCCTCAAGGCACTGAATGCTACCTAAATGTAGCTATCGCTACAAAACATCAGGTTAAGCGATTACTCACCTATTTCAAGCTGAACATGAACTTATGCATATAATAAACTGCACTTCTCCAACCTGAATTATCAAGTTAAACCCAACGTTTTGAAGCCGACTCGGCTCCTTCATCAAGGGCGACTGATGGCAGTACCTAGCGTGTTTTAAGTATGGAGGGGAGGAGAGGGTCAAAGGGAGTCAAAGGAACGACAGCTTTCGTTCCTTTGACCCCCTCTTCCCCTCCATACTTAAAAGACGTTAGCTATTGCCATCAGTCTCCCATGATGAAAGAGCCGAGTCGGCTTCGAAACGTTCGGTTAAAATTAAGATTTTTTTTGGAGATGTGCAGTTTATTATAAGTCTTCAAACCCAAGCAGACAGGTAACTCTGTCAAAATGTTTAGTTTTCGAGCTTATGCTTATACACTGCCGCTTCCAGGCCCTGTTCACCCCTGTAATAAATTGCCCATCTCCAACCAAAATTTTAATTTTAACGCAACGTTTCGAAGCCGACTCTGCTCCTTCATCAGGGGCGAGTGAGGGCAGTAGCTAGCGTCCTTAAGTGTGGAGAGGAGGAGGGGGTCAAAGCAACGAAAGCTGTGATAGGAAACGCATGGCGGAGGGGAAGGAAGGGGGGTTAAGGCGGTTACACACGCTGTCGCACTGTGGGGAGGCCGTCCATGACGGCTTTTTTTCTCTGAGTTCAAGGGCGAAGTCCCTGGGCATATATTGGGGGCAGGTTTCCTTTTGTGCGGTTGATGTTGTTCGGGGTGGCTTGGCTGTTCTAGGATTCCAGAAAGAGCCATTTGTGGTAATTTGTTTCGGATCCGAGTATGCGGGCTTCTTCGTAGTTGATTCCATGGTCTGAGTCCTCGGAATGTTCGGCTGGATTGTGCTCTCTTGCGAAGTTGCGGACATGGTTTTTATGTTGCCGAATTCTTTCTTTGAGTTGCGAAACAGCAAAACTCAGCGGAGCACTGGAATAGGGGCCCGACCTTTCGAAGAGGCCAGAGGTCAACGATGAAGACGACGGCCCACCGCTAATCTCATTGAGATTTCAATAAATGTTTTTCTCTCTCTCTCTTTGAGTTTTTGGTTTCGCCGATGCAGCTTGCGTCGCAGTCGGCGCAAGTGATTTCTTAGACAATGCCTTGGGTTCTTTTTCTCCGCGGCCGGTCTTTGGGAACAGGTAGGCAAAGCGCAAGAGTGTTTGTTGGCTTGCGCGCAACCAGGAGACCACTTTTTTTTTTCCAGATTCGCGCGATAATTTCGCTGAAACCACTGACATAAGGTAAAGTGGTTTGAAGAGAAGTGGAGATACCGGCCTGAGTGAGTTGGTTTGCGGTATACGAAGAATAAAAGGGTACTGCGGTTTCGGGAAACGAGGACGTCCAAAAACGGCAGGGAGTTTTCTTGCTCCATCTCTAGCATGAACTGAATATCAGGTTGTACGGAGTTTAAATGAGAAAGGAAAGTTTGAATCTCAGATATTTTCATGACGGCGAAGCAGTCGTCGACACACCTGAGGAAAATCTTTGATTTCGGGTGGAATGAGTTGAGGGCTCGTTGTTCGATGTGTTCCATCGTTAAATTGGCCATGACGACAGAGATGGAGGCTCCTATTGGCGTTCCGTTCACTTGTCGGTAAAATTTCCCGTTTGACGAGTAGTATGTGCTTGATAGGCAGATTTCCAGGAGGCGGCACCCATCATTTACACTCAGCGAGGCTCGCGCACTGTGTGTGTCGTCGCGTTGTAGGGCGTCTCGGGTAGCGGCCACCGCAAGCTTCACGGTCATTTTTGTGAAAACGGACACCATGTCGAAGGAGACAAGCATTCGTCGGCCTCAATGGCGGCTTGGGACACCAGTTCGATGAAGTGACAGGAATGACGGATATGGGTGGCTGTTGCCAAATTGGCCTTTGCCAAATAAACCGCATCATCAGAAGCCGAAAAACACCGCACCAGGCAGACAGAGAAGTTGCCAAATCTTCAACACCGGCCCGAAATATCCTCAGCGGACCATTCACACCTGGTCGCGAACTTCTCCTGCAGAAAGCTCACAACCGCCGAAACGTCAATCCTAGCCAAGGGACACAAATTCAACCTCGAGGTGAATAGACCCCCCTTCCAGCAATCGTATCTGCGCTTGAAGTCGGTATCCAGCAAATGGAACCTGGTGTACGAGAAGAGGTCACGCTCAAAACAATAGGTGTACTTAATACAATGCTGGCACACCGAAAAGAATCAAACCCAATACCGGATGAAAGGCAAGCCCTGAAAAAACTGAAGACAGAGGGCAACCTAACAGTCGTCTTGGACAGACGGAACAACGAAGAGAAAATATCCTCCTTACTCAGCAGTCAAGAGTATGAGAAAATGAAGAAGGACCCTTCAACAACTACACAAGCAAGGCTAAACAAAACATTGAAAGAAGTAGTCCAAAAACACCCCAACTTCCTCCAGTTATTGAGCAACAACGGATCGGCTTCACCATTCTACGGCCTGCCCAAAGTTCACAAGCCAGGCATCCCTTTGCGCTTGATTGTGACCTTCCGGTGTTTCCCCCTTCGCTCGTTGTCGGAATACCTTCACAAAATCACATCCCCAATCGCAGAAAAAAATGCGCCGCATATCAAGTCATTCCAGTCACTTCATCGAACAGGTGTCCCAAGCGACCCTTGAGGCCGACGAATGCCTTGTCTCCTTCGACGTGGTGTCCCTTTTCACAAAAATTTCCGTGAATATTGCGGTTACCGCTACCCGAGACGCCCTACAACGCGACGACACACTCAGTGCACGAACCCCACTGAGTGTAAATGATGTGTTCCGCCTCCTGGAGCTGTTCCTATCAAACACATACTTCTCGCCAAACGGAGAATTTTATCCACAAGTGAAAGGAATGCCAATGGGAGCCTCCATCTCGATCGTCATGGCCAATTTAAGGACCGAACGCATCGAAAAACGATTCTCAACTCATTCCACCCGTAACCAAAGATTTTCAACATGAATGTCGACGACTGCTTCGCCGCCATCAAAAGATCTGAAATTCAAAATTCTCTTTCTCATTTAAACTCCGTAGAACGTGATATTAAGTTCATGTTAGAGGTGGAACAAGAAAACGTATTGCCGTTTTTGGACGTCCTCGTGTCCCGAAACGACTGAGCCCTTCAATTCTCCGTATACCGCAAACTAACTCATCAGGCCGGTATCTCATTTCCCTTTGAACCATCCGACAGTCCATAAAGCATCAGTGGTGAAGACGTGCAGAAGAGTTGAGCACACTGCAGCACAGGGCTCGACATTAGATAGGAACAACGCACTATATGCAAAGAACTCATCATGAATGGCTATACAAAAGACTTTATTCAAAAACCATTCGACGCCAAAAACACGTCCACATGCGCCAAGAAATCAACGCGCCAAGACCAACGCCCCAACCAAAATACGTAACGTAACCTTATTGCGGAGGTGTCAGCGAAACCATCGCCGGAGATATGAAAAAATGGGTCTTCAAGTTGCGCACAAGCCCACAAACACTGTTGCGCTTTGCCTACCTGTTCCCAAAGACAGGCCGCGGAGAGAAAGAGCCCAAGGCATTATCTACAAGATTCCTTGCGCTGACTTCGACGTAAGCTACATCGGCGAAACCAAAAATCTCAAAGAAATAGTTGGCAACATAAAAACGACATCCGCAACTTCGCAAGAGAGCGCAATCCTGCAGCCGAACATTCCGAGGACTCAGACCATAGAATCATCTTCGAAGAAACCCGCATCCTCGGAACCGAAAAAAACTTACCACAAAAGTTTCCTTCTGGAATCCTGGCACATCCAAACCACCCCAATCAACATCAACCGCACAAAACGGAACCTGCCCCCTCTATATGCCCAGGGACTTCGCTCTTCTACTCACCGAAAAAAAGTCGCCATTGACAGCCTCCCCACAGTGCGAAAGCGTCCCTAACAGCCTTAGCCCGCTTTCTCCCCCTCCCCCACGCCTTTTTATCACAGATTTCGTTCCTTTGACCTCCTCCTCCCCTTCATACTTAAAGACGCCAGCTACTGCTCTCAGTCACCCCTAATGAAGGAGCCGAGTCGGCTTGGAAACATTCGGTGAAAATTAACTTTTTGGTTGGGAATGTGCAATTTATTATAAGTCTTCAAATCCAACCAGGCAGGAAAATCTGTCAAAATATTTGGTTTTCAGTCTGTTCAATCTTCACGGTTTCCTCAGCATTTTTGTACCGGGCTTCTTTTCTCCAAAAGCGTGTCTGCCACTTCCTCAATGACCGAACGAGGGAAGCCATCTAAAAGCTGTCTCCCCAATTGGTGATCAAAACTTGTGTGTATCTCAAGGACACATGAATTCCGAAGCGCGGACTCCAATTCAGCTCATTGCCCTTATGCTGAATATCATCCAGTACACTTTTTACTCTAACCTGATTGGATATGGAGCACTGCTTGTTCAGAAAAATTAAAATGTCATCCATATAACGGAACACTTTAAGGACATTGTCAGTGTTAAAATTATTCAAAATTCTCAAAGATAATATTGCACAGATGGGGTAGCGCATGACCCTATACATATCTATTTCTTTTGCGGCAGTAAAACAAGATAAAATTTTAAAAGGGCTAAAAAATTCCCAGATGCATGCCATTTGCACTGTGGAAATCAACCCCATTGTTTTCATCTATGCAGTCTATTGCTGCATTTTACAATCCAGGATCAGCCACGGAGAATAACTGCAGTGAAGCAGGGAAAAACGAAAAGCGCATTGGAGACCCCGCTCGATCTACGAAAGAGCACCTTGGAATTAATTTTGACGAAAATAAAGTTTTTACCACCACTACTTACTTATAAAACCACTACCCAAGAACATACATTCCATGCACCACGAGGGCCGTCGTCAAGCCAGAGCACGCGCTCCGCACGGAAAGGAGGGCTCCGGAATGATTTCGACCACCCGGGGATCTTAACGTGCACTGATATCGCGCAGCACACGGGCGCCTTTGTGTTTCGTCTCAATCGAAACACAGCCGCCGCAGTCGGGTTCGAACCCGGGTACTCCGGATCACTTATCTCGGTGGACACCCGAACCGCGCCGTGAGCTAAGGTAAACGAAACTCGGTTTTAAGAAAAAATGACGCCTGTCTCAAATTGCGCTATTTCCTTTCCCCCAAAACCAATTTCTTTTTCAATTTCGCTTTTGAAATTATTGGCAGAGTTTGTGCGTCGTTTGTAACCAGATTTTGTTCCATATCCCCGAAAACAACGAGCGATAATAAAGTTGTAATTATCACGGTATCTACAATAAACATATACTGTTTTGTGTGAGCTCCTTTAATGTCATTGAGAAGAATGCAAGATGTTTAACAATTAAACAAAAATGCTTACTACTGTGTGTGTGTCATTATGGTTATCTATGGAGACCGCAAGTCGCTCGACCAAAAACATAGCCAGGGAGATGCAACTTTTCGCTTTCCACCTGGGCTAACCATAGCTAAACCAACAGCAATTTTTTAAGTTACAGAAAGGAAAACTGAAGCAAGCTTCATTTATATGTTTAGTGAATTTTTGCAACAGACTCTGTGTTCTCTGTAGGCGCCATAGCAATTCATCGGGTGAACGGTGTGTTATAAAGCAAAATACCCGTGCTACTAGTTTGCCGCGACACACTGCGTGCTTTCTTTTCTCATGCTTTTTTTTACCGCTGGCGGTACGAGTCCTTATCCCTTTTTCTTTCAACAAGGCAGTCGATGTTCGATACTTATCTTGATACTTCTTTATTGTCTTTAAACTGAGCGGTGCCGAGTGGTACAGGCGTGCTGTTCTGCGAAAGCCGCCATGCACGCTCATTCCTGCAGTTAGCAGCTACAGGTTATATCCATAAATAATTCTGGTTTCACATTAGTTTTCTGTCAGTCGTCAACGTGTGCGTATGTGCCGTAACGTAGCCGCGTGCCAAAGTTTTACACATTATTAAATTCATTTGTTCTTGCTAATGTCTGCATATGTTGCAGACAGAAACTCATTCCATGCATATCGACTTCACATATTCAGGGTCCCTTCTCCGCAAGTATGAAAGCAGAGAAGTTAAATTGAAATTAGAAGTGCAGTTTTTCATAATATTTCTATAGTAAATCGCTCGTTACTCATTGGAAACGCGCGTTTCAATTTAAAATAAATAGTTATTTTCTGTTTATCTGATGTGTGTCTGAAATCAGCCATGAGAATGTGACTGATACACACTGTATTTCTATTTCAGTGCGCTTTCTGCTGGTGTCGGTAAACAAATCATGTAATAATCTTCATGTAAACAGGTATACTACCATAATCCCCGCTTGTAATCTTACCAACTGAGGTGCAATATCGGAACACTCAGCAGTCTCGTTTTTATCTCACTTGACTTACTCAATATAAGAAGATTTTGCGAAAATAAAGGATGCACTATTGTGCAAAGCGTATTTTTTAAGGTCTAGTTTGCGTGTACTTTGGAGCGTCCAGTCATTACAGCACGGCGCCAACTTCATAATGCCGTAGAATATGATATCAAATAAAAAACACAGCTCCTGCATGGATAACATTTCTCGAACTAAATGTGACAAGCAGAAAAGTACAGATATTGCAAAGCACTTAGACCATGTACCAAACTTTTTTTCTTGTATAGGTACGCAATTGTGGTAGTAATTGATACAAGCGACACCACAAAGTATAAAAATAGGATCAAGGTAGAACTCAAAGTAACAAGCAGAAAAGTACAGATATGGTAAAGCACGTCGACCATGTACAGTGCTGAGCAGCCCTGTCTAGAGCACTCCGACGGTGCTCTACAGTAGTGTGCCTCGATGCCAGCGCCGCGTGGAGACAACTTAAGCGACGCCGTCATATTGAATCCCAACTGGCCTCTCCCATGTACCGCGAAATGCTCGACTGGTAGCTCAGTATAGCTCTCGCTGCAAAACGCCGTTCAAGGTAAAGCACTTTGAAGCGCGCCGAGAGCATGAACGGCACCGTTACAAGCGCTAACGCCGCTGATCCCGCGTGATTCAATATGGCGGCGCCGCTGAAGTTGTCTCCACCCCGGCGGCGCTGGCATCGAGGCACCCTACTCTGCGGAGCAAGTCAACGCCATATAACGTTAGGCTCTGGGTTCGAGTTACGCGTCCCGTGCGCATGCGCAGCAAAAACAGAGGGATGCCTGCTCATGGCTTCCTTGTCCAGCCCCCCCCCCCCCCCCCCCTTGCAAGTTCGTTTCGTGGCGCCAGGACAGCGCTGCCTGCATTTGTGACGCTGTGACGGTGGCCAGGGCGTCGCCATGTCGCCGTGTTTCACGAGTGTAACGAGATGGCCAGGCAAGCAAGCGCGAGTGAAAGCGGATGATCGCGTGGTTCTGCATTCGAGTTCCTAGATCTGTACGGATGCCAAATTCAGTATCCCTCGAAGCTGATAACACAGCTCAAAGACACGCCATTAAACAATACGCCTGCAACGCATGGTGCGTGGAGGAAACGCGCTAACCTTCTACGGACAAGAGGAAAACACACCAAAAAACCAACGAGGCCAAGTTTTCGCACTCAGCCTGGTGCGTGTTTGAAACGCGCATTCACCTGTTATCATTTCAGCATGCTTCGAAACGCGCGATCACCAGATATCACTCGCACTTGCTTGCCTAGCCGCCTCCAGATTCGCGCAAAATCCGTTGGTTTTCCGGCAGCTGCTACATAATATTCAGCGCGGCCCTGGCGGCCTGAAGCGCGAGCACTAAGAGGAAATGAGGTCGAGAACCCATGAGTAGGCACTGCTTTATTTTGGCAGCGCATGCGCACTGGAGGCATAACTCAATCCTAGAGCCTAACGTTAGATGGCGCTGAGTTACTCCGCAGAGCACCGTCGGCGCGGTCTCGACAAGGGTCCTCACCACTGTACCATTCATTTTTCTCCTATAAACGTGCGATCGTGGCAGTACTTCATACAAGCAACACCACAAGGTATAAAAAGGATCAAGGCAGTGGGAGACACAATTCTGTGCTCCGTTTGATACCCGAGGATAGAAGCAGTTCGGTCGCTACAACTGCGGTGTTCGCCTGCGACATATGCGACGGCCTCTTCCCGACGCTAGAGTTTTTGAATCAGCACCGGCGGAGCAAGAATCCGAAGAGGCAGCGGCGAAGGCATCAATGCACCTAGTTTTCCTACTCCAGCGTTCACAAGTGAGCCGAGGTTTGGCTTTGTCATGCGTTTTAATTGTTTATTTGTATAGGTCGCCAACATTAGACTAAGGTAAAAAATCAAGTTTATTTGGGAGCCCTTGGCCCGGACAGGAATATATAGTCACGCCCGCTACACGAAGCGTTTTCCAGGATTTCGCTTCCCTAAAGAAGGGAAGGGGTGCGGTCTCTTAGTATTATATCCATTCAAGAGGAAATTGGTAGCTGCAACAGGATGCATTTAGTTGAATACCACGCCGAAAGTGCTATGCCTTCCATCTTCCTTCCGAAGTAACAGCTGACTGAAGCGGCATTCATACGGTTGCGACGGGGCAGCACCGGATCTCGTTTTCCTCGCGTTGGGGTGATGTAAATGGTTCGCTTCGTTACGGAGCCGCGTCGAGCAGCTCTAGCAGGCAAACCCAGCTACAAGCCTTAAATAGCTACACGAAGAATAGGACGTGGTGAAGCAGCACCTTTACTACCAGGTTCGACCCGGCGGGGCACCAACCGCCGAGCGCGGATGGAAATGAATGGGCGAAATACTCAAGAGAGTTCACACGTTAACTTCTCCGGTCGCTACGAAGTCATGCGCCTGAAAAAGAACGTGTGCATGCGACCTATTTCGGCGGTTTGTATTCCCCTAGGAATATATAGCAAGCACTGTGTGTGTGCCTTTTGAAGCGAAAAGCTTCACTACGCGGGTCAGAGCCAAGCTTCGCGTGAGCCGAACTGGTGAGTTATGAGCATGCGCGAAAACGAGTGACGTCACGCGCCGCGCAGGTGGTCGTTCCTCGCCGCTGCCGCAGCCGTCGCCGCCGCCGACTCCGTCGCCCGACCTTTCGGCGCAGCCGCGCGCTTCTAACAATTGCCTTACTTAACGTTAGGTCGTTACTTTGCCATATGGCTGACGTTTGTAGTGACCACTCCTGACAAGTGCCGATGTTGCCCTATTTACACAGGTTGGTGTTGCGACGGGATCACAAGCTGTATCAATCCCCAACTTTAGCATGGTTGCTTGCGCGCCAGTCGTGTTAACCCTACCAAAAGTTCCGGCGTGTGTGTCTATGTGAAAAACGGGACTGAGGCCACCAAACTGCCGACCGTCGCTGCAACAAGCGGTGAATCGTGTGCTGTTCGACTGAAAGAAACTGGCATAGTTGTGCAGGCGGTATACATGTCACCTGACAATACGGTCAACGACGTTGTGCGTGTGGTGGCTACGGCGATACCGAGCCAGGTGAATGTTTGTGCAGTCGCGGGTGACTTTAACCGTACCTCAAGCTCCTTTGACGTGTCACTCAAGGATTCTTTTAACTTGGACTTGGTCAGTTCTCCCACTGAACAGACAACTCAACGGGGGACCACTATAGACCTTGTATACCAAAAACAAACTGTGCATTCTATATACTCTGTAACAACCATAGAGACGGCCGCTTGCTACTACTCGGACCATCGGGCTGTCTTTATGGCTGTAGAGAAACTGGAAGACAACAATATTAAATAAAGAAGTTTAATACTGTCGCTTCTGTGTCTAACTCGTAAACATATGCCATTGAGTAAGAAAGTCTGCGCCTATAGATAAACAATGTATACAATACCAGCTTTAGCTACGAAGCATAACCACGACGTCAAACCAAGCATAACTGAAGCTTTTCGCTTGCATATCCGGGCTTAACCAGAGCTAAGCCACTGCGTAATTTCTTGTTCTTTTTAATGTCTAATGTAAAGCAAAAGATGTGATTTTTGAAATGCTGATAAAAGCTTCATTCTTCTGGTTGGTGGCATTGGCGGCTGCGGCTGCTTGTAACGCACACTTGTGTCGCAGCTACGTAAACGCCGCTGCAATAGGCATCTGAAGCACCGCATTTTGTTTTTCCATGCCGCAATGGTTACGTCACTCTTCCTCCTCTGCGCCGCCCATAAGTCTGTCTTGCCTAGTGAGCCGCCTCTCTCCTTCTTTCATATTTTCCCTCACAGGCACTCTGTTAATTATTATTCCTGTGGTTCATCCTTTTTTTTTATCACAATTGCTTCTAACGTGACACACGCATGGCGGTGGGAAATCGTTTGCCTCTTAAGTGCAGGGAATTCTTTTTTCGGAGAAGATGGCTGAAAAGTGCAAATTTCATGGCCAAGCTAGAAAAATTCACTGACTCAATAAATAGTGAAAAAATAATGGTTGCTAGTAGCAGTAGCGGCTTACATTTGTAGTCGTGGTTTCAACCAAAGGACTGCACAGAAAACCTGCCCCAATGAGTGCAACTTCTCTGCCAGTCATTCATACATGCGCTTAATTTCTTTGCGCTTACGCCATTTTGAATTCATCAGGATGAAGTCTACGCACTGCACGCATAAAAGCGCTAAGGGCACCTTGTCGTCTGGTAAACACCGAAAGGTTGATGTCGCTGCCGTTGCTCACAAATTCACGCCGGTATGTCCGGTGTTTTCTTTCCGTTGCTGTGCTTAAATACTTATGCATCCCTTGGTTAGTTTCTTCATGATTTACCTACACAATGTTCACTATAGCAACAGTGTTGTTTTGATTAGGAATTTTGCGCTCAACGCTTCTGTTGCTCCTAGGTATACTCCCTGGCATTCGCCGTTGTCTTGGTGGCAAATTGATGGTTCATGACATTGTCCTTATTTGTAAACGGAAGAAGTCAGCACGCGCCTTTGCCCGAACTTTTATGGAAGCCATACATATATTTGTGATGCTATTTTAAAAAAAGATAGAGGGTGGATACCGATTTTCAAATTGAAAATTCATTATTTTGGTAAATGAGATCTCGAAGTAAATTGTATCCCGCGTGATGTCGTAATCGCAATAATGAATCCATTCGCTGCTGTTTGTGTTCTATATTCCCAGTATCAAACATAAGTACACTCTTGGTGTGTTATTTATTAACAAATTTCATTCCATCTCTCGATTTTAAGTATAGTTCAGGTGTGCAACTTGTTCCTACTCTGAATGTTCTTTTGTTTTTGTGCCTGTGAACTTGTTTAATTTACCTTATACAGTCGACTAAGTCTGTTGCGCCCGCAAACGGGCCGCGCCCTCCTTTTGAAACCGATATTTGAAAAGAAATATATCTTCGAAGAGCAACAGCGTTTCACCCTTGTGGAATATTCTTTGTGCGGCACACCTCCGGGGACATGCAAGATGACAGCTTTCTGCTGCAGTCATTACTACCTTCTTCCACCTCTCCCACCATACACCAGTGTAGAACTATGTGCCATTTAAAACTGAAGTTACAGGGCCGGTAGACTTGAGTGGGTGGCTGGGTAAGTGCGAGCGTTTTCTTCAAAAGGGGTTGTGGCTGCTGCCGCCATGAACGGCTTTTTCTTCTTTATATATCTTGAAAGTGTTCGAGGTGTAATAAATTAGGCTATATATTCGCCATTTTCTTTAAACACAAATTTTTACCTGCGCTTATATCCTTACGTTAACACCTCTTTTGCGGCTAGTTGGTGCATACTTGAATTATAGAATAACTAGTGCCAAAACGTGCACGCCACAAGAAAAGAACGAACATGACACACGAGCGCTAACCCACAACTGAAGTTCATTGAAGCGAGGAAGCACCTTATATAAGGTGAATTTTCAAGAGGAAAGAAGGGTGACACCGAGAAGAAGGTGAACAAAGGCAATATCTGGGAGCAATGAAACAGGCAGGAGGCCAATAATCACAAAAGAAAAAGAACAGTTGCTTGATAGCTGAATCTAAAAATTTAAGCCCGGAGGCAAAAAGAGATAAAGAAGGAGTGCTGACACACCTACACCCAAATTTCTTTCTATAGAATGCGTCGTGACTAACACGTGCAGTCTTATCTGTGCTCTCGCCAAGAATCTTCGCCTCATTTAACCACGCCACGCAATCGTCGCAGCTCATTACGCGAGCAACAAAATGTGCGTACTTACCTTTCAAATCTGATAAATGGTCCCAAACGCTGGTTGATGCAGCGGCCAGTCTGGCGGACATAGAACTACCTACTCGTTAAGCGGATAGCATCGACCACTCCTACGGAACACTTGGTAAACGGAGTGTCCTGCTTCATCTGCACACCCCGCTTCCTTGAGTTGCCGATTCGGGGGCACAACTTTTCCAGCTTGTTAGGAGCCGAAAAGGCGACACTCACGCCATACCTATCGCCCACTTTCCTCACGTTGTGCGACGTTTTGTGTACGTAAGGCACAACTAGCGGCTTCTGTGTCCTGCAACGATCTTCTCCGGTATTTCTTCGTGTTCCGTGCTTAAGTTTTTGAAGGAGGGTCTCGCAAACAGCAACCAACACAGAGCAGGGGAACCCAGCCACCGAAAGTTGGCTCATATAATTTTGAAAGATATCTTGCAACTGATGCCGGCATGATTTCTTGAGAGAAGACTCAAGGCAATGCGACGCTATTGCTCTTTTTACAGTCTTGGAGTCCATAAACACGTAAGGCAAAAAGTCATTGTGCACGCGGGTAATAACCCCAGCAAACGTGCCTTGCAAGGACGGTTAGTTTCAATTCTAAAAACTGTAAAACATTAGTGCCGCGTAGTTCATCGGTAAAAGTGAGCCCAAGTCCATGTTTGTCAAAAGCATTTAAAACTACACCTACTGTAGAGGGGTAGGCGAAGGAAGTCTGCTTTTTTTAAAAGCACTAAAAAATCATCCACATACCAAAATACCTTTAAAAGCACACCTTTCCTTCTTCATAAGAAAGTTTATATAATGATTGATCAACCTCTGTTAGGAATATATCGCAAAGGTTAGGGGCCACGCAGGACCATATGCACACACCCTGTCACTGCAAAAACGGCAGGTTGTCAAAATGCATAGAAGTATCACTTACGTAAAACTGCAATAAAGCGATAAAATTATCAACCGACAGTCCTGAAAAATTCCGGAAAGACACGTCGCCGTTTGCTTCTATGCATTCATTTACAGCCATCAAAAGCTGGTCTTGGCAGATTCTTGGCAAGAGCACAGATAAGACTGCACGTGTTAGTCTGGAGGCTTTCTACGTAAAGGCATTTGGCTGTAGGCGTGTCAGCACTCTTTATCTTTTTTTTTGCCTCCGATTTCAAACTTTTGGATTCAGCTATCAAATAACTGTTCTTTTTCTTTTGTATTTTTGGCTGCCTGCCTGTTTTCGCGCTCCCAGATGCAGCCTTTGTTCAACTTCTCCGTGTCATTCTTCTTTCCTATTGAAACTTCACATTATATAAGGTGCTTCCTGGCTTCAATAAAATTCAGTTGTGAGTTAGCGCTTGGCCCCGCCGCGGTGGCTCAGTGGTTAGGGCGCTCGACTACTGATCCGGAGTTCCCGGGTTCGAACCCGACCGCAGCGGCTGCGTTTTTATGGAGGAAAAACGCTAAGGCGCCCGTGTGCTGTGCGATGTCAGTGCACGTTAAATATCCCCAGGTGGTCGAAATTATTCCGGAGCCCTCCACTACGGCACCTCCCTCTTTCTTTCTTCTTTCACTCCCTCCTTTATCCCTTCCCTTACGGCGCGGTTCAGGTGTCCAACGATATATGAGACAGATACTGCGCCATTTCCTTTCCCCCCAAAACCAATTATTATTATTTTTATTAGCGCTTGTGTCTCGTCTTCGTTCTGGTCTTGTGGTGAGCATGCTTTGGGACTAGTTTTTCTCTAATTCAAGTGTGCACCAACTAGCCGAAAAAGAGGTGTTAATGTAGTATATTTCTTATACAGTCGGCCCTTTATTTTGTGCTCCTCCTTCTTCTCTCCTAATCGACCTTTTATTGACGCACAACGTGAAGGTAAAATGTCCGACAAGACGGTGAGCTTTCTGTATCTGTATAGGGCTCGTGCCTGAATACGTGCTCCCTTCGACCCTGTTAAACCATCGTGGGCACACGTGAAAAGACTTTGCAAATTAATGCGTTAAGAACTTTGGTGACGAGTTCCTATTTTCCATGCTTGGCTGAGCGTGGTGCGCTACCATGAACACCCCGATTGGCTTGCCGTGAGAAAGCTTTCTTCTTTGAAGAAAACAGCGGCTCGAACTCGCAGAACTCGATTCGACAGGAATCGTTCACTAGCTGCTATTGCGCTCGGTGGAGAAGGCTACACCAGACAAAAAGAGAAATATTACAGTCCTTGGGGACGTCTTGGTGCCTGGAAACGTCATGCGGATCCTTCAAAAAGGACCAAAATGCACTTTGGAGTCTGGTGTTCGCATCACGAAGTCATCGCTGCAAACAGAAAATTGGTCCTAAAGGTTAGATATGGAGAGAACCAGGACCGGTGCCTCCTAGAGGGTGTGGACTGTTTGAAGAACTGTGAACCCAACTGCGTAGGTGCGCAGCGGGTCCTTGGATTCAAGATATTAAACTTATTTTTGGAATATGGCGGGTTGCTATAAACCCTCTGGCACGGGTCGGCCTGGTATTGTACTGCCTCCGGGATCAGGCCGGGGCATATTAGCGAGCGTCTTTTCTTCTATCTTTGATCTCCTATTCTTTAATTCTCCTACTTTCAGCGTGGCTAGGCTTGAGCCAGTAGGCAGCCCCATGCACTTTCCTTTTCTTTCTTCCTATCAGCAACAACAGGTGCACAGAGCGGCAGAATGCTGACTGGTTTTCTTGCCGTCTTTAGGCAGAACAGCCTTAAGATTGTTCAAGCTGACAAAGAGCAATAATAATATTAATAATAATAATTGGTTTTGGGGTAAAGGAAATGGCGCAGTATCTGTCTCATATATCGTTGGACACCGAAACCGCGGCGTAAGGGAAGGGATAAGGCATGGAGTGAAAGAAGAATGGAAGAAAGAGGTGCCGTAGTGGAGGGCTCCGGAATAATTTCGACAACCTGGGATCTTTAACGTGCACTGACATCGCACAGCACGCGGGCGCCTTAGCGTTTTTCCTCCATAAAAATGCGGCCGCCGCGGTCGGGTTAGAACCCGGGAACTCCGGATCAGTAGCCGAGCGCCTAACCACTGAGCCACCACGGCGGGGTCAGCTGACAAAGAGGCTGGGTTTGTTGTTTCGCCTTAGGAAATGTACGATCAGGAAGCGTGTGTGGCAATCGGCTTTTGGGGCAAGGAAATGGCGCAGTAGCTGTCTCGCATATCGGTGGACACGTGAACCACGCCGTAAGAGAAGGGGATAAAGATTATTATGGTTTTATGGGGGTTTAATGTCTCAAAGCAACGCAGGCTATGGAGGGACGCCGTAGTGAATGTCTCCAGAAATTTCGACCACGTGGGAATCTTTAACGTGCACTGACATCACACAGTACACGGGCCTCTAAAGCTTCGCCTCCATCGAAATGCAACCGCCGCAGCCGGGATCGAACCCGCGTTTTCGGGCCAGCAGCCGAGCGCCGAAAGGGATAAAGGAAAGAGTGAAAGAAGAAAGGAAGAAATAGGTGCCGTAGGCGAGGGGTCCGGAATAATTTTGACCTCCTGCGAACTTTAGCATGCACTTACGTCGCACAGCACACGGGCGCCTTGACGTTTCGCCTACACCGACATGCAGCCACCGCGGTCGGGTTCGAGTTCCCAGGTTTGAACTCGTCCATCTGTTCTAAATATTTACCAAACTCAATCATGTCACTATTTCCATTGGTTATGAATTGCTGTCTACCATTTTCCGAGGATGTCTGCTCAGTGCTGGCCTCCGCATCTGCCCGACATGAAACGTCAGCGGATGCTTCAGCAGGCACTTCCTCTGCTTCAACTGCGTTTCTCAACCGCGAAAAAATGATGTGCGGGTATTTCACCTGAATTACTGAAATGTTGCTACATAAAACAAATATTTGCAGCGATTTAACTACTGCTGAACCTGATTAGAGAGTGAAAGCTCGGGTGTATCGGGTAACTAAACGTGGCTTGGCTTCGGTAACGCTGAGTGCGTTCTGCATACTGGATAGGCAGTGCGTTCACCCTGCCACCCTGACATAGTAATAATGGTGGCAGTGCTTTTATTAAATATAATAGTAAAAAGGAAGGAAAAGATTTTTGCTAGCCCCGTTATCTGCCATCGATACTGAAGCACCTGAGCTAGGGTAGCGCAAATAAAGGATAGAAGGCAGAATGGAGAAATGAAATGAGGTTAGGGGACAGGAAGAGAGGATAAGGGGAGAAGTAATATGTACAAAATATTTATACGATAAGAAATGTGTCCAGGTTGTGCGCGAGATTAGTTCATTTTAGAGGAATTAAATCACACACACGCACAGCACTGTGTTGGTTACAACTGGAGTGGGGCGTCCAGTTATTAATCGTTCAAGGTAGGACTCGCGGAGCGTTCGGTCACTGCGTGTAACTACCTGACGGAGAACAGACGGGACGTCAAGCCCGTGTGTTCGAGGAATGCACAGAGGCCCACCAAAGTTCGCTCACGAGTGCGCGCACTGCCCTGCGGCCACAATAGCTTCTTGATGGAGTCTGGTAGTATGCCCTGCGCCCTATAGGCCGCGAGCATATCGCGACGAGCATCGGCGAACGCGGCACAGTGAAGGAGCAGGTGTTCTAGTGTTTTTACTGCATCGCATCCGTTACACACATCACTCGTTCCATTCCATTCCAAAAACTTTTATTTCCATCAGAAATGGAGACCCCCTACTCCCTACCCCTGGCGCACAGGCCTAGGGGCACGGGCCGGGGCCTCCGCGACTAGGTGCAGGCAAAGAGTTGCTGGCTCTTCGCGGCCTCTACCGCCAGATCGATGGCTTTCCTCTGCATGGCGGGGCCCGCGCTTTGCAGAAGGGTCTCCCAGGCTTCTCTACTATTTATTCCTTCATTGACCCCTGGGGAGTGTGTGTATTGCCAGATTATGTGGTCGAGGGTCCCCCTCTCCCCGCATTCCTTACATTTATTGTCTATGTCTTCGTCTTTGACGACGTCTGATGCCCATACCGGATTTATGTAGTTTCCTGCCTGTAATCTGCGCCAAGTTGTTGCCTCTCTGTGTCCGAGCTCTTTGTCCGGTGGAGGGACAGTTTTCTATTATCTCCGTGTATGTCTGTAGTCTCTCGTCAAGCTGCTTGCAATCAGGCGGCTCTGCTCTTGCCCGGAGGTAGAGATCTCGGGCTAAGAGGTGCGCCGCCTCGTTGCCTGGAACTGACGTGTGAGCTGGTGCCCATATGAGGCTAATTTTCCTATCAATTTTGCTTCCAACTTGTATTCGCACCGCTTCCGGTGCTACTCTGCCCCTTCTGTAATTGTAAATGGCTGTTTTGCTGTCGCTTATTATGTAACTTGCCTTGGTGCCTACGCAAGCAAGCGCTATTGCTACTTCTTCCGCTACCTCTGGATTGCGGCTGTGTATTGTTGCTGCCGAGATTGCTTTACCTTGGCCATCTACTACCGAGGCTACTGCTGCTCCCAGTTTGCCGCTCGCCGCATCTGTGTATGCCACCGTCTCGCTGTTTACTTCGCTGAAGCGTTTGACTAGTGCTTCAGCTCTTTTTTCCTCCTTTCCTTATTGAAGGTGGGATGCATGTTCTTGAGAAGCGGGTCAATCCTCAGCTTTTTCCTGATTTTTCTTAGAATATCCTGTTTCTTTTTCATGCCTCTGTCCGTCTGCAGTCCCACCATGCTTAGAATGGCCCTGCCTGTGTACGTTTGGCTGAGTCTTTCCTGCTGGGCGGTCCTTACTGCTTCGTCTGTTTCTTTCCATGTATTATGGATTCCCATTGCTAGGAGTCTTTCGATTGAGGTGCTTACCGGTATTCCGGCTGCTCGTTTGTAGCATCTCCTGATTATTGAGTCCAATTTATTTCTTTCTGAGGCCCGGATGTTTAGATATGGTGTAGCGTAGCTGATTGGGCTGATGACGTACGCTTGTACCAGCTAAAGGCTCCTTTCCTTTAGCCCTCTTCCCTTGAGGGCTATTCTTCTGAATATCCCAGTCATCTGTGCTGCGTAGCCCTCCAATTTCTTTATGGTTTCTTCGTTGTATCCGTTACTTTGAATGAAAAGACCTAATATTCTTAATTTGTCTACTTTGGGTACTGGTGTGTTTCCGACCATGATTTTGAGATCGCTGTCTTTTTTTAGCCTTAATGATTTGGAGTTGTACATTAAGAGTTCTGATTTTTCTGGTGAGCAGGCAAGCCACCTAGCTGCTACGTACTCTACCACTGTATCTGCAGCCGTTTGCAGCTTGTTCTCTATTCCTGCGTCGCTACCTTTGTTTATCCAGACGTTTATGTCGTCAGCATACATGCTGAAATTTAGGTTTTTTATTCTCTCAAGTTTAGCTGGGAGACCCCTCATTGCCAGATTGAAGAGGAGTGGGGAGAGTACCGATCCTTGTGGAGTACCTCTGTTTCCCAGTTCTATTTCTTCCGATTCCAAATCTTGGTACCTTATCTTTGCCGTCCTGTCTGTCAGGAAGTTCTTTATATAATTGTAGGTTCTGCCTCCTACGCCAATTTCCTGAAGTTCTGTCAGGATTGCCTCGTGTTTGACATTGTCAAATGCTTTCTTGAGGTCTAGACCTAGGATTGCTTTTATATCTCTCGATCGCGAGTCTATGATGTCGTGCTGGAGTCTCAACATCACATCCTGAGTGCTTAGGCCCGGCCGGAATCCGACCATCTCATTCGGCCATAGTTCATTATCTTCCATAAATCGGGTTAGCCTCGTTTGGATTACATGTTCCATTAGTTTCCCTACACACGATGTGAGGGAAATCGGCCTGAGGTTCTCAAGCTTAGGGAGCTAGCCCGGTTTGGGGATTAGTATGATGCTAGCTTCTTTCCATTGTTTCGGGAGTTCCCCCTTCTCCCATACCTGCTGTACATATTTTGTTATAGCTGTGATCGACTCATCGTCTAAATTTCGCAGCATTTTGTTTGTTATTCCATCTGGTCCTGGGGTCGATTTCGTTTTAAGCCTGATTATTTCTACTCTCACTTCAGCCTCCATTATGGGTGCGTCTTGCTCCTCATTTGGGGGTCCCCCGTATTCTGGTAGGCTGGTGCGAGTCACGTTTCCTATGTATGTTTGCTTGATGTCTTCCATGAAGCTCTCATCTGTTCAGTCGTATTTTTGTCGCGTCTTGGCTAGTATTATGTTTGTCTGCGACCTGGATTGGGTTGGGTCTAGTAAGTGTCTTAGAATGTTCCATGTTTTTGCTAGACTCATGCCTTTTTCCATGTCGTCGCATTTGCTGCACCAATTTTGTTCGCATAGTTGTAGTGCGTATTTTTTCGATTTCTAAATTTAATCTGGCTATTCTTCTTTTTAGATTCCGGTTCCATTTCTGTCGTTTGAGCCGGTTTTCTAGACTAACTTTTGCCTCCCACATGTGCAGTAGTTTGTTGTCTGCTAGGAGTGGGGCGTCTTGGCCTTCTAGAGTTGCCGTTGCTTCGGCGGCATGTCTTTTGAGTGTGTCGGTCCACTCTCCTAGGTCCGTGATGGCTGCGGCTGAGGATTCCTCCCTCCACTTTCTAAATTTGTCCCATTCTGTGACTTATGGCTGTTTTAACCGTTTTTCTTTGACTCTCTTCATTAGCGCAGTGGCAATTACATAGTGGTCGCTGCCTAGGTCTTGTCCTGTATTTTCCCACGTTACTGTTCCGGTGTTTTTGGAGAGTGTTAGATCCGGTGTGGTGTCCGCGGTAACACTGTTTCCTTTTCTAGTTCAGTTTCCTGGGTCGGTGTGTAGTGAGAGGCTCAGTTCTTGTATATCCTCCCACAGCTGCCTTCCCTTGCCGTCTCTCCTGTTGTATCCCCACTCCTCATGCAGCGCATTAAAGTCTCCTACGATGAAGAGGGGGTTCTTTCCCGCTGCTTTTGGAGCTTTTCGGAAGATGGCCCTGAACCTGATCTTTTTCTGTTCAGGGCTTCAGTAGATGTTAAGAGCCCAGTCTTTTTCTACTAAACACATCACTCGTCGCGATTCCGTGACGCACCCGTCGTTCCCCGCGCCACACGCAGCCAATGCGCGCGCGTAGGATCATTGCACGTTGTGACCGTGTAAGTGCGCGACAGCCGGTGACACTGTCGATGCGCTCAATTCCCGCGATGCGTGGGTCGGGGTGCTGCTTTCGGAGATGGTCGTGGATGGCCGCACGCACGTCCTCCAGCGCAAGGGGCAGATCGCTGGCAGGTAGTTGGTGTGCAGCGGTCGCGAGGTCGTCAGCTTCTTCTTTGCCGGCGATGCCGCAGTGACCGGGCACCCACTGTGCACGCACAGCACATCCTCTCTGCGCGAGGCACTCGATGCGCGAGCGAATTTCCCGCACTAGTGGGGTACCGGGTGATGAAATTGAAAATTGGTTTTTGGTTCGAACCCGACCGCGACGGCTGCGTTTTTGTGGAGGCAGAACGCTAAGGCGCCGTGAGCTGTACGATGTCAGTGCAAGTTAAAGATCCCCAGATGGTCGAAATTATTCCGGAGCCCTCCAATACGGCACCTCTTTCTTCCTTTCTTCTTTGACTCCCTCCTTTATCTCTTCCCTTACGGCGCGGTTCAGGTGTATAACGATATATGAGAGAAATACTGCGCTGTTTCTTTTTGCAAATACCAATTATTATTCCTATTATTAAAGGAAATGGCGCAGAATTTCTCTCACATCTCGGCGACACCTGAACCGCGCCGTAAGTTATGGAATAAAGGAGGAACGGAGAGAAGAAACCAAGGAAGAGTTACTGTAGTAGTTGGCTGTGGAATAATTTTGACCACATTGGCGTTTTTAGCGTGCACTGACATCGCAAAGCACGCAGGAGCCTTTTGCGTTTCGGTTCCATCGCAACGCGGCCTCCGTGGTTGGGTTCGAATCCGGGTACTTCGGACCGTTAGCAGAGCCAGAAAATTGGTTTTCGAGGAAAAGAAATACTCAGTAACTGTTTCACTTGTCTCGGTAGACATCCGAACCGCACCGTAAGGGAAGGAATAAAGGAGAAATTGAACATTCAAAGGAATACACAGGTTCCGTAGTGGAGGCTCCGGAATAATTAATACCACCTCGGGATCTTTATCGCGCACAGCACTGGCGCCTTTTGTGTTTCGCCTCCATCAAAACTCGGCCGCCGAGGTCGGGTTCGAACTCGGGAAATCCGGCTCTGGTGACGACACCCAAACCGCGCCGTAAGGGAAGGCATAAAGGAAGGAGTGAAACAAGAGAGGGAGATGAAGGTACCGTAGTGGAGGTTTCCGCAAATAATTTCAACCACCTGATGATCTTTATCGCGCACAGCACTGGCGCCTTTTGTGTTTCGCCTCCATCGAAACTCGGCCGCCGCGGTCGGGTTCGAACTCGGGAAATCCGGCTCTGGTGACGAGCGCCTTAACCACTGAGCAACTGCCATCGGCGTGCAATCGGATATTTGTTTTATTGAAAGGAAGTGGCGCAGTAGCTGTTTAACATCTCGGCGGACACCCAAACCGCGCCGTAAGGGAAGGCATAAAGGAAGGAGTGAAACAAGAGAGGGAGATGAAGGTACCGTAGTGGAGGTTTCCGCAAATAATTTCAACCACCTGGTGATACTTCACATATCTCAGTGCACATTAAAGGTACCCAAGTCGTCTACATTTTTCCGGAGCCCTCCACTGCGACACCACTTCCTTTCTACTCTTAGTCTCTCCTTTTTTCCGTCTCTTACGGCGCAGATTGGTGTCAGCCGATATGTGAGCCGACTTCTCAACTTCATTTCTCCAAAAACCAATTTTCATTTTCAGTATATTTATCGTGCACGGACATCGCAAAGCACACGGGCGCGTTCTGCGTTTCACTTCCGATGCAACGCGGCCGTCACGGCCGCTTTCGAACCCGGACACTCCGGCTCAGTAGCCGAGCGCCATAATCACTGAGCCAACATGGTGGGTCCATTGTCTTGAGCACGCCGCAGTTGTGGTCGATGAGCACGCCACTGGACCCGCCGCTTTGGCTCAGAGGTTAGCGCGCTCAGTTCTGGCACAACCGAAACATGGCTTCGCCGAACATATTATTACGTATGCTAGCCGCATTTTGTCAAGGCTGAACAGAGTTGTTTCCTAAGGGAAGAAGTATGTTTGCTTGGCGATCATTTGGGCGAATTGGAAGCTAAGATCTAACATATGCTGTCGCCATACACTGTCGTAGAGGCCACCATGTTTCCTGTTGGTTGGCCTGCCTCTAAGACCCATTTCGCCGTCTTGCTTGTTGGAATGAGTGTTTAGAAGTATACGACTTTGAAGCCGTCTATCGATCCGGCCGTAAGCATTCTGATGCCGATGCCACCCTATCCTGCTCCTGTCTACTCTGAGACTTCGACTGCACATTTCTTGACGCCAGTGATTCGTCCTTTCTTGACATTGCCGACATGCCATCTGAACAACGGCATGACCCTTGGACCGCTTCCCTTCTCGCTGTCCTATCTAGACCATCTACGCGGCCTGCGGACCAGACTAACCGCCAAGCCCGGCACTTTCCAATACAGGATGGCCTGCCTTGGCGCGGCAACTACCTTCCGGACGGGCGCAAATGGCTCTTTGTCCTTCCTCGGCACCCATTTCCGACATCTGCGCCTCTTTCCATGCCGGACCCTGGTAGACAGGCAAAGCAGAACGGTGGGCATAAATTAAAATACAGAACATGAACCAATGTTCAGAAGTCTCCGAAGGAAACAGTTCTCGGCATCTGGCAGCGAAGTCCTGGAAGTGGTCACTTCCTTCCTTCTTTTTGAGGGTAGCGACCCTTAGGAAAGGTAGTAAATATAACGTCACTACCTTCCCTTAGGGAAGCTAGTGAAGTTATATCCGGAAACCGAGAGGGAAATAACGGCAAGAGTAAGGTAGGGCGGAACATATTTGCTGAGTACTCTCTGATCACGAATGAATGCCGGCAGCGGCAGTTCATTCTTCTTGGAGGCGAAGTTCTAGAGGTGCGTGTACTTGGCAATGTCGGTACAGATGCCCAGTGGCCTGAATTGTCAGGAGCCCTCCAGTACGGCATCCCTCATAACCTGACTCGGTCTGGGACGTTAGGGACCATAAACACAGTTCAGCAGTGGTTATTTCACTTTCCCTTCTCTTAGCCGGCAATAAGGCTGCAGTGATCGGCCAGAAGGATGTCAGGGTGTGCCTGGAGCTGCGCGGATCACTTCGCTCACCGCAGTACCTGGAATTCGAGCCGGTTATAGAGCGAAGAGTGTAAGGGACATTGTTGCTAGTAGAGTATAGGCACTCCTCAAACGAAATCCGCTTTTTGCATTTCACCGTTTTGTTTGTACAGCCATTTTAATGCGTCCGCAAGAACCAAGAGCGACCGAAATCCTGTGATTCGCAGTGAGGCTATCCAATGCTCACTTTTCTCAATTTTTCCTGGATGCAATTCTACACAAAAAGAAAAAAAAACATGCCGCTAGTCAGACATCTTGCTCAAACTTTATTACGGGATTCATTAACACCAGCCTCGGTCAAAGAACAAAATACACTACTTAAACGGAGTTTCGACTCAACCATCTGTGGTTTGCATGTGTCATTGTGAAGCGAAAATATAATGAATCTGACTAAGACATCAGTGACTTGAAATGAACTCTTCGTACAATTCAATGGTTGATTAATTCTGCTCCGGACTGTACATCCTGTTAGACGCGACTCTATAGGAACTCATGAAAGGCAAGATGTGATTTCATCTTGATTCTCTCCCACTTAAACTGAATGTTCTCACATAGTTCATCCCATGTAGTTAATGTGGACTCATTTTTTGCGAGGTTCGTTTTAAAAATGCCCCACACATTTTCTACTACATTCACATCTTCAGCAGTTTTAGCGGATACTTTTCGTGCAACGTCGCGAATGTGCCCTTTGTCTCTGAAAGCACTGATATTTGTGTTGACGGTTTGCAGGCTTGTCCCAACAGTTCTGGTTATTTTCTTTTGAGCTAGGCGTCCCTTGAATATTTTAAAAACATTCTCTCTTCTTTCCTGAGACATTCGAGGAGAAATTCCAACGACCCTCAAAATCCAACTCAAAACGAGCGCTTTTAAGCTGTTCTTATATCCTGTTATCAACAGAAGTGAACGCAAGCATCATGCGCAGAACATCGAATGTTCGAGCCGATATATAATATAGGTGACACGTGTCGTGTTTAGGGAAGGGGTATGAATTTTGCAGTGATCATAATGAACGGCTGGGTTGCTTCGTGCAAATTTTGCTTCAGGCATGCAGGCGAGCTGCTGTATCCCGCAGAGTTGTAAGGCAAACGTGACCCAAAGATAACATTTCGTAACCGATGGCGGTCATTATCCTGCCAATTTTTCAATGTGAAAGCAGTGCTGGTCTGCGTTTTCCTTCCGCGAGCGTAATGCCTGAAATGTAGCCTCCAGCCAAACCGAAGAGCCAGCACCATCCAGAAGCACCACCCTGTATCCACTTCCCCACGGTTCTTCCTTAGCTAGGCCCAGTCACCCATCACCACCACCGTCGAGCTACCTTTATCTTGCATAAAAGTGATAGCAGGTTTAACATAGTTAAACCGGTTAAGAGTTGCTAAAGTGGGTCGACCGAATTGCTTCCATAAAAACACAGCCGCCGCGGTCGGGTTCGGACCCGGGAACTCCGGATCATTAGCCGAGCGCCCTAACCACTCGGCCACCGCGGCGGGTGTTCTCAATTTTGGTAAAATCAGTTTTGGTGGTCGGCCACCCAGATCATGAACGAAAGTCACCAGTACACCTCAAGAGAAATAGACGGCCACACTACCATGCCTCACGAAGGCAGCGAGGAGGCAGAGAGAGAGAGTTTAAAGCGCAATGATGAGATGCCGCCGCGTAGACGCGTGCGTGTCGTCTCTTCTAGCCGACGAGCTGCGCCGATGAGCGAGTCGTGTGAAGTGACCGCATGTACCGCGACCACAGGTAAATGCACAGTTACAATAGGGCACATGTCGTCGCACTTCACTTCGAATCTTTCATGCCCTTCGTCTTCCATCAGAAGGAAGAAGTGATTGGAGTGGCGATTATATGGCTGCGACATCGGAGCAGCGATACCACATTTTTTCGCGTCGGCGCGGTGTTCACCATTCAGTCCGTCATGCAGACGCATCGCCCCGCAGGAAAAGCAATGCCGGTTAGAATGCTTGACATGCTGCGTGTAGAAGCGTGTTGGAGCGGGAAAGAAAAGATAGCGATTTCAAAGCTGATCGAAATGTGAATAAACTGATTCATTGCGCTGTCCACACCACCCACCAGCTGCACACGCTTCAGCCGCATCCATGTAGCGGGTGCCTTAGACTGCTCAAGGGCCGCATGTGGTGTTTAATGACGCAATGTCTTTTTCACTCTAAATCTTTTGCGCCGGAGAGGAGGCTATCATGGTCACAGTGCGCTACCTCTCCTCCTTTCCTTCTTTTTTCCTCGGTTAGATATGATTTCACCAGACACCTGCGGACTCACATGGTCCAGCGTCCCTTCGTGTGCCAGGGTGCCGAAAGGGATTTCATCAGCGGCCTCATCTCAACGACGATTTGCTGGTCGACTCGAGAGAGCAGCCTCACCTGTGCGCCGGCTGCGGACAGCGCTTCAGCCAAGCAAGGAACAAAAGGCGTCACCGCACAACGATGCACAGAAGCAAAGAAGCCTAAAGCCGGAACCTCGAGATATACACGCTTGTGTACTGGGGGACAGCCAGCCACTGCACGCACTATGGGATTGGCTTTTATAGCATTAAGGTTCTCAGACGTCACGCAGGTGCGCCCTCGACATGGTTTCGCTGAAATATAAGAACCTGATTGCAGCCACGGGCGACGAAGACTCAAATGTATGGGTCTTCGTCAAAAAAGGCACAAAAAAGGTAGTGGGAAACTGCTTTAGTTGCGAAACCGACATGACCGAAATAAACAAAAACATGCAAAAAACAGCGGAGTGAAGCATTGCTTTTTTCTTGTCTGGTACTTTGAGTAATTCTACACGAGGAGACATAATGACGAATTTCAGAACGGTTGAGCCCACATAGCCACCTGTACGCATGTCGAGTGCACAGGAGTGAAAAAAAAATGGAGAAACCACGGTAACAGGGGCAGAACTCCTCGTCAGCGCTATCTCACGAAGCGTGACTGTAGTTGTGATACCCCGCCATAATATAGCTGGCTGCTCGCACATGCATTTCCCAGGGCACGGATTGCGTAATAAATAGTATTTAGTCATGGTGTGTCCAGTCTTCCGTCTCACCTCTGGTTTTCGTGTCGACAATATGCTGTCGTCTTGTCATTTATCAAAATGTTTGGAGATTATTCCTTCAATGAATACGGATAATACATAAAGAGCATGTAGGCATAGCGGCCTGAGAAGTTTTCTTCTAGCCCATTTTTGTGTATTTATTTATTTGTGTATAAAACTGCGTTCGCCCTCGAGGGATTACAGTAGGAGGGATGTAACACAAATTTCCTAGTCCCCGCCAGTGAAACATCAGAAAGCACAACTACAGAATTGGCCGCCGATAACAAACATTCTTCAGAGCATAGTTATGAATTGTGCATTTCTCATTAAAACAAACACCTAGATTCAAGAGGCACATGTTTCTTCAGTCATGCGTGCATACATCTTTATTACAGGAGTCATCAAAAGTGTAGACACTGCGGAAAAAAACCACGGAGTTGCTTCTCAGCGCAATATGACTTCGCGTACCAGTTGCCTACGTAAGGGCAGTGAGCCATCTTTAATGGCTGGCCTGTTCACCGAAAAAATTCCCGTCTGCCAAGAATGTTTCAACAGAAAAGCCGCCAGGGACCGCTCTTGGTGCCACGCTGTCTTGGTCAGCACTTAGAGCACTCGAGCTGTTTAATCACTCGGGCTCTCACGCAAGTCGCTAAAGCTGCTCGCCTTAGCGCTTAGGTTCTCAACTAAAGCACTCACGGCTCCAGCTTGACTAAGGATTTTCCAAAGTTTAGTTTAGTTTATGAGCGGTTAACATCGCAAACAGACTCAGGCTATGCGCGACGCAGTAGTGCAGGGCTCCGGAAATTTCGACCACCTGGGGCTCTTTAACGTGCACTGACATCGCACAGTACACGGACCTCTAGAATGTCTCATCCGTCGAAATTTGGCCGCCACGGCCGGGGTCAGCAACGCGACTTTTGGGTCAGGAGCCGGGCTCCCCTTGCCCACTAAATTCTTCACCACAGTACTCGCGACTGCGATGCAATTCATCGCTCAGTCATATGGGTCCCCGGCCACCAAGGAATGCCAGGTAACGAAGCCCTTATGAGGCAGCGCGCGCACTTAATTGCTGGGCACCAGGCTTTCCTTGGGAGCACCTTAACCCATAACACAGCCTTCTTTCTTTTAAAGATATTACTGAGCACTATCGTGCCGAACACCGGCGCTACCCTTTGAAGGGACTGGGTGAAGCTGGCGAACGAACTCTCATTGGGCTCTATACAAAAAACCTGCTGTGCCCGGCGGTTCTCAAGCACTTTGACTGTTCTTTTGACAGCAGCTGCTCATTCTGTGGTCAGGTGACCGATACCTTTCCCATGATTTGGGCAGGCAGGCCTTCTCTTTTTCTCCCCCATCACTCCTTCCCCTACCCGAGAGGACTGGTAGGCGGCTCTGCTCGGCTGCCAGGAACTATTGGCACATCCGGCCCTGCGTAGGCGGACCTGCGCAGCGGTCAGTACCAACGGGGACACAGAATGAGGGACTCCGCCTTGTACTGTAAGGAGCGAGACCCACTTGGAGCCTCTCCCCGAGCACCTCTCTGTATATATAGATAAGTAATTGATTTTCACCGCCACAACCACAACCACTGTGCCACCGCGGCGGCTCTATTCCAAAGTGACAAAGCTACTCAGTGAAATGTATTTTACACGGTCCCTCGTGCAGAGTTGTCTCCTGTTAAAATCGAGGCCTTTTCCTGTGAACTAACTGTGTGGCGTCGTTGAGCTCAGTTTGTGAATCTGGCACACAACGCGTACATTTTTTGGCACACTGGCCTATCACAGACTACTCGCTAAGAGCCATAGGAAAAATATGCCTGCAAAGCTGTATCTAGGTAGCGAAGTGCAATAAAGATATGCTGATAAATATGCTCGTGTGCGCTAACTCCCCCGCCCACCAAGCCTACCAATCTGAAGTGAGAAGGTGTCTCTTGTGGCTCAGTTCCCGAAATGGGCGCACCCCGAGAGCAATGCGCGTGGGAACAGACCAGACTATTATAGATGGTGCATTGTGCGTTTACGTGGGTAACATGCACGCTCAGTCATAGTAAGTTGGCTCGCGTACTGGCACCCTCGACGTAGTTTGTCCATATTTCTTCGAGTCTGTGCATGCGTGATACAGACAGCAGAGTTCTTCAACGATACAGGGCTTCGACATGGTTTCTTCTCGTCTAGGAATGCACCCAGTAACACAAAACAAAATAAAACAGCGGTTAACACCGCAGTTTGTTAAGCGTTTTTCTTTATCTCGTTCATATGGCCTTCGCCACCAACGCACTTCTGCCCTTCGTGCTCCTTCCTTTATGGTCGTTCCCTTGGGGTCCGTTCTTTTCGATCCAAGCGCGGTGGAATCACAGATTGTCCTCAGCAGAGGCTACCGGAGGCAGAACTTGCCACGCTCATACTTCCTCGCTTCGGTCAGGCGCGGGAACCTCTTCCGAAGTGGCATGGGAGCTGGTATGGGGTCTCTCTTCCGGGGGCATCTGCAGGTTATGTCTCCTAAGGCTGTCCTTTCGTGAAAAGCTCGTTTTGCAGGGATGACAGACTGGTCTAAACTTGCCACCAGTATCGTGTATTTGGCTTCCGCAGTCGGGGAATTTGTAGGGCTTCTCGCCTGAGTGGATCTGGTCATGTCTCAAGAGATGATGTCGCAGTCTGAAGCCCTTCCCGCATTCGTCGCACATGAAAGGCCGCTCACCCGTGTGGATCAGTGCGTGTGCGTCTAAATGGGATCAGGGAACGAAAAGAACAGAATTAGGAGAGGTGGCACTCTCAGCAAGACAGCCGCGTAGCCGGCTCAGAGCCGGAAGAGTGAAATAACCATTGCGTTATAAAAACGTCACATGCGACCGTAGCACCGTTTGCTTGGCTGCGAAAGAACCGTGTTGCAGCCAGTTGGCACAGCGGACACTGCCATGAGGCAGCGCAATGAAGCTTTGATCAGCGCCTTAAACCGCAATTCTTTTCTTTTACAGTGCATATGAGATAAGATAACAACATTAGCGGCACACATGTATTCATGCTTAGAAAATGCCGAAATATATCGAGGCCTCGACTTCATTACGAACACTGCGCTTCGTAGCGACAAGGAACATGAACATATGAACGCTGTTAGCTCATACGCTTAATTGCAGACACGCTGTGTAGCAGCATAAGGCCGTTTCTTTACGGCTTGCGTTTCTGGTTGAGATTTCTGGAATCTTGTCAGATCTTATTAGTGCTGGTCGATCCGTCTCTGTAACGTCATGAACAGTCGTAAAGTAAAAACGCTGGTTCAACCACGAGATCTTTCTCAAGGAAGAGGGAAGGTACGACATCTTCGCCATGCAATGCGAAGACATACAATCAGATTTAACGGCGCATTTTTCTCTTGAACGAAAAGAACACTAAGTTATCGGACTCTTCCCCTTTCTTGGAGGATCAAAATACTTGAAAATAATTGGTACTGGGGGTGTAGCCTCTGACAAAGAGCGTCAAAAATTGGTTGATGTTGGCTTTAGTCTAAAGCTACCACTGTTCGCGTGCAGTACGAAAAATTTATAGCGAAGTGCAATGCAAAGTAAAACTTCGGCTTACTTGTGATCGGTGATGATACTAGCATATTCTTTTCTTCCGATGACAGCACTGAATTGTTTATGATAGCCAACTCTGTACTCGCTAAGGTAGCTGCTTGGGCACAGGAAATTGGCTTGGTAATCAGCATTCCTAAAACAAAAGCGATTGTTTTCTGTCCTAAGACACGACAGATTCCACCTAATTTAACGCTTAGTTTAAATAATTCGGAGATAGAAAGAGTGAGTGAATTTAAAACGTTGGGAGTGATCTTCACGGAACATATGTCCTGGGACAGACAAGTCGATTACATCTCAAGTAAGCTCACCTCGATTAACGGCATTTTGTACAGACATAGAGATTTCCTCCCTAAAAATATTTTGTTACTCTTATATAATTCCTTGTTTGTCTCTCATTTACAATATTGTAGTTGAGTATATTACAGCGAAGGGTTCTTAGAATTATTACACGCTCTCAATACGATTGTGATATATACTCTGTAATGCAAAACCTTGGCATAATACGTTTTGAAAACATGTACATTTATCACCTGTGCCTTGGGCTTATCAGGCGAAAGAAAGCTAAATGCAATAGTTTAATAAGGTTTGCCGAATTAGCCATAAAAGGTCCATCACGCTACCCCACACGCAATCTCGAGTTTTGGAAAGTGCATTGCTTCCGGACTAATTATGGATTTCAGACACTAAAATATCGAATTCCTAATATACTAAACACATACCTAAAGGATAACATTGATATTCTTGATCTTAAACAACATGAACTGAAATCTTTATTCCTGTAATGTTACCTTTGTGTGTCCTATATATTTTTTACTTATACTTAAGCTTTGCCTAATTCAGTTGTCATAAATGCATACATTTGTGAATGCTTTCTTTGTTATGAACTATCAACCAATGTCGCCTTTATGTTGCTGTATTACATTTGTGCGCTCCTTTTACCATTACATTTTTCTTAGATATTAGTATCTAATTATCCTCCCACTTAGAAACTTGTATTCACTTTTTGAACGAGCAGTACATCCCATACTTTATTATGTATTATTATGTTTTTCATGTACGAGTAGTACATTCTATACTTTATTATGTATTATTATGTTTTTCTTCGATGAAAGATGTGTCGGGTTGTCGGCGTGTACTCCTGCTGCTTTGTAGGGGACGAGGACTTGTCAAGCTGCTATCGCAGCTTTTTGCCTCGCCTCCCCCATCTTTGATGGAAATAAATGGAATATATAAGGGCAGAAGGCACAGCTGTGCTTTCCTAGCGGCCTCTCTTCGTGCTTGCTCAGCCGGTGCTCTTCCAAAGCCTCTTCCTCAGAGAACAGGACACCGCATGTGTCGCAGGAGCACACCAGGGTTGAAGCGGGTGAACTGCTTTCATCGTCGGAGAACAAACGAACCCATGTACCATGACCTAAAGGACTTTGAACATTGTACTGCTCGTTCATCACAGCCTGCACACTTAATGGGCAGTCATCCCAGACACACAAAGCCCTACAGAAGGCGCTCAAGAGCGTTCGCTACTGCTTCATTCCTTTCTTTATAATTCGGCATGTTGCCGTATCATGTACTACATCTAAAACTGCACACGTAAGTAGAAAAAAAGCAGCAGGTGTTCGAGGCATTTTTCTATATCTACAGTTCCAATTTTTCGCACTCGTGTTCGTCATTTTCAGTCAAATATACTTTCCATGCATGATCAGTTTGTCTTATGTTATCTATTTCACCCAAACAATCGCGTCCCCTCCTCTAACAGCTCTACGGTCCAAGTTATAATGCCAGTAAAACTAAAAAGAAAGGACTGCTGCTTGCACGATGTTTCATCATTTGTCTGCCCTTATAAATTTAGCAATAAATATTTACGCGAACATAACGGCGGACTGTTTATATGTCCCAGATTCTTGGCTTACCGCTTAAATGCTCGTGGGCATAATGAGTTACCAAGCAGGCAGATAACGTTACATGCTCACCCTCCGGTGGTAAATATCTGAGACATATAGGTTATTACTGGTTAACCGACATGTGCACAATGTGTTTCGTGGCCAGTTCAAAAATATAAATGCAACACATGTCTATATTATTCTCATCACATTTGATAGATATATGCCCCGAAATTAAATTAATGATTGCTCTTAATTCGCAATGCCTACGTCCTTGAAATTGTGAGCTACCTTAATACTACTTACGTGATTCGAAACCGAGCAATTAGTTTTATTTTATTTCGTTTCAATTTTTATTTATTTTTATACTCACGCACATACCCTTGAAGATTATGAACCTACTCATCAGCATGCACATGAAGCTAGACATGCAAGGTTAAGGTTAAGCATACACTATGTGCACCTTTGCACGTCAGAAAGCAAAGCGGCTTCGTGTCCTGTGGGTTGCGTGCACAGCTCGCAATCTCAATTTGCAGGGCTCAATTCCCCCGCACCTTTGGAAGAAACTTTATAATTTTTTGATCCTACGGTGACTGCATGTGGGATTTTCCGGATCATTGTTGGAGGTCAACGCCGATGCCGTGCTTTGTTTTCTGGTGGGCCATAACACTGTTTGGACTGTGTTGCGAGGGTTTTAATATATTACACTCTCGATTAACATGACATTAAATCCCTTATTCATTCCCCTCATTGGGCATTGGTGACAAAATTCTCAGAATACTTGAAGTCGATCTGCATAAAATAACTTTTCTTTTCGGCTACAAATGTAACACAAGCATTGAAAATAATGAAAAATGATCTCCGGTTTAACAACTGCGGAAACTGGTTAGAGAGGGAAAGTTGTGGTGTATCCGGCAAGTAGACGCGGCTTGGCGTATGTGACGTTGAGTGCGTCACGCACACTGGATAGGCAGCGCGCCCTCCGTGGCACTCTGGGAGGTGGCAGTTAAACTACTGGTTGATCGCGAGAGGTTGGTCACACAACCAACCTTGGATGTATGTATGTATATATATATATATATATATATATATATATATATATATATATATATATATATATATATATGTATATATGTATATATCTATGTATATATGTATGTATGTATGTATGTATGTGTGACATTCCTTGTGTGCTACGAGGTACATTCCTTGTGTGTGCAACGAGGTACATTCCTTGTGTGTGCTGCGAGGTACATTCCTTGTGTGTGCTGCGAGGTGCATTCCTTGTGTGTGCTGCGAGGTTCCGCGTTCCACGGCGCGGCGTAGACGGAGACCCAGATGACAGCGGCATCATCAATTACCCAGCCATGCTATTTGAGTGACGACCAGAACAACCGGACCCGCCGCCGCCGCCACGGGGAAACAGGCTTTATCCTCCCCAATTGGCGTGGCGGTTTCAGGGGCGGCCCTCCCGGGCACATTCCAGGACAAGGGAACTGTCAGCGGGCCAGAGCGCGCCGTACCACAGCCGACGCTATGCGCTACCGCGAAGACAACCTTCTTTCCCTCGGACTCAACACGTGAAGGGGGCGAGACCATAAGTGGGGTGGTATGTTTGTGCGCCCAAGTGAAAGCCCTAGCCCCCCCTCCTTCCCCTCCGGCGTGGGCGTGCTCACCCTAGGGAGTGTGGAGAAGAGGATATAAAAATGGGCAAGCAGTACGGAAGAAGCTCGCTCAGGACGACATCGTTCGCCAAGAGGGCCTTCAGCGCCGAAGCCCGACGGCGTGCAGCTTCTGCCAGCAACCGCTCGAGCCCAACTCCGGAGCCACTTTATCGCCCCCATGAAGTCGTCGGCACGTAAGCTCGGACGCCCCAGCCTCTGATGTATAATCTTAATCATGTGTAATTATTGAATATACCTGTTTGTTTAAACTGAGCCATACGGTGTCTCTTTGCCTCTCCGTCCCGTGTGGACCTGCGCATTATGGGGGTCATCACACCACTGGTGTCAGAAGTGGGGTCTCAAAAGCAAATGTCCTCTGAATGCTGCGACATTCATGACTTCAAAATTGTAATCAAAAGGGAATCACGGGACTGATTGTGGGACTTTTACCCCCATTTGAGAGGCTTGAGGCACCGGAGGGCTTGAAAAAAAAATGTCTTTATCTGAGGGAGCTCCCACTCCACAGCCGTCGCTCGGAGCAAGCATGCTGGCATTAGGAAGCGTCATTCCGACGTTTACGGGAGATAAGACAGGGGTTCCAATCTGCGATTTCTTTTCCATGCTAGAAGAGATTGGGAAAATGGGGGGATGGTCCGATGCTCAAATGCTGGGAATGGCGAGGTGTAAGATGGCAGGAGCTGCTCATGATTTTGCATGGCGAGACGAAAAAGTAAAATCCACAAAATCATTTGCGGAATTTATAAGCTCGCGTTTGAGCATTTTGACACTGAACCACGTCACGTGCGAGTACAGAGGTTCCGTGACGCCGGACAGATGGTAGGGGAGGACGTGCGAACGTTTGCGTCGCGGCTTCAGCGCTTAGCGCGCGATACGTTAAGCAGGGAGGAGGAAGGAGACCAGCTTAAGAAGAAATACGCGGAGGATATACTTAAAGAGGAAATGACCGCTTTGTTCGTGGCTGGTCTGCAAGACCCCGTGCGCCGGTTCGTGCTCTCGCGCAAGCCGAGCAATTTCGACCAAGCCGTGGAGGCCGCATTGGATGAGGAACAAAATGAGGCGTTAACGACAGCCGCAGCGAGAGTACGCGTCATAGAGAGAGCGGTGCTCAACCCTGAGGTTGCTCTCTTGACAGAGCGGTTAGATCGCTTAGAACAGCTGCTATCTCAGCAGGTAGAATGCCAGGTTGAAGCGCGCGCTCAACAGCGCCCATTCGCTGGAAACCGGAGACCGCCACAAAGCTACAGGCGCGGTATGCGAGATTTTGAAGAAATCGTATGCTTCGCTTGCCAGGGTCGCGGACACATCGCCAGGTTCTGCCAAAACGTGCGCCGTGGGGAGCCACAAAGAGAAGCAGGCGAGACACGCCCTAAGCAAGCCTACAGCGGGGCTCCAGATACCGAGACAAAAAACTAGTTAGTCCTCCCCAGCCTGAGGAGCGTGGGGAGGGAGCAGTAGATGATGAGGTGGTGGTAGTTTGTGTGGCCGACGAGGCATGCCCTGTTGTGCGTTGCAAGTTAAATGGTTGTTGTATGGAATTGTTGATAGATACGGGGTCAAAGGTGACATTGCTTAAGGAGAGCAGTTTTAACACGCTTCGAAGGAAGGGGGACCGCGAGGTGTTGGAAGCGTCTGGTGGTATGGCAACCAAATTTATAGGCATAACGGGGGATCCTCTTGGCATAAGTGGACTCTACCGGTTACACTTCTCTCTCGGCGGAATTGCATTGGAGCACCCCTGCTACGTATGCCCGGACACGGTGTCTCTGCCAAACGGAGTGTCAGGTATATTAGGGCAGGATTTTTTTAGAAAAGGGAAGGTAGTAGTCTCATTCTCTGAGGAAGAGGTCAATGCGGGCGGCTCAAAAGTTCCGTTTTTGAACAGGAGAGGGGCTGAGATTCGCATTACCGATATTGACACCCGTCAAACAGTGGGATCATTGGAGAAGGTATATTCGCGGGTTGCCGTCCGGCTGGTCGAGGAGGCGGTAGTCCTTCCTTGGTCGGAGCACATTTTATACGCGTTTGTGCCTTCAGATGTAGAGAGCGGCGCCGTGGGAGTGCTTGAGCCGGTCGACTCTCTCAGCAATGGCCTGAAGGCAGCCGCGTGCCTCGTGACAGTTAATGACGCCCACAGAGTGCCCCTACGGGTGGTTAACTGTAGCCAGCAGCCACTGAGCCTTCCCAAGAACAAAACATTGGCTTTCTTCACCTCTGCGATAGAGCAACGTGAGCCCACCGATACGGTACTCGCAACTGTAGAGCATGCTAGTCCTTCGGCTGCTCCAAAGGTGTCGTTCGATCTTTCTCACGTAAAATCCAGGGAGAGGGAGGCTCTGGCTGGTTTGCTGAACGACTACTCGGAGGTATTCGCCGCGTCCAACCTGGATTTGGGCTGCTGTGGCGTTATAAAGCACAGGATAGAAACCGGCACTTCATCGCCCGTTTACCAGCGTGCGTACAGGATTCCTTACTCCCAACGTGAGGAGATGGAGCGGCAGGTGCAGGACCTGATTGATCGCGGCATTGTCGAACACTCAAAGTCACCCTGGGGAGCACCAGCACTATTGGTGGAAAAGCCAGATGGCTCGTATCGATTGGTAGTGGACTACCGCAAACTAAATGCCGTAACTCGCATCGATCCATACCCCATCCCCAATATACAGGATACGCTTTCTCAGCTGGGCTCTGCCAGGTACTTCACGGTAGTGGACATGGCGGCGGGATTCTGTCAGATAGCAATGGATCCGGCAGATGCCGAGAAAACGGCATTCAACACGCCCTCAGGGCACTATGAATGGAAAAGAATGCCGATGGGTCTGGCCAACAGCCCTGCTGTCTGGCAGAGAACCGCTGATGTTATCCTGGCAGGTCTTCTGGGGAGGCTGTGCTTCGTGTATATGGATGACATTATCATATACAGTGACAGTTTTGAGAACCATTTGCGCAATATTGAGCAGGTTTTGGTGCGACTAAGAGGAGCGGGTCTCAAGCTGAAGCCCTCTAAGTGCCAATTCCTCAAAAACGAGGTGAAATACCTCGGGCACGTTGTTTCAGCTGACGGCGTGCGACCGGACCCTGAGAAACTAAGGTGTGTCTCGGATTTTCCATCCCCGACTAGCGTCCGCCAGGTCCGGCAGTTTCTCGGCCTGATCGGTTACTACCGAAGGCACATAGAGGAGTTCGCCAAGCTCGCTAAGCCGCTCACCGCCTTAACAGCCAAAAATGTCGCCTTTCGCTGGGACGAAAACGCGGAGAATGCTTTTGGGGCCCTGAAAAGAAAGCTAATGAGTGCACCGCTGTTGCGCCACCCGGATTTTAATTTGCCCTTCGTTATGGCCACAGATGCGTCAAAGTTCGCAGTGGGTGCCGTGCTATCTCAGGTTATCGAGTTCAAAGAACATCCCGTTTCTTTTGCTAGCCGACAGCTGAGCCCCACAGAGCAAAAGTACGGAGCTACGGAAAGGGAGTGCCTCGCCGTTGTCTGGGCAGTAAAGCACTTCAGATGCTACCTTTACGGCCGCAAATTCAAGCTAGTCACAGACTGCCATCCTCTGAAATGGGTGATGAGTGTCAGGGACCCTAGCTCGCGACTCGCTAGATGGAATCTACACCTGCAGGAATACTGCTTTGAAGTTGAGCACAAGTCAGGAAAGACGCATCTGAATGCTGATGAACTCAGCCGCACAGCTGCCGTGGCAGCTATAGATGAGTTTGTCCCCGTAGTCGACCCCGCCGAATTACGCACAGAGCAGTGCAAAGATCCGGACCTGAAGCGAATAATCGAAAGCTTAGAGGACGCACCATCTCACCCCGAACAGCTAGGTTATTTCATTGGCAAAGACGGCACCCTGTGTCGGCGCCCGAGGCCAACCAGGAAAGGGAGACCAGAGAAAACCGCTTGGGAGAGAGTCGTCATACCTCGGTCGTGGACAGAAAGGGTTCTTCGCGCGTTTCACGATGCGCCATGCGCCGGTCATTTTGGCGTAGCGAAGACACGCAGGCGTGTGGAGCGTTTGTACTTTTGGAGTGGCATGCGACAGGATGTTGGAGACTACTGTGCGAAGTGTCATTCCTGTCTCGAAAGAAAAACACCCAAGGGACGAAGACCAGCTCCAATTCAGCCGTTCCCTGAGGTTTCGGCTCCCTTCGAGCGGACAGGTATGGACATAATGGGCCCATTGCCCACGACCACTTCCGGAAACAAGTACATTTTAGTATTTGTCGATCACCTTTCTAAATACGCGGAAGCGGTAGCACTCCCAGATCAGAAGGCAGACACGGTTGCAAGAGCATTTGTCGAACAGATCGTGCTCCGACATGGACCCCCGAGGCAACTCTTGACAGATCGGGGAACGAACTTCGTGTCGCAGCTAATGAGGAGAGTTTGCGAGCTGCTTAAGATCGCTAAGAAGCAGACAACACCGTACCATCCGGCTTGCAACGGCGCGGTGGAGCGACTGAACCAAACCGTGGCCGGGTTCCTGTCGCATTTTGTTTCGCGCGACCAGCGGGACTGGGACTTGTGGCTCCCGTATGCAATGTTTGCCTACAATTCCGCAGCACACGAGAGCACGGGCGAATTGCCATTCTTTCTTCTCTACGGCCGAGACCCGGACCAGCCTAGTGAAGTGCCAGAGGGCCCCCGTCGTGTCCCATACGCTTCACTGGACGACTATAAGGTGGAGCTAGAATCGCGCTTGCAAGTGGCGAGGGACATCGCAAAGGAGTCCTTAAAGAAAGCGGCGAAGCGCAGGAAGGAGGTGCACGATCGCAGTGCTAGAGACGCGCCGTTTAATGTGGGGGACAGCGTGTACATTGAAAACTGCCAAAGGCAGATTGGGCTAGCTCGTAAGTTCCAGACGAAGTGGAGAGGACCGTGCGAGGTTGTCGAGAAGCTTTCTCCGGTAAACTTCAGAGTCCGAGACGTGAACCGGCGCTTGATAAGGATACACGCAAATCGCCTCAAGTCGGCACCGGTTCAGTATTCACGAAATGAGGAAAGGGAAAGCGCGGATTTTGATGGGGACAGAAGTGAAGCGGAGCGCGCAGATAGTTCGCAAGAAACGCCCTCTCCTGCATTTGTTCGGCAGGCGCCAGAGGTGACGGCCAGAATGCCACCGGATTTACTTCATGCATTGCTAGAAGAAGAAGCGCGCGAGGTTGCCGCGCAGATAACGCCAGGAGAGGCTCCTGCCACGAGCCCTCGCGAGTCCCAAAGCAGACAAAGGGTCACAGACTTACTTAGTATGACTCATGAAGGCCGATATCCGCTGCGAAATCGGAAAGCTAAGTCGGACTAATGGTGTAAACAGAGCGGAGTTGTGAACTGGTCAGAATTGTGTAATGCCGCAGCTCATAACATTGCTATATGCGTATGTGTTAAGTTATCGGAGTTAATAGTTAAACCTTTCTGTCATTAAGTAACACCTTCACAGGAGAGCATGCGGAGCGCATGCAGAACCTGCCCTACTTCCTTTCGTTATCTATATTTTTGTCTGTGCCGTGATCGTGCTAGAAGTGGGAGCTCCTTTGTAACTGTGGTAAATTTATTTCGTCCAGTTTGGACTAGAAAGGAGAGGCTTGGGTGCTGAGTTTCATGTTTATCTGTAAAAGAAGATCAGTGCTGCCCCTGGAGACGCCAGTTATGACAGCGGAGGCATTGGTGTTGTGCAGTGGTGTTGAGTGCAGCGAAAAGTGTTTTGTCGGACGCACTGTGCGAGGCGATTCAGAAAGACAAGGGGAGCTGCAGGGACTCAAATGTTCGGAGAACATTCTTCTGGAGGGTGAGCAAGTGTGACATTCCTTGTGTGCTACGAGGTACATTCCTTGTGTGTGCAACGAGGTACATTCCTTGTGTGTGCTGCGAGGTACATTCCTTGTGTGTGCTGCGAGGTGCATTCCTTGCGTGTGCTGCGAGGTTCCGCGTTCCACGGCGCGGCGTAGACGGAGACCCAGATGACAGCGGCATCATCAATTACCCAGCCATGCTCTTTGAGTGACGACCAGAACAACCGGACCCGCCGCCGCCGCCGCGGGGAAACAGGCTTTATCCTCCCCAATTGGCGTGGCGGTTTCAGGGGCGGCCCTCCCGGGCACATTCCAGGACAAGGGAACTGTCAGCGGGCCAGAGCGCGCCGTACCACAGCCGACGCTATGCGCTACCGCGAAAACAACCTTCTTTCCCTCGGACTCAACACGTGAAGGGGGCGAGACCATAAGTGGGGTGGTATGTTTGTGCGCCCAAGTGAAAGCCCTAGCCCCCCCTCCTTCCCCTCCGGCGTGGGCGTGCTCACCCTAGGGAGTGTGGAGAAGAGGATATAAAAATGGACAAGCAGTACAGAAGAAGCTCGCTCAGGACGACATCGTTCGCCAAGAGGGCCTTCAGCGCCGAAGCCCGACGGCGTGCAGCTTCTGCCAGCAACTGCTCGAGCCCAACTCCGGAGCCACTCCATCGCCCCCATGAAGTCATCGGCACGTAAGCTCGGACGCCCCAGCCTCTGATGTATAATCTTAATCATGTGTAATTATTGAATATACCTGTTTGTTTAAACTGAGCCATACGGTGTCTCTTTGCCTCTCCGTCCCGTGTGGACCTGCGCATTATGGGGGTCATCACATATGTATGTATGTATATATGTATATATGTATGTATATATGTATATATGTATGTATGTATATATGTATGTATATATGTATATATGTATGTATACATGTATGTATGTATGTATGTATATATGTATGTATGTATATATATATGTATATATGTATGTATATATGTATATATGTATGTATGTATGTATGTATGAATGAATGAATGAATGATTGAATGTATGTTTGTATGTATGTATGTATGTATGTATGTATGTATGTATGTATGTATGTATGTATGTATGTATGTATGTATGTATGTATGTATGTATGTATGTATGTATGTATGTATGTATGGATGGATGGATGGATGGATGGATGGATGGATACGGCTGAACTGTTTAAATCGGGCGGCGGCTCAAGCCACCTAGCCATGACATGAAATTTTACTCTTCTCTTGATTATAGCCACCAATCAGATAACCTTCGCTTGGTTACTTCTACCCGCTTAAAATCTACTTTACCTTCACTGTCCTTAAACCCCAATGCCTTGGATAAATCAGCCCCGCTGCTTTCCACTGCAGGGTGAAGCCCTTTACAGAAAAGTATCAAGTGATCAGCCGTTTCCTCCTCCTGTCAGCACGCAACGCACAACGTGTCTATCTCGTGGTACCTGACTCTATATGTCTTAGGGCGCAAAACTCCCGTCCTGGCCTCAAACAACAAAGAGCTTCCCCTACAATTATCATAGATATGCTGCGGCCTATTCTATTGTCCTCTGCCGGCGAATCGAAAGGTGTAATGTCAAGTGGTGCGGCACCCTGGCGAAGCACAGTGTAAGGCCTATAGACACACTTGACCTCTGGCTCAAATGAAGGTCATCCGACAGCGCACGGCGAAATCGGCTTTACCTAGCGTAGAGAGGCTTTCGCTTCAATAAAGATAACAATTAAGGAAACATAAGCATGTGACCAGTAGAGAGCATCGACGCATGCGCTCAAGGCTGACAGAAGAGTGACGTCAAATCCGAAATATTTACTGAGCTAACTTGTAGCCGCAACCTGAAGAAAGAACTGCGCAGGGAAGATAGCAGACAGCGTGCACGACAGTCGTCGAAGATGAGAATTCCGATCTCTTTCAACAGCATTCAATTTAGATGCTAAAGAACTACGTCATCGGAAGCATCAATCATCGACCGCGATCCCGAACTTATAGCCATAAGGGCAAAGCTGAGATTTGGGCGAGGTGTTAAGCATTCATGGTGGGTGAACAGCGCAACAAAAGCGGGACAAGCGCTTGTCTTGCCTTTGTCTCGCCTTTGTTGCGCTGTTCACTCACCATGAAATCTATTAGGTCGCGCACTGTAGGCGGTAGGCAAACGAACATAGCATGTATTGTGCCGCGACGAACTATCATCACGATTTTTTTCTTTACCACGATCCGCCATGACATCTACGGAGAAGATATTTTGCTATGAAAAAAAATGGGCGGCTATGGTCATGCAACTCGGTAGTTCCTTGGAGACTTGTGAAGGACATAAGCATGCATTAGGAAATGTTTTTCAGCTGTGTAATTTGGAACAAGAAAAAAATGTCTACTCTTTCAGCGCAGGCTAAAGATATGTACAAGTCGCGTTTAGAGTGACGTTCAGAAGCATCTGTTTTTAAGTTATGGGAGTTTAACGTTTCTTACAGCATCACTCGTTGAAAAGTGTTGACATTATAGAGTAGTTTTCTACATTCTTCTGCGCTTCCCAAGACAGTGCATTAAACCTACAATGTTTACTATGCATTTCAGACTTGTGTATAGGCGTCATCATCACCATTAGCTGAAGTGCGCCCACTACAAATCAAATCCTTCTCCCATATGTCTCCACTTAACCCTGTGCTGTAGCTCACGCCGGCATCTCAACCGCGCAAACGTCTAAGTCTCATACGCCCACGTAACCATCGAGAGACCGCTGCTAGGCTTGCTTTCTCTTCGAATCTGGTCAGCCACCCATAACGACAATTGCTTATCTTGCCGTCGCATGACATGCCCTGCCCAAGTCCATTTCACATTACTGATTTCGAGCAGGAAGTATTCAACGCTCTGGCCTGCTCTCTTCTTATCTCTAAACGTAATGCCTTTTTCCGCGTCTCTGACTCGCTTTGTTGCCCTTCGATTTGGCTGAACCGTTCTGTTAGTTCCACGTTTCTTTCTCGTCGGTGAGTACATATAATTAAGAGCCGTCCTATACTTTTACTTTGAAAGACATTGGTAAACTGCCATTGAGTACCCTCAAAATGTGCTGCGACCATTCTTATTCTTGTAGTTATTTCACCCTCTTTTTTCGGGATTTAGGGTGTTTACCTACCATAGATAGGTAATGACGTATTTCCTTCCCACCTCCAGCGCCTCGTTAACAGTTGTCAACTGTTGTGCCCTTCCGAGACTGTTGAACAACAGTTTCCTGCATATCTCTATTGAAGCCCGTAGATCCGCATTGCCTCTATAAGTTATTGCTAATTATTTGCCATTCATCTTCTCGTTCACTTGGACGGCAATAACGTCAATCAATCACAGATTACCCATATTCTCCATTAACTTTTATCCAATTATCTGAATACATCCTGCAAACAGATGATTGACAGCATTAGAAAGATCGCGTCTCTTGCCGAACATCCTTTTTTCCTATGATCTTACTGCTGCCTTCTGGAGAAAAATTGTGCGTGCGCAGCCATCACAGATATATTCCAGAGCTTATATATGAGACTTTTCTATGCCCTGATTCTGCATTTAATAAGTGACTTATGTGCCTAAAATAAAATACAATCCCCCGTTTCAAGAAAGACGAACGCTTACTGCCCCAAATACAGCGGTAGAACGCAAAGGATAGCGCTCGGTAAAAAGTAAAAATATATTCCGCTATCAATTCCGTCGCCGTCACGTACAACAGAGTTTAAGAGTAGCGTAGTAGTAGTAGTAGTATGTTTATTTGGCCATATATATACAATATGCCCTCGAGGTGAGGCTAAAGGAGGTAGACCAAGCACACCTCCTGACAAGGCCTACTCCCCGATCACACATCATGGAAAACGGGGGCCGAATGGACAAAAGATAAAAAACAATGAGCAAACTAGATCACAATAGAAAATAGTTAATGATAGACAATAATAAATATCAATTAACAATAAACAAAACATTTCATAATATGCACATTCAAAAAAATAATAAAGGAAACAGAACACAAACACACACTCAAAAAAAAAAACTAAGTATACAGAATTAGCTGAAATTTAACCGGGGGGGGAAAAGAATCGTCAGTTTTTTCTTGAATACAGACACACTATAACTTTCTAAAGCAATCTGAGTAAGATACTGGTAGGCATTACACAATGTTATAATTTGATAATCGGTTGTTTGTTTACCATAATTTGTTCTGGGTCTTGCAGTAGATAGGGCAACGGAAAGTAGACCATACGCAACGTTTCTTGAATTATAAGTATTAGAAAAAGAGCTAAAGTCATGCTTGACTTTATAAAAAATGTGAAGAGCCAAGCTAAAATTGTATGAATTAAAGAAATTGCGAACATGAAATGTTTCAAAAAGATTTGCTTCAAAAGATGAACTTGAACTTAATAAACGTAGAGCTCTTTTCTGGAGAGAAAGCAATTTGTATGAATCAGTTTTGTTGCATGTACCCCAGACTAGGTTGCAATAAACCAGGTGAGAATGAACAAGGGCAAAATATAACTGTTTTTTAACTTGTAATGGGAGGAGATGTCTAACACGATAAATAACATAAATAGATCTGGCCATTTTTAGTCTAATGTAGTTTATATGATCACTCCAACCCAAATCGCTACGAAAAAACACACCAAGGAACCGGCAACTATGAACTTGCTCGATGTTAAAGTCATTAAAAATAGTTTGATGTGATGATCTAATGGTTTGTTTTTTGAATGGAAGAGCATAAACTTTGTTTTGTTTACGTTTAATTGAAGTTGATTAACATAGAGCCAAACCGCTAACTCCTCAAGCCAGGCATTACATTGGTGTTCAATTACTTGGAGACTGGAGCCGGAAAAAAAGACATTAGTATCGTCGGCATACATCATGATATTAGGAGTTAATGGAATGTTTACAATGTCATTAATACAGAGAATAAATAAAAGTGGTCCCAAAATTGAACCCTGAGGGACACCGAATTTTATCATACCAAAACTGGATTTTACATCATGAATCTTAGTGTACTGTATCCGTGCAGTTAGATAACTTTCCAAAAGTGAATTTGCCGCTCCACGGATCCCGTAAGTCTTTAATTTATGGAGCAGTATTGTATGTTGCACAGAATCGAAAGCTTTGCGTAGGTCAAGAAAAATTCCAACAGAAAAAAGCTTAGTTTCAAAATTGTTAATTATAGAGTTTTTAATATCTAACAGAGCAGATTCTGTTGATTTACCGGCCTGAAAGCCATACTGTTGGGGGCAGATAAGATGTTTAGCTTGTAAGAAAATGTTTAGTCGCCTATAGAGTACACGCTCAGCTAACTTCGAAAACAGTGGCAATACCGAAATAGGACCGTAATTATTTGAGTCATTTTTGTTGCCTCCTTTGAATAAAACGGTAACGCGCGCGACTTTTAATTTGCTAGGGAATACACCAGAAAGTAGCATTCTGTTACAAATATGCGTAAGAGGGCCAGCAATAATATTTACAGCACATTTGATAGGAAAAGCAGCAACTTCGTCATCTCCAGGTGAGCAGGTGTTCCTAAATGAATTAATGATAGAAATAACTTCATCCACTGAAGTAGGGGACAAAAATATAGATTCAGTACTGCAAGAGGGTAAGTATGAGTCGACAGTCCGGGTTGAATGACAGCTAGCAGAAGGTCGGTATGCTCCGGCAGCTAAAAAGTGTTCATTCAGCATGTTGGCAAGTGAAACTCCAGCATAATTCACCCCATTGACTTTCAGCTCAGAGGGAAGACAATTCTTCCTGTTCCCTATAATAACGTTAATACCTTGCCAAAGTAATTTAGGATTGTGTAAGATTGACGAAAACTTATTAATATAGAAAAAAGATTTACTTTCTTTAGATCTGAGTTTAATTTATTTCGAAACTTCTTAAACCTAACTAAATCATCCGGGCATCGCGTTTCCAAAAAATGAGAGAACATTTTGTTCTTTTCTTTAATTTGTTTCAAAAGTGCTCCTGTCATCTATTCTTTTCTAGCCTTTCTATGTTTTTTTATAGTTTGAGTTGGGAACGCGGCGTAATAGCATTCAAGCAGCTTCTGAATAAATATATCATAAGCACGGGACGAGTCATTTTCACCATATACATCTACCCAATTAATTGTAGACAACAAGTGACAAAATCTGGAGATGCTCTTTTCATCATTAACTCTACGAGCGTGAACGGGTTTATTCAATTTGGTCGTATCAGGAAAAAGTGAAAAGAAAGGCAAGTGATCACTAATACCAGAAGAAAAAATACCGGATATGCAACTCTGAGGTGGGAAATTAGTGAAGCACAAATCAATTAATGTTTCAGAGTGCAAGGATATGCGAGTAGGCAATTCAATAGTATTGTCACAACCATTAGACAGCATTATTTCATTTAAATTAATCTTCAGAGCGTTATCCTCCAAAAAGTTAATATTGAAGTCACCTAGCACAATGATACGCCAGTTGTTTTGGTTTGCAAACTTCAGAAAACAATCAATGAAGCGAAAAAAATTGTCAGAATTTCCTTGAGGGAGGCCATACACAACCATAATAGCAACTCTATGAAAAGCAATGCAGACAGTTTCAAAATCAGTAAAAACAAGTGAATAATCCGACAAGACCTCAAAGCACAAATAATTTTGCACATATAAAGATACACCACCACCACGCTTTCCATCTCGAAATACTGAAATGGGTTTGTAACCAGGAAACTCGCTGACATCTGCATTTGAGGCAAACCATGTTTCAGTGAAGGCAATAAGGTCAAAATTAAAATTCAGTTTAGTTAATTCAGCTTCTACTTCTTCCGATTTATTTTTTAGGCTTTGACAGTTCAAGTGGTAAAGAGATAGTGTGTTGCGAGGATTGTAAGCACCGTCGTTTAGAAAGTCGGTGAATGACTCGGCAGTAAAATAAGCCATTGTTGAGCAGGCGTACTACGCAGACTCGCAGCAACAGTGATTAAACCATCTTATCAATGTCCTCCTCACAAGCGATCCTGATGGCTCGTGCACCAGGTTGCTTTCGAGCGTAGATCTTTCCTTCCTTAGACCAGACGAAAGCGTACTTCATTTCCTTAGCCTTCATTTTAGCGAGCCACAGTATATTCCTGCTAGAAGCCGTCAGGTTATCAAAGAATCGAATGTCACCTTCGCATTCTTTGCGCTTTGAAATCCAGTCTGTTTTTGTGGATAGGTTGGCAAAACGGATCAAAACCACAGGCACCTTGTCTGGTTGAGATGGAAGGCGGTGTAGCCCTTCAATGTCCTTTGCAACAAGTGTAGGCAAGTCAAGCTTCACAGCAAGGCTGTTTACTTTGCTCAATAAATCTTCACCATCTGTCACAAGTATTCCATGTATTTCCATGTTTTGCCGCCTACTGTACTGGCTCAGATCGTTCAATTCCTGACGCAGTTTTCGAATTTGCTGCCCGTCCTGGTTTGCCTCAATGTCGTCAACTCTCTTACGCAGGAGCTAGATTTCCTTGTCATGCCTATTAGATACTTCGAGCAATTTGTCATACGTGTCAGACATATGTTGTACAGACATTTCAATGCTTGAAACGGTTTCCTTCAAAGATGTCAGATCATCCACTTTGGCCGTGAGATTTGCCAAAGCCTTACTAATCTCAGCAAGCTGTTTGCATAGGACAGCAGAAGATGCATTACTGCTGCTATCCTGACTGCGAGACGCCGAAGATCGACATGTCAAGCATTTCAAGGCTTTTCTTAATTCAGCATTTTTTGCTTTGAAACTCCGCTCTCCAACCCCTGCATACTTCCCTATATGAAACCTTTGACAGCAATCCGCACAAATCATAAATTCTTCACCATCTATAATGTCTTCGTAGCATGCAGAACAAGGATCAAACTTTTCAGATGACATTGCAAGCGAGACACTAGACCAATGGGCAGCAGTGGCAGCAGTGGCGGCAGTATGCACTGGCAGCTTAACAACAGTAAGAAAAGACAACTAACCTGCAAATTCAAAACAGTTGTTTGAGCACTCTTGTGCAGCAACGTGCCACCGCTACCGCTGCCCGATGTGTGAAGGCTCTCGACGACTTGCGCAGCCTTATAGCCAGAAGGAAGGGGCGTATCTTCACGTGATGACAGCACGATAGGCAGCCGCACACGGTGCGTCAACGAAGCCAGCAGAATGCAGATCGCGGGTGGTACGGAAATTCTTGCAGACGGACAGCAGCTAAGGAACTGCAAATTCAAAACAGTTGTTTGAGCACTCTTGTGCAGCAACGTGCCACCGCTACCGCTGCCCGATGTGTGAAGGCTCTCGACGACTTGCGCAGCCTTATAGCCAGAAGGAAGGGGCGTATCTTCACGTGATGACAGCACGATAGGCAGCCGCACACGGTGCGTCAACGAAGCCAGCAGAATGCAGATCGCGGGTGGTACGGAAATTCTTGCAGACGGACAGCAGCTAAGGAACTGCAAATTCAAAACAGTTGTTTGAGCACTCTTGTGCAGCAACGTGCCACCGCTACCGCTGCCCGATGTGTGAAGGCTCTCGACGACTTGCGCAGCCTTATAGCCAGAAGGAAGGGGCGTATCTTCACGTGATGACAGCATGATAGGCAGCCGCACACGGTGCGTCAACGAAGCCAGCAGAATGCAGATCGCGGGTGGTACGGAAATTCTTGCAGACGGACAGCAGCTAAGGAACTGCAAATTCAAAACAGTTGTTTGAGCACTCTTGTGCAGCAACGTGCCACCGCTACCGCTGCCCGATGTGTGAAGGCTCTCGACGACTTGCGCAGCCTTATAGCCAGAAGGAAGGGGCGTATCTTCACGTGATGACAGCATGATAGGCAGCCGCACACGGTGCGTCAACGAAGCCAGCAGAATGCAGATCGCGGGTGGTACGGAAATTCTTGCAGACGGACAGCAGCTAAGGAACTGCAAATTCAAAACAGTTGTTTGAGCACTCTTGTGCAGCAACGTGCCACCGCTACCGCTGCCCGATGTGTGAAGGCTCTCGACGACTTGCGCAGCCTTATAGCCAGAAGGAAGGGGCGTATCTTCACGTGATGACAGCACGATAGGCAGCCGCACACGGTGCGTCAACGAAGCCAGCAGAATGCAGATCGCGGGTGGTACGGAAATTCTTGCAGACGGACAGCAGCTAAGGAACTGCAAATTCAAAACAGTTGTTTGAGCACTCTTGTGCAGCAACGTGCCACCGCTACCGCTGCCCGATGTGTGAAGGCTCTCGACGACTTGCGCAGCCTTATAGCCAGAAGGAAGGGGCGTATCTTCACGTGATGACAGCATGATAGGCAGCCGCACACGGTGCGTCAACGAAGCCAGCAGAATGCAGATCGCGGGTGGTACGGAAATTCTTGCAGACGGACAGCAGCTAAGGAACTGCAAATTCAAAACAGTTGTTTGAGCACTCTTGTGCAGCAACGTGCCACCGCTACCGCTGCCCGATGTGTGAAGGCTCTCGACGACTTGCGCAGCCTTATAGCCAGAAGGAAGGGGCGTATCTTCACGTGATGACAGCACGATAGGCAGCCGCACACGGTGCGTCAACGAAGCCAGCAGAATGCAGATCGCGGGTGGTACGGAAATTCTTGCAGACGGACAGCAGCTAAGGAACTGCAAATTCAAAACAGTTGTTTGAGCACTCTTGTGCAGCAACGTGCCACCGCTACCGCTGCCCGATGTGTGAAGGCTCTCGACGACTTGCGCAGCCTTATAGCCAGAAGGAAGGGGCGTATCTTCACGTGATGACAGCACGATAGGCAGCCGCACACGGTGCGTCAACGAAGCCAGCAGAATGCAGATCGCGGGTGGTACGGAAATTCTTGCAGACGGACAGCAGCTAAGGAACTGCAAATTCAAAACAGTTGTTTGAGCACTCTTGTGCAGCAACGTGCCACCGCTACCGCTGCCCGATGTGTGAAGGCTCTCGACGACTTGCGCAGCCTTATAGCCAGAAGGAAGGGGCGTATCTTCACGTGATGACAGCATGATAGGCAGCCGCACACGGTGCGTCAACGAAGCCAGCAGAATGCAGATCGCGGGTGGTACGGAAATTCTTGCAGACGGACAGCAGCTAAGGAACTGCAAATTCAAAACAGTTGTTTGAGCACTCTTGTGCAGCAACGTGCCACCGCCACCGCTGCCCGATGTGTGAAGGCTCTCGACGACTTGCGCAGCCTTATAGCCAGAAGGAAGGGGCGTATCTTCACGTGATGACAGCACGATAGGCAGCCGCACACGGTGCGTCAACGAAGCCAGCAGAATGCAGATCGCGGGTGGTACGGAAATTCTTGCAGACGGACAGCAGCTAAGGAACTGCAAATTCAAAACAGTTGTTTGAGCACTCTTGTGCAGCAACGTGCCACCGCCACCGCTGCCCGATGTGTGAAGGCTCTCGACGACTTGCGCAGCCTTATAGCCAGAAGGAAGGGGCGTATCTTCACGTGATGACAGCACGATAGGCAGCCGCACACGGTGCGTCAACGAAGCCAGCAGAATGCAGATCGCGGGTGGTACGGAAATTCTTGCAGACGGACAGCAGCTAAGGAACTGCAAATTCAAAACAGTTGTTTGAGCACTCTTGTGCAGCAACGTGCCACCGCTACCGCTGCCCGATGTGTGAAGGCTCTCGACGACTTGCGCAGCCTTATAGCCAGAAGGAAGGGGCGTATCTTCACGTGATGACAGCACGATAGGCAGCCGCACACGGTGCGTCAACGAAGCCAGCAGAATGCAGATCGCGGGTGGTACGGAAATTCTTGCAGACGGACAGCAGCGAAGGAACTGCAAATTCAAAACAGTTGTTTGAGCACTCTTGTGCAGCAACGTGCCACCGCCACCGCTGCCCGATGTGTGAAGGCTCTCGACGACTTGCGCAGCCTTATAGCCAGAAGGAAGGGGCGTATCTTCACGTGATGACAGCACGATAGGCAGCCGCACACGGTGCGTCAACGAAGCCAGCAGAATGCAGATCGCGGGTGGTACGGAAATTCTTGCAGACGGACAGCAGCTAAGGAACTGCAAATTCAAAACAGTTGTTTGAGCACTCTTGTGCAGCAACGTGCCACCGCTACCGCTGCCCGATGTGTGAAGGCTCTCGACGACTTGCGCAGCCTTATAGCCAGAAGGAAGGGGCGTATCTTCACGTGATGACAGCATGATAGGCAGCCGCACACGGTGCGTCAACGAAGCCAGCAGAATGCAGATCGCGGGTGGTACGGAAATTCTTGCAGACGGACAGCAGCTAAGGAACTGCAAATTCAAAACAGTTGTTTGAGCACTCTTGTGCAGCAACGTGCCACCGCTACCGCTGCCCGATGTGTGAAGGCTCTCGACGACTTGCGCAGCCTTATAGCCAGAAGGAAGGGGCGTATCTTCACGTGATGACAGCACGATAGGCAGCCGCACACGGTGCGTCAACGAAGCCAGCAGAATGCAGATCGCGGGTGGTACGGAAATTCTTGCAGACGGACAGCAGCTAAGGAACTGCAAATTCAAAACAGTTGTTTGAGCACTCTTGTGCAGCAACGTGCCACCGCTACCGCTGCCCGATGTGTGAAGGCTCTCGACGACTTGCGCAGCCTTATAGCCAGAAGGAAGGGGCGTATCTTCACGTGATGACAGCATGATAGGCAGCCGCACACGGTGCGTCAACGAAGCCAGCAGAATGCAGATCGCGGGTGGTACGGAAATTCTTGCAGACGGACAGCAGCTAAGGAACTGCAAATTCAAAACAGTTGTTTGAGCACTCTTGTGCAGCAACGTGCCACCGCTACCGCTGCCCGATGTGTGAAGGCTCTCGACGACTTGCGCAGCCTTATAGCCAGAAGGAAGGGGCGTATCTTCACGTGATGACAGCACGATAGGCAGCCGCACACGGTGCGTCAACGAAGCCAGCAGAATGCAGATCGCGGGTGGTACGGAAATTCTTGCAGACGGACAGCAGCTAAGGAACTGCAAATTCAAAACAGTTGTTTGAGCACTCTTGTGCAGCAACGTGCCACCGCTACCGCTGCCCGATGTGTGAAGGCTCTCGAAGACTTGCGCAGCCTTATAGCCAGAAGGAAGGGGCGTATCTTCACGTGATGACAGCACGATAGGCAGCCGCACACGGTGCGTCAACGAAGCCAGCAGAATGCAGATCGCGGGTGGTACGGAAATTCTTGCAGACGGACAGCAGCTAAGGAACTGCAAATTCAAAACAGTTGTTTGAGCACTCTTGTGCAGCAACGTGCCACCGCTACCGCTGCCCGATGTGTGAAGGCTCTCGACGACTTGCGCAGCCTTATAGCCAGAAGGAAGGGGCGTATCTTCACGTGATGACAGCATGATAGGCAGCCGCACACGGTGCGTCAACGAAGCCAGCAGAATGCAGATCGCGGGTGGTACGGAAATTCTTGCAGACGGACAGCAGCTAAGGAACTGCAAATTCAAAACAGTTGTTTGAGCACTCTTGTGCAGCAACGTGCCACCGCCACCGCTGCCCGATGTGTGAAGGCTCTCGACGACTTGCGCAGCCTTATAGCCAGAAGGAAGGGGCGTATCTTCACGTGATGACAGCACGATAGGCAGCCGCACACGGTGCGTCAACGAAGCCAGCAGAATGCAGATCGCGGGTGGTACGGAAATTCTTGCAGACGGACAGCAGCTAAGGAACTGCAAATTCAAAACAGTTGTTTGAGCACTCTTGTGCAGCAACGTGCCACCGCCACCGCTGCCCGATGTGTGAAGGCTCTCGACGACTTGCGCAGCCTTATAGCCAGAAGGAAGGGGCGTATCTTCACGTGATGACAGCACGATAGGCAGCCGCACACGGTGCGTCAACGAAGCCAGCAGAATGCAGATCGCGGGTGGTACGGAAATTCTTGCAGACGGACAGCAGCTAAGGAACTGCAAATTCAAAACAGTTGTTTGAGCACTCTTGTGCAGCAACGTGCCACCGCTACCGCTGCCCGATGTGTGAAGGCTCTCGACGACTTGCGCAGCCTTATAGCCAGAAGGAAGGGGCGTATCTTCACGTGATGACAGCACGATAGGCAGCCGCACACGGTGCGTCAACGAAGCCAGCAGAATGCAGATCGCGGGTGGTACGGAAATTCTTGCAGACGGACAGCAGCGAAGGAACTGCAAATTCAAAACAGTTGTTTGAGCACTCTTGTGCAGCAACGTGCCACCGCCACCGCTGCCCGATGTGTGAAGGCTCTCGACGACTTGCGCAGCCTTATAGCCAGAAGGAAGGGGCGTATCTTCACGTGATGACAGCACGATAGGCAGCCGCACACGGTGCGTCAACGAAGCCAGCAGAATGCAGATCGCGGGTGGTACGGAAATTCTTGCAGACGGACAGCAGCGAAGGAACTGCAAATTCAAAACAGTTGTTTGAGCACTCTTGTGCAGCAACGTGCCACCGCTACCGCTGCCCGATGTGTGAAGGCTCTCGACGACTTGCGCAGCCTTATAGCCAGAAGGAAGGGGCGTATCTTCACGTGATGACAGCACGATAGGCAGCCGCACACGGTGCGTCAACGAAGCCAGCAGAATGCAGATCGCGGGTGGTACGGAAATTCTTGCAGACGGACAGCAGCTAAGGAACTGCAAATTCAAAACAGTTGTTTGAGCACTCTTGTGCAGCAACGTGCCACCGCCACCGCTGCCCGATGTGTGAAGGCTCTCGACGACTTGCGCAGCCTTATAGCCAGAAGGAAGGGGCGTATCTTCACGTGATGACAGCATGATAGGCAGCCGCACACGGTGCGTCAACGAAGCCAGCAGAATGCAGATCGCGGGTGGTACGGAAATTCTTGCAGACGGACAGCAGCTAAGGAACTGCAAATTCAAAACAGTTGTTTGAGCACTCTTGTGCAGCAACGTGCCACCGCTACCGCTGCCCGATGTGTGAAGGCTCTCGACGACTTGCGCAGCCTTATAGCCAGAAGGAAGGGGCGTATCTTCACGTGATGACAGCACGATAGGCAGCCGCACACGGTGCGTCAACGAAGCCAGCAGAATGCAGATCGCGGGTGGTACGGAAATTCTTGCAGACGGACAGCAGCTAAGGAACTGCAAATTCAAAACAGTTGTTTGAGCACTCTTGTGCAGCAACGTGCCACCGCCACCGCTGCCCGATGTGTGAAGGCTCTCGACGACTTGCGCAGCCTTATAGCCAGAAGGAAGGGGCGTATCTTCACGTGATGACAGCACGATAGGCAGCCGCACACGGTGCGTCAACGAAGCCAGCAGAATGCAGATCGCGGGTGGTACGGAAATTCTTGCAGACGGACAGCAGCTAAGGAACTGCAAATTCAAAACAGTTGTTTGAGCACTCTTGTGCAGCAACGTGCCACCGCCACCGCTGCCCGATGTGTGAAGGCTCTCGACGACTTGCGCAGCCTTATAGCCAGAAGGAAGGGGCGTATCTTCACGTGATGACAGCACGATAGGCAGCCGCACACGGTGCGTCAACGAAGCCAGCAGAATGCAGATCGCGGGTGGTACGGAAATTCTTGCAGACGGACAGCAGCTAAGGAACTGCAAATTCAAAACAGTTGTTTGAGCACTCTTGTGCAGCAACGTGCCACCGCCACCGCTGCCCGATGTGTGAAGGCTCTCGACGACTTGCGCAGCCTTATAGCCAGAAGGAAGGGGCGTATCTTCACGTGATGACAGCACGATAGGCAGCCGCACACGGTGCGTCAACGAAGCCAGCAGAATGCAGATCGCGGGTGGTACGGAAATTCTTGCAGACGGACAGCAGCGAAGGAACTGCAAATTCAAAACAGTTGTTTGAGCACTCTTGTGCAGCAACGTGCCACCGCCACCGCTGCCCGATGTGTGAAGGCTCTCGACGACTTGCGCAGCCTTATAGCCAGAAGGAAGGGGCGTATCTTCACGTGATGACAGCACGATAGGCAGCCGCACACGGTGCGTCAACGAAGCCAGCAGAATGCAGATCGCGGGTGGTACGGAAATTCTTGCAGACGGACAGCAGCTAAGGAACTGCAAATTCAAAACAGTTGTTTGAGCACTCTTGTGCAGCAACGTGCCACCGCCACCGCTGCCCGATGTGTCCGTTAACCGTTTGCTGAACCAACTATTATGCAGAATTCAGAGCTGAATGTATGTCACACAAGCCCCTTAGGTGCAAACGCATCGATGTAATGATGATGGTTATAGATGGCTCCACTCTTTGTAGAAGGCGGCGAAAGTTAGTGGTACCTACCCAATAGCATTTGATGACGCAGCAAACACACACACACACACACACACACACACACACACAAGCACAAACAAACACAAAACACACACACACACACAAGCACAAACAAACACAAAACACACACACACACGCACGACGCACACGCGCACACACGCACGCACACGCGCACGCACGCGCACACACACACACACGCGCACGCACGCGCACACGCACACGCACACGCACACACACACACACACACACACGCGCGCACGCACGCGCACACACACACACACACACACACACACACACACACACACACACACACACACACACACACACACACACACACACACGCGCGCGCACACACACACACACACACACACACACACACGCACGCGCGCACACACACACACACACACACACACACACACACACACACACACACACACACACACACACACACATGCAGCACAGAGAATTGAGGTCACTGTAATTTAAAGGCACCAAATCGAGACACACAAGAGAAGAGAGCGGGACAGAGCGCCACTCACATCCACTCACAAGCAGATGTGAGTGGCGCTATGTTTCGTCCTGGTCTCTCGTGTGTCTCACCAGTGATGTTGCGGGCATTGCCTAGCATACTATTTTGCTTGTAGTAGGACTAGTTCGCGGGCTTGACTCGAAAGTTACGCTTCATGTTGTTTGAGGCATGCCGCTCATTCTGCTCGCTCTGAAGGCCCAGCTTTGATGTGCGCATTGCTGATCGTATTTGTTTTTCTGCAGTTAGACTCCGCTCACGAACTCGAGGGTAAAGTGATGGTTCTAGTTTTGTAAGCCTCAGGTGTTCATGGGGCTCCCAATGCAGGTCTAGCTTTGACGTTGAAGGCGTTACTGACATGTATTTGTTCTGGCAGAGTTGTTACAAAAGCCAGACGTTAGACTGCCGTTTTTCTCTAGAACTCGCCATATCTGCGTGCCTAATATGAGTATGTAAGCAAGTGTCTGCATTAAAGGTACTCGCGAACGCGATTACGACCGTCTTAACAAGCTTGCAAATCTGGTTGGAGCTTTTAAACCAGGGTTGGGGGGAGGGGGGTAGACGGAATCGCTAGGCGCCTGCAATAACACAACCCATTTTCAACGTTAGATTTTGTTACAGCTGCCTTGGTTGTATATTCAAGCGCCTTTCTGGCGTATTTTTTTAGCTGATTTATTCAAGTTCGCACTTTTCTTTCCTTGCCTTGCATCTTTCCGGATAAGGTTATGATTTCCAAATTTTGCTTTATTTACGGCTGTAGTCCAGGCTGCAGCGCGTTATGAATGACGTATATTAGAGTGGGCAGAGAAAAGAAAGAAAAATAATGTTGCCCTGCCGGCACCGCCCAACGTTATGACTGACAGTTGCACGAGGGAATCCAATCACCTTTTTTCAGCGCTTAGAGCGTGCTTAAGCAAGATGGCAATCTCCTAAAAGAACATCATAAGCATTTAGTGGGTCACGCACTGTTGCAGCTTCGTGGCAAGCACCTGGGCATAATGGCTTTAGGTTGCATCACGTAGATATACGATATTTTCAGCGTTCCCAACTTGACCAGCCTCTGTTTCATACTGAAGTAGTGTTCCTCTACTCGAAAGTAGAAGATTGACGCTGTTGTTCCTCGTGAGCACGCGCTCACGAGGAACAACACCGAGGAGATCACGAGGATCTTCTTCGGTAACATGTTTTATGTCCTTGTTTTTTTTTTGTAAATAGAATAGTTCTACATGCTTCACTGATAGCATTCTGGCTGTCGCTATCACAGACGCTCCTGATGCTGGCATTTTAACACGGACGGAGTGTGGGAGTTCAGCTTCTGGATTCGTTTTTTCGTTATCCCATGCATCCGTATGAATTCTCAGTCGTGTGGTGTTGTTACTGCGTACATCGCCTTTATAACAAAGGAGTAATTACTCATTTTCATCCATCTAAGCGTGGTCATATCGCTACAGAAGAAACCTATGCAGCTTTCACAAAAACTTCGAAGTTAGCGAAAAACTTGCCCTGGTCTGGTTTGATCAGTGCTGTTTGTTATGCGCGGCCTGAGCACGAAACATGTAGACTAAAAGACCTTAACAAACAATTCTCTTAAGAGTATACCCCTGAATGAATTGTTTGCTAAGGCGTTTGAGTTTAACTGCACAAGCACTACCGATCACTGTATTTGGACCGAGAAATTTAGTTGAGGCAGGTGCTCCATAACTTACTAAAGAACGGTGCATTGGCTTTCTCAGGTGATAAATAGAGGGATCCTGGGTAAGTTTTGAAAAATATTTGAGAAATATTTAAGCTATGCCTTAAGAGTGAAAAGCGATAGCGTTCCATCGTGGTCGAGCACCCGCTAATTTAGATGCCGCATCAGCATTCAGGGAAGGCGCTGACTCAGAAGATACGCGTGCCATCTGCCGGGCCAGCGCCGTGCATGGCGAAGCCGTATGATGAATATCCACATGATGGACAAGCCGTATAATGACTTTGTTATGCTAGCCCGTCTCTGTCGGCAAGTATCACACTCCTTGCCGGCAAATATGCTTACTTTTATATTCTCGAATCTACTCGCAGCCATGACTCAGGTAAAGATTTTCCGAATTGGTTTAGGCCACGGTAAAACAGCGGCAGTGAGCGCTGCCGCCAGAGTGATGTCCATACATCGAAGACTTACGCCACTTCCGGGCGAAGAGCCGTGTCTTGGGGAATGAAGCGGGGGGGTAGGAGAGAAACGAGGCTGGTGGGTCAGGCAGACCTGTTCACTCTTGGACACAGCTCGACGCTTGGTTAGTTGTGCTAAAGTAAGCGTACATCCAAGCGCCTACAGATTGGAACTAAGCTTAAGGCAATGGGAACCGATAAGCCGACGCCACACGTACACTGGAGCACCGTAGCGGCGCGCAATCATTTTCTGAAAGCAGCAGAGTTGCTCACCGCAAGGAAAAGCCTACGAAGTATGCTTCGAAGCAGGGAAGCAAACCGCGCTTGCCTTATATTTTTGAATAGCTCGAGGTTTCTTTGCTGTACGAACGCTCCGACCAATCGACATGCGGCTAACGGCACAGGCAGAAGACACAATGTTTGAAACGGACTTAGCAGAAAGGAAAGGTGACTGCTGCTAATTACGCGCTACGACCAGTGATCGTCCATTCCTAGCAACGAGTACACAATCTCAAATCAAATACACAACCGTCGTATTTTTTTTTGCATGAGGACACCACTGCCATGTACATGGAAGCGTGGTTGAGGTGTCCACTGACCAACGGTGCCGAGTATGCGCGGCTTCAACATTTCCATCTTCAGGGTTGGTATACCAAGTGCACGCCGGCGGCCCTATGCTCCAGTGCCGCTTTTCTGATGTAATCTCGATAACTACGAGCTGAATCGAAGCCTTTAAGCGGAGCCTTTTGATGAAATCGTTCAAATAAACAAGGAGCATGCCCTGCCTGAACAAACAACGTCGGCTGAATAGGCGATGCTGATACCAATAAAGATAGCTAGTCTTCACAGCAGCAAGCGTTGGACCATGCGTAAGCAAAGTGTGCATCACAGCCGTGAAAGGCATGTACCCAGTGAGCTTTTCCTTCGTGTATCATCACTGCGGAATATTGTGGAAGAGCCGAACACCTACAGTAGAAGCTTATTACGGCACTCTTCAAGGGCCTACACACAACTAACGAGAGGACCTTTAACAAATGCTCTCCTATCTCGGTTAAGAGCACTTCTTTCTGGACTAGTTGGTAATTGATAATTGCAATTTAAAGGCGCCAAAACCCCGCACACACGAGAGAGCAGGACGGAACATAGCGCCACTCAGAGCAGCTTGTGAGTAGTTGTGAGTGGCGCTCTGTCCCGTTCTCTTCTCTCGTGCATGTATGGTTTTGATGCTTTTCAAATACAACGACCTCTCTCGTTTGAGCGGTATGTGGTGTGTGTCCGAGTGCGTGCGCGTGTGTGCGTGCATGTGCATGCGTGTGCATTGCGCGTGTGTGTATCTGTGTGTGTTTTATGCTTCATCAAATGCTATTGGCTAGGTACCAGTAATTTAACCGCCTTCTACAAAGAGTGGAGCAATCCAAAACCACCACCATTGCATCGGTGCATTTGTATTAGTTCAACCTAAGGGGCTGGTGTGACATACGTACTGCTCTGAATTCCGCATAATGCTTGTTTTAGCTGACTAACGTTCCTACGCTGTTCTTAAACTCTGTTGTACGTAAAGGCGACGAAATTGATAGCGGAATATATTTTTACTGCGGTAGAGCAACCGCCTCGGCTTCGGGAGGATGTGGGTTCGACTCCCACTGCCAGCTGGTTACTCATCGGTTTCCTCAAAAGGGTACAAGCTAAAGCCCGGCCTGGTGCTCGGCTTGCAAGGGTTAAATGGCTTGGCAAAGGAGCCTGCGTCTTCAAATCCCGTCCTTGTGGGCTGGGTCCAACTTGTACCATTCTACCACTGCCTTAAGGGCGGTTAGCGTTCATCTTACTTGAAACGGGGAGTTGTATTTAATTGTGGATATGTACATATGTCACCTAATCAACTCAGAATCAGGGCATATAAGATTCTCTTAAAAGTTCTGGAATATATCTTTGATGGCTGCCCAGCCACCATATTCCTTCCAAAAAAAAGGCAACAGTAAGATTATAGGAAAAAAAGATGTTCTGCAAGGATACACGATCTTTCCAATGCTATCAATCGCTTATTTGCAGAATGTATTCAGAGACGTGGATAAAAATAAACGAGCATACGGGTAATAATCTGAGATTGATTGACGATATTGCCGTGCAAGTGACCGAGGGGATGAATGAGAAATCAAAGCAATCACATAGACAGGCAAAGCGGAGCTGCGAGCTTAAGAAGAGATATGCAGGAAACTGTTCTTCAACAGTCTCGGAAGAGAACAGCAGTTTACGACTGTTAACAAGGCGCTGAATGTGGTATGGAAATACATCATTACCTATCTATGGTAGGTAATGACTGTAAATCCCGAAATTGCGAGCGACATAACTAGAAGAATAAAACATCTCGCAGCACATTTGAAGGGAACTCAATGGCAGTTTATCAATCTCTTTCAAAATGAAAGTATAAGACGGCTCTTATTTATAGGTACTCACCTACGAGAGAAAACCGTGGAAATAACAAATTCGCCCAGCCAAATTTAAGGGCGACACAGTGAGTCAAGAAAGCGAAAAAAAGCATTACGTTTAGAGAAAAGAAAAGAGCTGAGCTGATCGTTAATTACATCCTACTCGAAATCAATAAGTGAAATGGACTTCGGCAGGGCATGTCATACGGCGGCAAGATAACCAATTGTCGTTAAGCTTGACTGACCAGATTCGAAGAGGAAGCAAGCGTAGCAGCGGTCTATCGAATGTTACGCAGGCGGATGAGACTTACACGTTTTGCGCGGATGAAATGACCCGTCTGCTAGAGCACAGGGATAATTGGCGGCATATGGGAGAAGGATTTGTTCTGTAGTGGGCGCACTTCGGCTAATGGTGATGATGACGCCTATACACAAGTCTCAAATATGTTATAAACATTGTAGTTTTAATGACGCTGACTTTGGAGGCACAGACGAATGTAGAAAACTACTCGATAATTTCAATGCTTTTCAACAAGATATGCTATAAAAAAATATATAAAAAAAACAGTAATGCCCGAGTCGCTTTGGGACTTTAAACACCGAAACATTACAAAAAAAGCCTGGAAACGTCACTCTCAAATCCACGTGTACATATCTTTAGACACATTTTCTTGTGCTAAATTCCACAGTGGAAAAACATTTCCTAATGCACGCTGATAACCTTCAAGACGCTCCAAGGAACTACCGAAATGCATAAACATAGCCAACAACTTTTTTCCATAGCAAAATATCTTCTCCGCAGAGTTCATGGTGGATCGTGATAAAGAAAAAAAAAACGTGATGATTGTTCGTCGCGGCACATTACATGCTATGTTCCTTTGCCTACTTTCCGACAGTGTGCGACCTAATGGCTTTCATGGTGGGTGAACAGCGCAACAAAGGCGGGACAAAGGCAAGACAAGCGCTTGTCCCGCCTTTGTTGCGCTGTTCACCCATCATGAATGCTTAACATCTCGCCTTAATCTTAGTTTACCCTCATTCCTATTCGTTCGAGAAGACGGTCGATAATTGATGCTTCCGATCTCGTAGTTCTTTACAGCCTAAATTGAATGCGGTCGAAAGAGAATAGAATTATCATCTTTGATGACTGCCATGCACACTGACTGATATCTTCCCTGCGCAGTTCTTTCTGCGGGTTGCGGCTACAGGTGACGCCAGTAAATATTTTCGTTTTGACGTCACTCTTTTGTCATCCGTGAACGTATGCCTCGATGCTCTCTACTAGTCACCTGCTTATGTTTCCTTCATTGTTAACTTTATTGAAGCAAGAGCTTCTCTACGCTAGGCACAGCCGATTTCGGCGTGCGTTGCCGGTTGACCTTCAAGCGAGAGTGTAAAATAATAAAACGTTCGCAACTAACTCGAAACAGCGTTTTAATGCGAAATAAATGTATGGCCCACCAGAGAACAAAGCGCGGGATCGGCGTTGACCTCCAGCAGTGGTCCTGAAAACCTTACATGTAGTCCCCGTGGGATATAGTAATTGTAAAATTTCTTGCATAGGTGTGGGCGAATTGAACTTGAAACTTTCACATTGGTGAACATAGGATATGCATATCATTACAATCGCAGGGTACTCTCATTTGTTATTATAAAGCAAAACAATGAAACAAAATAAAAGAAAATAAATGACAGCTTCACTTCTAAACAGCGGAAACAGTTCTAAGCAGTACCCTCATTGGTTTAAGGACGCAGGCATTGCAAATAATATCAGTGATTACTTCATTCCTTTGTTGTTAAAGAAATTTAAAATGTCTTCCAAACGAGCTGGGAGTTCAGCCTGACAAATTCAGAGTGCGAGGCGAGCACGGAACCCAGAGGACACGAAGCCGCTTTGCTTTCTGACACGCAGAGGTGCACATAGGTGCACTTAACCTTGCAAGTCTAGCTTCGTGTGCATGCTGATGAGTATGTTCATAATCCTCATGAGTATGTGCCTGAGTATAAAAATAAAATAAAAAATGAAAGGAAAGAAAATTCAAAATCTTCTCAGTTTCAAAGCCCATAAGTATAGTATTAAGGGCGCTCACAATTTCAACTATGTAGGCATTGCGAAATAAAATCGATCATTGATTTCATTCTGATGGCTGGATCTATCTTTTGAGTTGAGAATAATATAGACATGTGCTGTATTTATATTTATTAAAGTCACCACGAAACAAGTACTGCATATTTTGTACATGTCGGTTAACCACTAATAATCTACATGTCCCAGATATTTACCACCAGAGGGTCAGCATGTAACGTTGCCTACTTATTGGTAACTCAGTATGCTCACGAGCATTTTAAGGGGTAAGCCAAAAATCTGGGACAAATGAACAGTCCGCCGTTATGTTCGCGTAAATATTTATTGCTAAATTCTAACTTAGAGCGCAGAGCTCATACAGCAGGGAACGTGATTTTTTAGCGCCAAATAGATAACATAAGACAAACTGATCATGCATGGAAAGTATATGTGACTGAAAATGACGAACACGAGTGCGAAAAATTGGAACTGTAGATATAGAAAAATGCCTCGAACACCTGCTGCTTTTTTTCTACTTACGTGTGCAGTTTTAGATGTAGTACATGATACGGCAACATTCCGAATTATAAGGAGAGGAATGAGGCAGTAGCGAACACTCTTGAGCGCCTTCTGTAGGGCTTCCTGTGCCAGGGATGACTGCCCACTAAGTGTGCAGGCTGTGATGGACGAGCAGTCCAATATTCAAAGTCCTTTATGTACTGGTACATCGGGTCGTTTGTTCTCCGAGGATGGAAGCAGTTCACCCGCTTCAACCCTGGTGTGCTCCTCCGACACATGCGGTGTCCTGTTCTCTGCGAAAGAGGCTTTGGAAGAGCACCGGCTGAGCAAGCACGAAGAGAGGCCGCTAGGAAGGCACAGCTGTGCCTTTTGCCCTTACTCGACCGATCACAAGTAAGCCGAGGTTTTACTTTGCATTGCACTTCGCTATAAATTTTTGTATAGCACGCGAACAGTGGTAGCGTTAGACTAAAGCCAAACAACCAAGGTTTGTTGCTCATTGTCACAGGCTATATATAGATAACCCGCCGCGGTGGCTCAGTGGTTAGGGCGCTCGACTACTGATCCGGAGTTCCCGGGTTCGAACCCGACCGCGGCGGCTGCGTTTTTATGGAGGAAAAACGCTAAGGCGCCCGTGTGCTGTGCGATGTCAGCGCACGTTAAAGATCCCCAGGTGGTCGAAATTATTCCGGAGCCCTCCACTACGGCAGCTCTTCCTTCTTTCACTCCCTCCTTTATCCCTTCCCTTACGGCGCGGTTCAGGTGTCCAACGATATATGAAACAGATACTGCGCCATTTCCATTCAACCAAAAACCAATTATTATTATTATTATTTTATATAGATACACCCGTAGTGCCAAGCGTTTTCAAACATTTCGCTCCTTAAACTAAGGGGAGGAGTCCGATAACTTAGTGTTCTGTTCGCTCAAGAGAAAAATGCGCTGTTGAATCTGATTGCATGCCTTCGCAATCAACGGCTAAGCTGTCGTACCTTTACTTATGCGACTGTTCATGGCGTTACGGTGACACATCCACCAACACTATTGGGGAGATCCGACAAGAAGCTAGAAATCTCAAACAGAATCGCAAGCAGTGAAGGGCGGCCTAGTGCGACAGAGAGGGGCGCAACTAGCGTTGTTGCGCATGAAGCAAATGAGCTCATAGGGTTCATATGTTCGCGTTCCTTGTCGCTACGTAGTGCAATGCTTGGCAATGCACTTGAGTGCGCGATAGATTTCGGAGGTTTCTTAGCATCAATACATGGGTCTACTGAATGTTTTCATTTTATCTCATATGCACTGTAAACGAAAAAAATTGCGGCTTTAAGCGATGATTATGCTGTCACATGGCAGTGGCTGCTGCGCCAACTGGCTGGAATGCGCTTCTTTTGCAGCCATGTGACCACTGCTACTTATAGGTGCACGGCAGCATGTGGTGTTTTTATTACGCGTGGTTATTTCACTCTTCCTCCTCAGATCCGGTTTCGAGGGTGTCTTGCTCAGCGTGCCATCTCTTCTCATTCTTTCGCTTTTCCCTCAGAGGCAATTTGAACAGGCACGCACTCATGCACTCGGGCGAGCGGCCTTTCAAGTGCGACGACTGCGGGAAGGGCTTCAGACAGCGACAGCATCTCTTGAACCACGAGCTCGACCACTCAAGAAAGCCCTACGAATGCCCCGACTACGGATGCCATTTCAACAGTGTTTTGAGCCTGGACCATCACATCACAGAAATGCACGCTTTTGGTGGCACGTCTAGGTCAGTTTGTCGCCACTGCAGAAAGAGCTTTTCAAGAAAGGACAGCCTTAGGAGACACAACCTGCAGATGCACCCGGAAAAGAAACCCCACACCAGCTCCCATGTCACTCCGCAAGAGGTTCCCGCGCCACAGAGAACCGAAGAAGTACGAGAGGGGGAAGTTCAGCCTCCGGTAGCCTCCGCCCTGTACACACTGTGATGCCACGAAGGTTGGATTGAAAAGAACGGACCCCAACGCAACGACCAGCAAGGAAGGTGCAGGCAGTGCAGAAGTGCGTTGGTTGCAATGCTCTCAAGAGTGAAATAAAGAAGCACGCGTATGAAGCTGCGGTGTTTTCTCGCCTGCCTGTTTTCGCGCTCCCAGATGCAGCCTTGGTTCACCTTATCCGTGTCACCCTTCTTTTAAATTGAGACTTCACCTTATATAAGGTGCCTCCTGGCTTCAATAAAAATCACCTGTGCCTGAATACGTGCTCCTTTCGACCCTGTTAAACCACTGTGGGCAGACGTGAAAAGACTTTGCAAAGTAATGCGCTAAGAACTTTGTCGACGAGTTCGTATTTTTCATGCTTGGCTGAGCATGGTGCGCTACCATGATCACCCCTATTGGCTCGCAGTTAGAACGCTTTCTTCTTCGAAGAAAACAGCGACTCAACTCGCAGAATTCCGTTGGAGAGGAATCGTTCACCAGCTGCTATTGTGCTTGGGGAAGAAGGCTACACCAGACAAAAAGAGAAATGTTACAGTCCTTGGGGACGTCTCTGTGCCTGGAAACGTCATGAGGATACTTTATAAAGGACCAAAATGAACTTTGGAGTCTGGTGTTATCATCACGAAATCATCGCTGCAAAACAGAAAATTGGTCCTAAAGGTTAGAGGTGGACAGAACCAGGTCCGGTGCCTCCTAGGGGGTGTGGACTGTTTGAATAACTGTTAAACCAACAGCGTAGGTGCGCAGCGGGTCCTTGGATCCAAGATATTAAACTTATTTTTGGAATATGGCGGAGTGCTTGAAGCACTCTGGCACGAGTCGGCCCGGTATTGCACTGCCTCCGGGATCAGCCTGGGGCATATTAGCACGCGTCTTTTCTTTCTATCTTTGATCTCCTATTCTTTAAATCTCCTACTTTCAGCACTCGGCAGCAAGCGTGGCTAGTCTTGAGCCAGTAGGCAGGCCCGTGCACTTTCCTATTCTTTCTTCCTATCAGTAAAAACAGGTGCACAGAGCGACAAAATGCTGTCTGCTGTTGCTACCTTCTTTAGGCAGAAAAGCCTTAATATTGTTCGAGCCGACAAAGAGTAATAATAATAATAATATTGGTTTTGAGGAAAAGGAAATGGCGCAGTATCTGTCTGATATATCATTGCACACCTGCACCGCGGCGTACGGGAATAGATAAGGGAGAGAGTGAAAGAAGAAAAGAAGAAGGAGGTTCCGTAGTGGAGAGCTCCGGAATAATTTTGACCACCTGGGGATCTTTAGCCTGCACTGACATCGCACAGCACATGTTCGGCTTGACGTTTCGCCTCCATCGAAATGCAGCCACCGCGGTCGGTTTCGAGTTCCCGGGTTCAAACTCGTCCCTCTGTTCTAAATATTTGGCGAACTCAATCATGTCACAATTCGCATTGGTTATGAAATGCTGCCTACCATATTCCGTGGCTGCCTGCTCAGTGCTTGCCTCCGCATCTGCCCGTCATGATACGTCCACAGGTGCTTCAACAGGCAATTCTTCTGCTTCAACTGCGTTTGTCAACCGCGAAAAAATGAAGTGCGAGCATTTCACCTGAATTCCTGAAATGTTACTACGTAAAACAAAAATTCCCAGCGATTTAACTACTGCTGAACCTGATTAGAGAGCGAAAGCTCTGGTGCATCGGGTAACTAAACGTGGCTTGGCGCCGGTAACGCCGAGTGGGTGCTGCATACTGGATAGGCAGCGCGTCCACCCTGCCACCCTGACATAATAAAAATAATAATGGGTTTTTGGAAAAAGGAAATGTCGCATTATATGTCTCCTATATCGGCGGAAACCTGAACCGCGCCGTGAGGGAAGATATAAAAGAGGGAGTGAAACCAGAAAGGAAGAAAGACGTGTCTTAGTGGAGGGCTCGGGAATAATTTCGACAACGTGGGGATCATTAACATGCACTGACATCGTGCAGCACACTGGCGCCTTACAGTTTTGCCTCCATAAAAACGGAGCCACCGCAGTCGGGTTCGAACCTGGGAATTCCGGATCAGTAGCCGAGCGGCCTATACACTGATCCCCGAGGCGGGTCCCTGCCGCACTCTCAGATGACAAATTAATGGTTAATCGCGAGATGTTGAGCATGCATTGAACGCTGCGACCTATATATTACCCCGAAACTGACGTCCCGACTGCAGTTTCCGTCGAATGACATCATACGATGAAAATTAATAATAATAATTTATTTTTGGGAAAAGAAAATTGAAAATTGGTTTCATACCAAGCAGCACAGGTCATCGGCCCACTATTGCAGCAGGATGATCCCATCCTGGTCCTGCAGCAGGATGGTGCCATTGGCCGGCCTTTGCCAATACGGCTCCAAAGTTGGGCCAATTACTTGTGCTGCTTGGGTTGGTAGAAACCATTCACGGTGCTCAGTGGATAGGGCGCTCGGCTACTGAACCGCAGTTCCTTGGTTCGAACTCGACCACGGTGGCTGCGTTTTTATGGAGGCAAAACGCTAGGGCGTCCGTGTGCTGCGCGATGTCAGTGGACGTTAAAGATCCCCAGCTTACCGAGATTATTCCAGAGCCCTCTACTGCGGACACCACTGTCTTCCTTTGTTCATTCACTCCCTCCTTTGTCCCTTCCCTGACGGCGCGTTTCAGGTGCGCAACAATATATGAGATAGATACTGCGCCATTTCCTTTCCCCCAAAACCAATTATTATTATTATCATTATTATTATTAGAACTAAAATTATTATTATTATTATTATTATTATTATTATTATTATTAATATTATTATTATTATTATTATTATATTATTATTATTATTATTATTATTATTATTATTATTATTATTATTATTATTATTATTATTATTATTATTATTATTATTATTATTATTATTATTATTATTATTATTTTGTGGCGAAGGAAATTCCCCAGCATCTGTCTCACATCTTGGCGGACACAAGAACCGGGGCGTAAGGTAAGAGATAAAGGAATGACAGAGAGAAGAAACGAAGAAACAGATGCCGTTGTGGGAGGCTTCAGATTAATTTCGACCACCTGGGTATATTTAACGTGCACAGACATCGCACAGCACACCGGCGCCTTTGCGTTTTGCCTCTACTGAAACGCTGCCGCCGCTCTCAGGTTCGAAGCCGGGTAACCCGGATCAGTTGCCGATCGCCCTAACCATAGAGCCTCCGCGGAGGGTTTGCATCACGCGATTGTCTCCTGATTATTCTCCCGCTCGCTACCGATGAATTGAAACGTCAAAATTCAAGGTCAAAAGGCAAATGTCCAGTGATGTGAGAACATGGTGGAGCGCTATATTGTAAGGCCTATGGCCACATTTAACATCTGGCTGTCTTCAAGGTCTACCTAGAACACATGGCGAAATCGGCTTCACCTAGCTTAGTGAAGCATTCCCTTATACACAATTCACTTCAAATATAGTGACAGCAGTTTCCGTTTCATGGATCGTGGAGTCAGACGCTTGAACTGGCCGTGGCGGACAGCCTGGGCTGCATGCACCAAATGCTGCGAAGCAGCCCAATTTTATTTGCACACGTCAAAGAGTGTGGAAGACATGCCTGTGTGGTACACAAGGATGCTTTCGATTTCCAAAATAATCTCCCAGACTAAACGGCTGTCTGTGTCAGCAATTATCGGAAATTATCTGCGGATCCGCTTGCACGGCAAGCCCAGACCATATCGAGCGGCACCCCCTACTGCCCTCTGTACGCGCCACGCGCGCTTTCCTGGCCGCCGAGCGGGTGCGTGTGCTTAACCACGCTATCATTTCTCGGCCATCGTAGCTTCGCTGTTAAGCTATAATGAATTCTCCGCTTTTGTGCATGCTTGCGGGGAACGCGAGGGCAGTGCGCTCGCAGAACTTTCCGCGTAAACCGTAGGCGTAGAGTGGCAAAAAACTTAATTCAGAAGGTAAAAAGGTTTATTCAAGCACTCCATTAGAGCACCAGCCAACACACTGAAATTCATGGGGATGAAATCGTGGTGGTGGTATTGTTTTTATTAAAATAATAGTAAAAAGGAAGGGAAATACTATTCTAGACCCGGCATCTGCCATCCATACTGAAGCACCTGAGCTGGGGCAGCGGAAATAAACGTTAGCAGGCAGAATTGAGAAATTAAATGAAAAAGGTGAGGGTACAGGAAGAGAGGATGGGGGAGAAGTAATATATACAAACTATTTACACAATAAGAATTGTGTCCATGTTGTGCGCGTGATTAGTTTATTATAGAGGAAGTAAAACACACGCGCACAGCATTGTGTTGGCTAAAACTTGAGTGGGGCGTCCACTTATTAATCGTTCAAGGCAGAACTCGCGCAGCGTTCGGTCACTGCGTTAACTACCTGACAAAGAACAGACGGGACGTCAAGCCCGTGTGTTCAAGGAATGCACAGAGGCTCACTAAAGTTCGCTCACGAGTGCGCGCAGTGCCCTGCGGCCGCAATAGCGTCTTGATGGAGTCTAGTAGTATGCCATGCGCCCTATAGGCCGCAAGCATATCGCGACGAGCATCGGCGAACGCGGCACAGTGAAGGAGCAGGTGTTCTAGTGTTTCCACCGCACCGCATCTGTCACACACATCACTCGTCGCGATTCCGTGACGCACTCGTCGTTCCCCGGGCCACACGCAGAAAACGCGCGCGCGGAGGATCGTCACACGTTGTGACAGTGTAAGTGCGCGACAGCCTGCGATACTGTCGATGCGCTCACCTCCTGCGATGCGTGGGTCGGGGTGGTGCTTTCAAAGATGGTAGTGGATGGCCGCACGCACGTCCTCCAGCGCAAGGGGCAAATCGCTGGCAGGGAGTTGGTGTGCAGCGGTCGCGAGGTCGTCTGCTTCTTCGTTGCCGGCAATGCCGCAGTGACCGGGCACCCAATGTGCACGCACAGCACATCCTATCTGCGCGAGGCGCTAAGTGCGCGAGCGAATTTCCCGCACTAGTCGTGTACCGGGAGATGAAATTGAAAATTGGTTTGTGGTTCGAACCCGACCGCGGCGGCTGCGTTTTTATGGAGGTAAAACGCTAAGGCGCCCGTGTGCTGTGCGATGTCAGTACAAGTTAAAGATCCCCAGGTGGTCGAAATTATTCCGAAGCCCTCCAATACGGCACCTTTTTCTTCCTTGCTTCTTTCACTCCCTCCTTTATCTCTTCCTTGACGGCGCGGATGAGGTGTCCAACGACATATGAGATAAATACTGCGCTATTTCTTTTCGCAAATACCACTTATTATGATATTATTAAAGGAAATGGCGCAGAATTTGTGAAATCTCGGTGACACCTGAACCGCACCGTAAGGGATGTGATAAAGGAGGGACGGAGAGAAGAAACCAAGGAAGAGTTGCTGTAGTAGTGGGCGCTGGAATAGTTTTTCGGACGGGCGCAAATGGCTCTTTGTCATTCCTCGGCACCCCTGTTCCGACATGCGCGCCTCTTTCAATGCCGGCCCTGGTAGACAGGCAAAGGAGAACGGTGGGTCTAAAACTAAAATACAGAACATGAACCAATGTTCAGAAGTCTCCGAAGGGAACTATGGCTTGCATTTAGGAGCGAAGTGCTGTAAGTGGTCACTAACTTCCCTCTTTGGGTGGGTAGCGACACTTAGGAAAGGTAGCAAATATAACGTCACTATTTTCCCTTAGGGAAGCTAGTGAAGTTATATACAAAACCCGACAGAGAAATAACGGTAAGAGTAAGGTAGGGCGGAACACGTTTGCTGAGTACTCTCTGATCACGAATGAATGCCGGCAGCGGCGGTCCATTTTTCATGGAGGCAAAGTTCTAGACGTGCGTGTACTTTGCAATGTCGGTACAGAACCCCAGTGGCCCGAATTATCCGGAGCCCTCCATTGCGCCACCCCTCGTAACCTCACTCGGTCTGGGACGTTAGAGAGCATAGACACATTTCAGCAGTGGTTATATCACTTTCCCTTCTCTGAGCCTGCATTAAGGCTGTAGTGATCTGCCAGAAGGATGCCAGGATGTTCCTGGAGCTGGGCGGTTCATTCGCTCACCGCTCTACCTGGAATTCGAGCCGCTAAGACAGCGAAGAATGTAAGGGACATTGCTGCTAGTAGAATGTAAGCACTCCTCAAACGAAATCCACTGTTTGCGTTTCACCGTTTTGTTTGTACAGCCATTTTAATGCGTCCGCAAGAACCAAGAGCGAGAGAACGCCTCTGTCATTCGCAGTGAGGCTATCCAATGCTCACTTTTCTCGATTTTTCCTCGATGCAATTCTACACAAAAAGAAAAAAAAAACATGCCGCTAGTCAGACATCTTGCTCAAACTTTATTACGGGATTCATTAACACCAGCCTCGGTCAAAGAACAGAGTACACTACTTAAACGGAGTTTTGACTGAACTGTCTGTGGTTTGCGTGTTTCATTGTGAAGCGAAAATATAATGAATCTGACTAAGACATCAGTGAGGAGTAACGAACTCTTCGTACAATTCATTGGTTGATTAATTCTCCTCCGGACTGTGCATCCTGTTAGACGCGACTCTATAGGGACTTATGAAAGGCAAGATGTGATTTTATCTTGATTCTCTCCCACTCAAACTGAATGTTCTCCCATAGTTCATCCCATGTAGCTTAATGCGGACTCATTTTTTGCGAGGTTCGTTTCAAAAATGCCCCACACATTTCTACTACATTCATATCTTCAGGAGTTTTAGCGGATACTTTTCAGGCAACGTCGCGAATACGCCCTTTGTCTCTGAAAGCACTGGTATTTCTGTTGACGGTTTTCTTAGTTGTCCCAACAGTTCTGGTTATTTTCTTTTGAGCTAGGCGTCCCATGAATATTTTAAAAACATTCTCTCTTCTTTCGTGAGACATTCGAGGAGGAATTCCAACGACCCTCAAAATCCAACTCAAACCAAGCGCTTTTATGCTGTTCTTATATCGTGTTATCAACTGAAGTGAACGCAAGCATCGTGCGCAGCACATCGAATGTTCGAGCCGATATATAATATAGGTGACACGTGTCGTGTTTAGGGAAGGGGCATGAATTTTGCAGTGATCATAATGAACGGCTGGGTTGCTTCGTGAAATTTTCTTCAGGCATGCAGGCGAGCTCCTATATCCCGCAGAGCTGTAAGACAAACGTGACCCAAAGATCACATTTCGTAACAGATGGCGGTAATTATCCTGCCAATATTTCACTGTGAAAGCAGTGATGGTGTACCTTTTCCCTCCGCGAGCGTGATGCCTGAAATGTAACCTCCAGCCAAATCGAAGAGCCACCACAAACCAGAAGCACCATCTTGTATCCACTTCCCCACGGTTCTTGCTTAGCTAGCCCCAGGCACCCATCAAAACCACCGTCTGCTACCTTTATCCTCCATAAAAGTGATAGCAGGTTTAACGTAGTTAACCCGATTAAGAATTGCTAAAGTTGGTCGACGGAATTTCTTCCATAAAAACACAGCCGCCGCGGTCGGGTTCGGACCCGGGAACTCCGGATCAGTAGCCGAGCGCGCTAACCACTCGGCCACCGCGGCGGCTGTTCTCAATTTTGGTAAAATCAGTTTTGGTGGTCGGCCACCCAGATCATGAATGAAAGTCACCAGTACACCTCCAGAGAAAAAGAAGAAAAAGAAGACTCGAGGCTTCGTAATTGATGGCCACACTACCATGCCTCACGAAGTGAGCGAGGAGGCAGAGAGAGAGAGAGACAGTTGAAAGCGCAATGATGAGATGCCGCCGCGTAGATGCGTGCGTGTCGTCTCTTTTAGCCGACGAGCGGCGCCGATGAGCGAGTCGTGTGAAGTGACCGCATGTACCGCGACCACAAGTAAATGCGCAGTTACGATAGGGCACATGTCGTCGCATTTCACTTCGAAGCTTTCATGCCCTTCGTCTTCAATCAGAAGGAAGTGATTGGAGTGGCGATTATATGGCTGCGACATGAGAGCAGCGATACCAAATTTTTTCGCGTCGGCGCGCTGTTCACCATTCAGTCCGTCACGCAGACGCATCGTCCCGCAGGAAAAGCAATGCCGGTTAGAATGCTTAACATGCTGCGTGTAGAAGCGTCTTGGAGCGGGAAAGAAAAGATAGCGATTTCAAAGCTGATCGAAATGTGATTAAACTGGTTCATTGCGCTGACCGCACCGCCCGCTAGCTGCACACGCTTCAGCCGCAGCCATGTAGCGGGTGCCTTAGACTGCTCAAGGGCCGCATGTGGTGTTTAATGACGCAATGTGTTTTTCACTCTAAATCTTTTGCGCCGGAGAGGAGGCTATCATGGTCACAGTGCGCTACCTCTCTTCCTTTCCTTCTTTTTTCCTCGGTTAGATATGATTTCACCAGACACCTGCGGACTCGCATGGGCCAGCGTCCCTTCGTGTGCCAGGGTGCCGAAAGGGCTTTCATCAGCGGCCTCATCTCAACGACGATTTGCTGGTCGACTCGAGAGAGCAGCCTCACCTGTGCGCCGGCTGCGGACAGCGCTTCAGCCAAGCTAGCAACAAAATGCGTCACCGCACAACGATGCACAGAAGCAAAGAAGCCTAAAGGCGCAACCTCGAGATATGCACGCTTATACACTGGGGACAGCTACCCCCCTGCACGCACTGCGGGATGGGCTTTTGTAGCAGCAAGGTTCTGAGACGTCACGCAGGTGCGCCCTCGACATGGTTCCGCTGAAATATAAGGACCTGATTGCAGCCACGGACGACGAAGACTCAAGTGTATGGGTATTCGTCGAAAAGAGGCACAAGAAAGGTAGTGGGGAACAGCTTAGTTGCGAAACCGCCATGACCGAAATAAACAAAAACATGCAAAAAACAGCGGAGCGAAGCATTGCTATTTTCTTCTTTGGTACGTTGAGTAATTCTACACGAGGAGACATAATGACGAAGTTCAGAACGGTTGAGCCCACTTAGCCACCTGTACGCATGTCGAGTGCACAGGAGTGAAAAAAAAATGAAGAAACCACGGTAACAGGGGCAGAACTGCTCGTCAGCGCTATCTCACGAAGCGTGACTGTAGTTGTGATAACCCGTCATAATATAGCTGGCTACTCGCGCATGCATTTCCCAGGGGTACGGATTGCGTAATAAATGGTATTTAGTCATGGTGTTTCCAGTCTTCGGTCTCACCACTGGTTTTCGTGTCGATATTATGCTGTAGTCTTGTCATTTATTAAAAATATTTCCAGGTTATTCCTGCAGTGAATACGTATCATACATAAACAGCATGTAGGCATAGGTGTCTGAGAAGCTTTCTTCTAGCCCATTTTTGTGTATGTATTTATTTGAGTATAAAACTGCGTTCGCCCTCGAGGGAATACAGTAGGCGGGATGTAACACAAATTTCCTAGTTCCCGCCAGCGAAACATCAGAAAGCACAACTACAGAATAGGCCGCCGATAACAAACGTTCTCTGCAGCATAGTTATGAATTGTGCATTTCTCATTAAAACAAACCCCTGGATTCAAGAGGCACATGTTTCTTCAGTCATGCGTGCATACATCTTTATTACAGGAGTCAGCAAAAGTGTAGACACTGCGCAAAAAAAACACGGAGTTGCTTCTCAGCGCAATATGACTGCGCGTCCCAGTTGCCTACGTAAGGGCAGTGAGCCATCCTTAATGGCTGGCCTGTTCACCGAAAAAATTCCCGTCTGCCAAGAATGTTTCAACAGAAAAGCCGCCAGGGACCGCTCTTGGTGCCACGCTGTCATCTAGGTCAGCACTTATAGCACTCGAGCTGTTTAATCACTCGGGCTCTCACGCAAGTCGCTAACGCTGCTCGCCTTAGCGCTTAGGTTCTCAACTAAAGCACTCACGGCTCCAGCTTGACTAAGGATTTTCCAAAGTTTAGTTTAGTTTATAAACGCTTAACATTTAAAACCGAGTCAGGCTATGCACGATGCAGTAGTGCAGGGCTCCGGAAATTTCGACCGGCTGGGGCTCTTTAACGTGCACTGACCTCGCACAGTACATGGACCTCTAGAATGTCTCATCCGTCGAAATTCGGCCGCCACGGCCGTGGTCAGCAACGCGTCTTTTGGGTCTCGAGCCGAGCTCTACTTGCCCACTAAATTCTTCACCACAGTTCTCGCGACTGCGATGCAACTCATCGCTCAGTCATATGGGTCCCGGCCACCAAGGAATGCCAGGTAACGAAGCCCTTATGAGGCAGCGCGCGCACTTAATTGCTGGGCACCAGGCGTTCCTTGGGAGGACCTTAACCCATAACACAGCATTCTTCTTTCTTTTAAAGATATTACTGAGCACTATCGTGCCGAACACCGGCGCTACCAGGTCCCTATGAAGGGTCTGGGTAAAGCTGGCGAACGAAGTCTCCTTAGGCTCTTTACAAAAAACCTGCTGTGCCCGGCGGTTCTCAAGCACTTTGACTGTTCTTTTGACAGCAGCTGCTCATTCTGTGGGCAGGTGACCGATACCTTTCCCATGATTTGGGCAGGCAGGCCTTCTCTTTTTCTCCCCCATCACTCCTTCCCCTACCCGAGAGGACTGGGAGGCGGCTCTGCTCGGCTGCCAGGAACTATTGGCACAACTGGCCTCGCGTAGGCGGACCTGCGCAGCGGTCAGTGCCAACGGGGAAACGGAATGAGGGACTCCGCCTTGTACTGTAAAGGGCGAGACCCACTTGGAGCCTCTCCCCGAGCACCTCTCTCTATATATAGATAAATAAATGATTTTCACCACTACCACCACACCGCAACCACTGTGCCGCCGCGGCGGCTCTATTCCAAAGTGACAAAGCTACTCAGTGAAATGTATTTTACACGGTCCCTCGAGCAGAGTTATCTCCTGTTAAAATCGAGGCCTTTTCCTGTGAACTAATTGTGTGGCGTCGTTGAGCTCAGTTTGTGAATGTGGCACACAACGCGTATATTTTTCGGCACACTTTCCTGTCACAGATTACTCGCTAAGAGCCATAAGAAAAATATGCCTGCAAAGCTGTATCTAGGTAGCGAAATGCAATAAAGATATGCTGATAAATATGCTCGTGTGCGCTAACTCCACCGCCCACAAAGCCTACCAGTCGGAAGTGAGAAGGTGTCTCTTGTGGCTCAGTTCCCGAAATGGGCGCACCCCGAGAGCAATGCGCGTGTGAACAGTCCAGACTATTATAGATGGTGCATTGTGCGTTTATGTGGGCAAAATGCACGCTCCGTCATAGTAAGTTGGCCAGCGTACTGGGACCGTCGACGTAGTTTGTCCATATTTCTTCAAGTCTGTGCATGTGTGATACAGACAGAAGAGTTCTTCAACGATACAGGGCTTCGACATAGTTTCTTCTCGTCTAGGAATGCATCCTGTAACACAAAACAAAAAAAACAGCGCTTAACACCGCAGTTTGTTGAGCGTTTTTCTTTATCTCGTTCATGTGGCCTTCGCGACCAACGCACTTCTGCCATTCCTGCTCGTTCCTTCATGGTCGTTCCGTTGGGGTCCGATCTTTTCGATCCAAGCGCGGTGGAATCACAGATTGTCCTCAGCAGAGGCTACCGGAGGCAGAACTTGCCACGCTCATACTTCCTCGCTTCGGTCAGGCGCGGGAACCTCTTCCGAAGTGGCATGGGAGCTGGTATGGGGTCTCGCTTCCGGGTGCATCTGCAGGTTGTGTCTCCTAAGGCTGTCCTTTCGTGAAAAGCTCTTTCTGCAGGGATGACAAACTGGTCTAACCTTGCCACCAGTATCGTGGATTTCTGTCCGGTTACGCTCCATATTGGAAACAAACCTAAAATTCCTTCCGCAGTAGGGGCATCCGTAGGGCTTCTCGCCTGAGTGGACCAGCTCATGTCTCAAGAGATGATGTCGCAGTCTGAAGCCCTTCCCGCATTCGTCGCACTTGAAAGGCTTTTCACCCGTGTGGATCAGTGCGTGTGTGTCGAAATGGGATCTGTGAAGGAAAAGAGAACAGAACAGAATTAGGAGAGGTGGCACTCTGAGCAAGACAGCCGCGTAGCCGGCTCTGAGGAGGAAGAGTGAAATAACCATTGCGTCATAAAAACGCCACATGCTACCGTAGCACCGTTTGCTTGGCTGCGAAAGAACCGTGTTGCAGCCAATTGCCACAGCGGACACTGCCATGAGGCAGCGCAATGAAGCTTTGATCAGCACCTACAACCGCAATTCTTTTCTTTTACAATGCATATGAGTTAAGATAAGAACATTAGCTGCACACATGTATTCATGTTTAGAAAATGCCGGAATATGTCGAGGCCTCGACTTCATTACGAACACGGCGCTTCGTAGCGACCAGGAACACGAACATATGAACACTGTTAGCACATTCGTTTCATTGCAGACATGCTAGGGACGCCCCTATGTGTAGCATAAGGCCACTTCTTTACGATTTGCGTTTCAGGATGAGATTTCTGGCATCATGTCAGATCTCCTCATTAGTGCTGGTCGATCCGTCTCTGTAACGTCATGAACAGTCGCATAAGTAAAAACGCTGCTTCAACCATGAGATCCTTCTCAAGGAAGAGGAAAGGTACGACAGCTTCGCCATGCAATCCGAAGACATGTAATCAGATTTAACAGCGCATTTTTCTCTTTTATGAACAAAACACTAAGTTATCAGACTGTTCCCCTTTCTTGGGGGATCGAAATACTTGAAAATAATTGGTGACGGGGGTGTAGCCTCCGACAAAGAGCGTCAAAAATTGGCTGATGTTGGCTTTAGTCAAAAGCTACCACAGTTCGCGTGCAGTACGAAAAATTTATAGCGAAGTGCAATGCAAAGTAAAACCTCGGCTTACTTGTGATCGGTCGAGTAAGGGCAAAAGGCACAGCTGTGCCTTCCTAGCGGCCTCTCTTCGTGCTTGCTCAGCCGGTGCTCTTCCAAAGCCTCTTTCGCAGAGAACAGGACACCGCATGTGTCGGAGGAGCACACCAGGGTTGAAGCGGGTGAACTGCTTCCATCCTCGGAGAACAAACGACCCGATGTACCAGTACATAAAGGACTTTGAATATTGGACTGCTCGTCCATCACAGCCTGCACACTTAGTGGGCAGTCATCCCTGGCACAGGAAGCCCTACAGAAGGCGCTCAAGAGTGTTCGCTACTGCCTCATTCCTCTCCTTATAATTCGGAATGTTGCCGTATCATGTACTACATCTAAAACTGCACACGTAAGTAGAAAAAAAGCAGCAGGTGTTCGAGGCATTTTTCTATATCTACAGTTCCAATTTTTCGCACTCGTGTTCGTCATATTCAGTCACATATACTTTCCATGCATGATCAGTTTGTCTTATGTTATCTATTTCACCCAAACAATCGCGTCCCCTGCTGTAACAGCTCTACGCTCCAAGTTATAATGCCAGTAAAACTAAAAAGAAAGGACTGCTGCTTGCACGATGTTTAATCATTTGTCTCCCCTTATAAATTTAGCAATAAATATTTACGCGAACATAACGGCGGACTGTTTATATGTCCCAGATTCTTGGCTTACCGCTTAAATGCTCGTGGGCATAATGAGTTACCAAGCAGGCAGATAACGTTACATGCTCACCCTCCGGTGGTAAATATCTGAGACAAATAGGTTATTACTGGTTAACCGACATGTGCACAATTTGTTTCGTGGCCAGTTCAAAAATATAAATGCAACACATGTCTATATTATTCTCATCACATTTGATAGATATATGCCCCGAAATTAAATTAATGATTGCAGTTAATTCGCAATGCCTACGTCCTTGTAATTGTGAGCTTACTACTTACGTGATTCGAAACCGAGAAATTAGTTTTATCTTATTTCGTTTCAATTTTTATTTTATTTTTATACTCACGCACATACACATGAAGATTATGAACATACTCATGAGCATGCACATGAAGCTAGACATGCAAGGTTAAGCATACACTATGTGCACATTTGCACGTAAGAAAGCAAAGCGGCTTCGTGTCCTCTGGGTGGCATGCATACCTCGCAATCTGAATTTCCAGGGCTAAATTCCCCCCCACCATTGGAAGAAACTTTATAATTATTTGATCCTACGGTGACTGCATGTGGGATTTTCGGGATCACTGCTGGAAGTCGATGCCGATGCCGTGCTTTGTTTTCTGGTGGGCCATAAAGTTATTTCGCATTAAAACACGGTTTCGACTGAGTTTCGAGCGTTTTCATATATTACTCTCTCGAGTAACATGACATTAAATCACTTATTGATTCCCCTCATTGGGCACTGGTGACGAAATTCCCAGAATACTTGAAGTCGATATGCATAAAATAACTTGTCTTTTCGGCTACAAATGTAACACAGGCATTGAAAATAATGAAAAATAATCTCCGGTTTAACAACTGCGGAACCTGGTTAGAGAGGGAGAGCTGTGGTGTATCCGGCAAGTAGACGCGGCTTGGCGTATGTAACGTTGAGTGCGTTACGCACACTGGATAGGTAGCGCGCCCACCCTGCCACCCTGGGAGGTGGCAGTTAAACTACTGGTTGATCGCGAGAGGTTGGTCACACAATCAGCGCTGCGGCCTATTCTACCACCCTGTGCCGGCGAATCGAATGGTGTAATGTCAAGTGGTGCGGCACCCTGGCGAAGCACATAGTGTAAAGCCTATAGACACACTTGACCTCTGGCTCACTTGAAGGTCATCCGGCAGCGCACTGCGAAATCGGCTTTACCTAGTGTAGAGAAGCTTTCGCTTAAATAAAGTTAACTATTAAGGAAACATAAGCATGTGACCAGTAGAGAGCATCGACGCATGCGCTGACGGCTGACAAAAGAGTGACGTCAAATGCAAAATATTTACTGAGCTAACCTGCAGCCGCAACCTGCAGAAAGAACTGCGCAGGGATGATAGCAGACAGCGTGAACGGCAGTCGTCGAAGATGAGAATTCCGATCCCGTTCGACAGCATTCAATTTAGACTGTAAAGAACTACGACATCGGAAGCATCAATCATCGACCGTGATCCCGAACTTATAGCCATAAGGGCAAAGCTTAGATTTGGGCGAGGTATTAAGCATTCATGATGGGTAAACAGCGCAACAAAGGCGGGACAAGCGCTTGTCTAAATTGCCTTTGACTCGCCTTTGTTGCGCTGTTCACTCACCATGAAAACCATAAGGTCGCGCACTGTCGGCGGTAGGCAAACGAACAGAGCATGTATTGTGCCGCGACGAACTATCATCACGATTTTTTTTATTTATCACGATCCGCCATGACATCTACGGAGAAGATATTTTGCTATGGAAAAAAAAAATGGGCGGCTATGGTCATGTACCTGGGTAGTTCCTTGGAGCGTTGTGAAGACCATAAGCATGCATTAGGAAATGTTTTTCCACTGTGGAATTAAGCACAAGAAAAAAATGTCTACTCTTTCAGTGCGGACTAAAGATTTATACAAGTCGCGTTTAGAGTGACGTTCAGAAGCATCTGTTTTTAAATTATGAGAGTTCAACGTTTCTTACAGCATCACTCGTTGAAAAGTGTTGACATTATAGAGTAGTTTTCTACGTCCTCCTGTGCCTCCCAAAACAGTGTCATTAAACCTACAATGTTTAGTATATAGTTGAGACTTATATATAGGCGTCATCATCAACATTAGCCGAAGTGCGCCCACTACAAATCAAATCATTCTACCATATGTCTTCGGTAAACCCTGTGCTGTAGCACACGGGGGCATCTCATCCACGCAAACGTCTATATCTCATCCGCCCAAGTAACTATCGAGAGAGCGCTGCTAGGCTTGCTTTCTCTTCGAATCTGGTCAGCCACCCTCAACGACAATTGGTTATCTTGCCGTCGTATGACATGCCTTGCCCAAGTGCATTTGACATTACTGATTTCGAATAGGAAGTAATCAACGCTCAGCCCTGCTCTCTTCTTTTCTCTAAACGTATGCCTTTTTCCGCTTCTTTGACTCGCTGCGTTGCCCTTAGATTTGGCTGAACCGTTCTGTTAGTTCCAAGTTTCTTTCTCGTCGGTGAGTACATATAATTAGGAGCCGTCCTATACTTTTACTTTGAAAGACATTGGTAAACTGCCATTGAGTACCCTCCAAATGTGCTGCTAGCATTCTTGTTCTTATAGTTATTTCACTCTCTTTTTTTTCGGGATTTTGGGTCATTACCTACCATAGATAGGTAATGACGTATTTCCTTACCACCTGCAGCGCCTCGTTAACAGTTGTCAACTGCTGTTCCCTTCCGTGACAGTTGAACAATAGTTACCTGCACATTCCTATTTAAGCCCGTAGATCCGCTTTGCCTGTCTAAGGGATTGCTCATTATTTCCATTCATCCTGTCGGTCACTTGCACAGCAATATCATCAATCAAACACAGATTACCCATATGTTTCATTAACATTTATCCTAGTCTGAATACCTCCTGCAAACCGACGATTGATAGCATTAGAAAGATCGCGTCTCGTGCCGAACATCCTTCCTTCCTATGATCTTACTGCTGCCTTTCTGGAGGAATATGGTGACGGCGCAGCCATCACAGATATATTCCAGAGCTTTTATATGAGACTCTTCTATGCCCTGATTCTGCATTTAATAAGTGACTTATGTGCCTAAAATAAAATACAATCCCCCGTTTCAAGTAAGATGGACGCTATGTGCCCCTAAGACAGCGGTAGAACGCAAAGGGTAGCGCTCGGTAAAAAGTAAAAATATATTCCGCTATCAATTCCGTCGGCTTCACGTACAACAGAGGTTAAGGATAGCGTAGGCCCGTTAACCGTCTGCTAAACCAACTATTATGCAGAATTCAGAGCTGAATGTATGTCACACCAGCCCCTTAGGTGCAAACGCATCGATGTAATGATGATAGTTATGGATGGCTCCACTCTTTGTAGAAGGCGGCTAAAGTTACAAGTACCTACCCAATAGCATTTGATGACGCATCAAACACACACACACACAAGCACAAACGAACACAACACACACACACGCACACACACACATGCCGCGCAAAGATGTGAGGTCACTGTAATTTAAAGGCGCCAAATCCAGATACAAACGAGAGAAGGGGACAGAGCGCCACTCACAACCACTCACTACCCGATGAGTGGCACTCTGTGCCGTTCTCTTATCTCGTGCCTCGTCTCACCAGTGATGATGCGGGCATTGCCTAGCATACTATTTTGCTTGTAGTAGGACTAGTTCGCGGGCTTGACTCGAAAGTTACGCTTCATGTTGTTTGAGGCATGCCGCTCATTCTGCTCGCTCTGAAGGCCCAACTTTGATGTGCGCATTGCTGATCGTGTTTGTTTTTCTGCAGTTCGACTCCACTCACGAACTCGAGGTTAAGTGATGGTTCTAGTTTTGTCAGCCTCAGGTGTTCATGGTGCTCCCAATGCAGGTCTAGCTTTGACGTTGAAGGCATTACTGAAACCTATTTGTTCTGGCAGAGTTGTTACAAAAGCCAGCCGTTAGACTGCCATTTTTCTCTAGAACTCGCCATATCCGCGTGCCTAATATGAGTATGTAAGCAAGTGTCTGCATTAAAGATACTTGCAAACGCGATCACGACCGTCGTAACAAGCTTGCAAATCTAGCTGGTTGGAACTTCTATAACCTGGGTTTGGGGGAGGGGGGGTAGACGGAATCGCTAGGCGCCTGCATTAACACAGCCCATTTTCAACGTTAGATTTTGTTACAGCTCTCTTGGTCGGATATTCAAGCGCCTTTCTGGCGTATTTTTTTAGATGATTTTATTTTAGGTTCGCACTTTTTTTCCTTGCGTTGCATCTTTCCGGATAAGGTTATGTCCTTTCTAAATGTTGCTTTATTTACGGCTGTAGTCCAGGCTGCAACGCGTTATGACTGACGTATATTAGAGTGGGCAGAGAAAAAAAAGAAAAATAATTTTGGTTTGAATAACGCGCTACACACTAACACAACGACACCGCAACGAAGGACACAGGACAAAGTGCGTTCCGGTGTCGTTTTGTTAGTGTGTAGCGCGTTATTCAGACCAAAATGTATAACCAACTAGCCCACATTGCTGCCTTGCTTAAGAAAAATAATGTTACCCAGCCGGCACCGCCAAACGTTGTGACTGGCAGTTGTACGTGGGAATCCAATCACCTTTTATCAGCGATTACAGCGTACTTAAGCAAGATGACAATGTCCTAAATGGACAGCATAAGCATTGTAGTGGGTTACGCACTGTTGCAGCTTCGTGGCAAGCACCTGGGCATAATGGCTTTAGGTTTCAGCTCGTAGATATACGATATTTTTAGTGTTCCTAACTTGACCAGCTTCTGTTCCATACTGAAGTAGTGTTCGAAAGTAGAAGATTGACGCTGTTGTTCCTCGTGAGCACGCGCTCACGAGGAACAACACCGAGGAGATCACGAGGATCTTCTTCGGTAACATGTTTTATGTCCTTGTTTTTTTTTTGTAAATAGAATAGTTCTACATGCTTCACTGATAGCATTCTGGCTGTCGCTATCACAGACGCTCCTGATGCTGGCGTTTTACCACGGACGGAGTGTGGGAGTTCAGCTTCTGGATTCGTTTTTTCGTTATCCCATGCGTCCGTATGAATTCTCAGTCCTGTGGTGTTGTTACTGCGTACATCGCCTTTATAACAAAGGAGTAATTACTCATTTTCATCCATCTAAGCGTGGTCATATCGCTACAGAAGAAACCTATGCAGCTTTCACAAAAACTTCGAAGTTAGCGAAAAACTTGCCCTGGTCTGGTTTGATCAGTGCTGTTTGTTATGCGCGGCCTGAGCACGAAACATGTAGACTAAAAGACCTTAACAAACAATTCTCTTAAGAGTATACCCCTGAATGAATTGTTTGCTAAGGCGTTTGAGTTTAACTGCACAAGCACAACCGATCACTGTATTTGGACCGAGAAATTTAGTTGAGGCAGGTGCTCCATAACTTACTAAAGAACGGTGCATGGGCTTTCTCAGGTGATAAATAGAGGGATCCTGGGGAAGTTATGAAAAATATTTGAGAGATATTTATGCTATGCCTTAAGAGTGAAAAGCGATAGCGTTCCATCGTGGTCGAGCACCCGCTAATTTAGATGCCGCATCAGCATTCAGGGAAGGCGCTGACTCAGAATATACGCGTGCCATCTGCCGGGCCAGCGCCGTGCATGGCGAAGCCGTATGATGAATATCCACATGATGGACAAGCCGTATAATGACTTTGTTATGCTAGCCCGTCTCTGTCGGCAAGTATCACACTCCTTGCCGGCAAATATGCTTACTTTTATATTCTCGAATCTACTCGCAGCCATGACTCAGGTAAAGATTTTACGAATTGGTTTAGGCCGCGGTAATACAGCGGCAGTGAGCGCTGCCGCCAGAGTGATGTCCATACATCGAAGACTTACGCCACTTCCGGGCGAAGAGCCGTGTCTTGGGGAATGAAGCGGGGGGGGTAGGAGAGAAACGAGGCTGGTGGGTCAGGCAGACCTGTTCACTCTTGGACACAGCTCGACGCTTGGTTAGTTGTGCTAAAGTAAGCGTACATCCAAGCGCCTACAGATTGGAACTAAGCTTAAGGCAATGGGAACCGATAAGCCGACGCCACACGTACACTGGAGCACCGTAGCGGCGCGCAATCATTTTCTGAAAGCAGCAGAGTTGCTTACCGCAAAGAAAAGCCTACGAAGTATGCTTCGAAGCAGGGATGCAAACCGCGCTTGCCTTATATTTTTGAATAGCTCGAGGTTTCTTTGCTGTACGAACGCTCCGACCAATCGACATGCGGCTAATGGAACAGGCAGAAGACACAATGTTTGAAACGGACTTAGCAGAAAGGAAAGGTGACTGCTGCTAATTACGCGCTACGACCAATGATCGTCCATTCCTAGCAACGAGTACACAATCTCAAATCAAATACACAACCGTCGTATTTTTTTTGCATGAGGACACCACTGCCATGTACATGGAAGCGTGGTTGAGGTGTCCATTGACCTACGGTGCCAAGTATGCGCGTCTTCAACATTTTCATCTTCTTTGTTGGTATACCCAGTGCACGCCGGCGGCCTATGCGCCAGTGCCGCTTTTCTGAAGTAAGCTCGAAAACTGCGAGCTGAATCGAAGCTTTTTGGCGGAGCCTTTTGATGCAATTGTTCAAATAAACAAGGAGCATGCCCTGCCTGAACAAAAAACGTCGGCTGAATAGGTGATGCTGATACCAATAAAGATAGCTAGTCTTCACAGCAGCAAGCGTTGGACCATGCGTAAGCAAAGTTAGCATCACAGCCGTGAAAGGCATGCACCCAGTGACCGTTTCCTTCGTGTATCATCACTTCGGAATATTGTGAAAGAGCCGAACACCGACACGAGTAGCTTATTACGGCACTCTTCAAGGGCCTCCACACAACTAACGAAAGGACCTTTAACAAATGCTCTCCTTTCTTGTTTCAGAGCACATCTTTTTGGACTAGTTGGTAATTCATAATTGAAATTTAAAGGCGCCAAAACCACGCACACACGAGAGAACAGTACGGAACATTGCGCCACTCACAGCAGCTTGTGAGTGGTTGTGAGTGGCGCTCTGTCCCGTTCTCTTCTCTCTCGTGTGTGTGGTTTTGGTGCCTTTAAATTACAACGACCTCTCTCGTTTGGTGTGTGCGTGGGCATGCGTGTGCGTGTGTGTGTGTGTGTGTGTGTTTTGTGTTTCATCAAATGCTATTGGGTAGGTACCAGTAATTTAACCGCCTTCTGCAAAGAGTGGATCCATCGAATACCATCATCATTACATTGATACGTTTGCATTAGTTCAACCTAAGTGGCTGGTGTGACATACGTACTGCTCTGAATTCCGTATAACGCTTGTTTTAGCAGACTAACGGGCCTACGCTGTTTTTAAACGCTGTTGTACGTAAAAGCGACGAAATAGATAGCGGAATATATTTTTATTGTTTACCGAGTGGTAGAGCGGTGCTCGGCTTCGGGAGGTGGTGGGTTCGACTCCCACAGCCAGCCGGTTACCCACCCGTTTCCTCAAAATGGGTACAAGCTAAGGCCCAGCCTGGTGCTCGGCTTCCAAGGGTTACATGACTTGGCAAAGCAGCCTGCGCCTTAAAATCCCGCCTTGTGGGCTTGGTCCAACTCATACCATTCTTCCGCTGCCTTAGGGACAGTTAGCGTTCATCTTACTTGAAACGGGGAATTGTATTTAATTGCGGGTACGTACAAATGTCACCTAATCAACTCAGAATCAGGGCATATAAGATTCTCTTAAAAGTTCTGGAATATATCTTTGATGGCTGCCCAGCCACCATATTCCTTCCAAAAAAAAAGGCAACAGTAAGATTATAGGAAAAAAAGATGTTCTGCAAGGAGATACGACCTTTCCAATGCTATCAATCGTTTATTTGCAGAATGTATTCAGAGACTTGGATAAAAGTTAATGGAGCATATGGGTAATCTGAGATTGATTGATGATATTGCCGTGCAAGTGACCGAGAGTCACTTATGAATGTCAAATCATAAGCAATCACTTAGACAGGCAAAGCGGAACTACGGGCTTGAAAAGAGATATGCAGGGGGCTACTGTTCAACAGTCTCGGAGGGGAACAGAAGTTTACGACTGTTAACAAGGCCATTGATGTGGTAAGGAAATACGTCATTACCTCTCTGTGGTAGGTAATGACTGTAAATCCCGAAATAGGGAGTGACATAACAAGAAGAATAAAACATCTCGCAGCACATTTGAAGGGAACTCAATGGCAGTTTACCAATCTCTTTCAAAATGAAAGTATAAGACGGCTCTTATTTATAGGTACTCACCTATGAGAGAAAAACGTGGAATTAACAAAATCGTCCAGCCAAACCTAAGCGAAACACAGCGAGTCAAGGAAGCGAAAAAATGCATTACGTTTAGAGAAAAGAAGAGAGCAGAGCTGAGCGTTAATTACATCCTACTCGAAATCAATAAGGTGAAATGGACTTGGGCAGGGCATGTCATACGACGGCAAATAACCAATTGTCGTTAAGGGTGACTGACCAGATTGGAAAAGAAAGCAAGCCTAGCAGCGGCCTCTTGATAGTTACTTGGGCGGATGAGATATAGACGTTTGCGTGGATGAGATGCCCCCGTGTGCTACAGCACAGGGTTAACTAAAGACATATGGTAGAATGATTTGATTTGTAGTGGGCGCACTTCGGCTAATGTTGATTATGACGCCTCTACACAAGTCTCAAATATATTATAAACATTGCAGTTTTAATGACGCTGACTAGGGGGGGCACAGAAGAATGTAGAAAACTACTCGATAATTTCAATGCTTTTCAACGAGAGATGCTATAAAAAAACATGAAAAGCAGTAATGCCTGAGTCGCTTTGGGACTTTAAACACCGAAACATTACAAAAAAAAAAGCCTGGGAACGTCACTCTAAAAGCCACGTGTACATATCTTTAGTCTGCGCTGAAAGAGCAGACACTTTTCTCTTGTGCTAATTTCCACAGTGGAAAAACATTTCCTAATGCACGCTGATAACCTTCAAGACGCTCCAAGCAACTACCGATATGCGTAAGCATAGCAACCAATTATTTTCTATTGCAAAATATCTTCTCAGTAGATGTCATGGCGGATCGTGATAAAGAAAATAAATCGTGATGATTGTTCGTCGCGGCACATTACATGCTATGTTTGTTTGCCTACCGCCGACAGTGCGCGACCTTATGGCTTTCATGGTGAGTGAACAGCGCAACAAAGGCGGGACAAAGGCAAGACAAGCGCTTCTCCTGCCTTTGTTGCGCTGTTCACCCATCATGAATGCTTAACACCTCGCCCAAATCTCAGCTTTACCCTCATTCCTATTCGTTCGAGAAGACGGTCGATAATTGATGCTTCCGATGTCGTAGTTCTTTACAGCCTAAATTGAATGCTGTCGAAAGGGACCAGAATTCTCATCTTTGACGACTGCCATGCACGCTGACTGCTATGTTTCCTGCGCAGTTCTTTCTGCAGGTTGCGGCTACAGGTGACTTCAGTGAATATTTTCTTTTTGGCGGGACTCTTTTGTCATCCGTGAAAGTATGCCTCGATGCTCTCTACTAGTGACGTGCTAAGGTTTCCTTAATTGTTTCTTTATTGAAGCAAAATCTTCTCTACGCTAGTTACAGCCGATTTCGCCGTGCCTTGCCGCTTGAGCTTCAAGCGAGAGTGTAAAATATTAAAACGCTCGCAACTAAGTCGAAACAGTGTTTTAATGTGAAATACATTTATGGCCCACCAGAACACAAAGCGGGGCATCAGCGTTGACCTCCAGCAGTGGTCCTGGAAACCTAATATGCAGTCCCAGTGGGATAAAATAATTGTAACACTTCTTGCATAGGTGCGGGGGAATTGAGCTTGAAACTTTCACATCGCGGGGGACGCATGCAACTGAGGGGCCACAAAACCGATTTGCTTCTTGGCGAACAAAAGAGAACATAGGATATGCATATCATTATAAAAGCAGGGTACTAGCATTTGTAATTGTAAAGCAAAACAACGAAACAATATAAAAGAAAAATAAATAATCGTTTCGCTTCTAAACCACGGAACCAGGTTTAAGAAGTTACACCAACAGTGTTTTAAGGATGCAGGCATATCAATTTAATAACCATGATTACTTCCCTTTCTTGTCGTTAAAGAAATTTAAAATTTCTTCCAAACGTGCTGGGAGATGAGCCCGACAAATTCAGAGTGCGAGGCGAGCACGCAATCCAGAGGACGCGAAGCCGCTTTGCTTTCTGACGCGCAAAGGTGCACATAGATATGATTAACCTTGCAAGTCTAGCTTCAATCAACTTCAATCAACTTTATTCAGCATTTTTTGTCCTGAAGAACAGGAAAAAAAATGCTAGGGTAGGAGCAAAAACCACAAACTCAGTAGCTTGACGAGGCTCCCACCCCTAATTGACAAGGCCAACAGACTGTCACGTTATTACACACACACACACACACACACACACACACACACACACACACACACACACACACACACACACACACACACACACACACACACACACACACACACACACACACACACACACACACACACACACACACACACACACACACACACACACACACACACACACACACACACACACACACACACACACACACACACACACACACACACACACACACACACACACACACACACACACACACACACACACACACACACACACACACACACACACACACACACACACACACACACACACACACACACACACACACACACACACACACACACACACACACACACACACACACACACACACACACACACACACACACACACACACACACACACACACACACACACACACACACACACACACACACACACACACACACACACACACACACACACACACACACACACACACACACACACACACACACACACACACACACACACACACACACACACACACACACACACACACACACACACACACACACACACACACACACACACACACACACACACACACACACACACACACACACACACACACACACACACACACACACACACACACACACACACACACACACACACACACACACACACACACACACACACACACACACACACACACACACACACACACACACACACACACACACACACACACACACACACACACACACACACACACACACACACACACACACACACACACACACACACACACACACACACACACACACACACACACACACACACACACACACACACACACACACACACACACACGCGCACACATATATATATATATATATATATATATATATATATATATATATATATATATATATATATATATATATATATATATATATATACATACATGCAGGACTTAGAAGCAGCGAAAGACAGGTGCTATATCTGAAATAGTTTTGATGTGAGAAATGAACATGTATCTGTGTTAACTCCTCGCAGACTATTTATACATATGAAGACTACAATTCAACGCACAGAAAATGAAAGAAACATATCTAGCAGGAAAACAAAAAAATCGCGTCAACAGCTCCAAAGGGTCAAATATAATCGGGTGTACACAAGTTCACGTAATAGAAGCAGGAAAATAGACGATGATAAAAAGATACAATACATCCGCAATACAAAAGCAGTTTGTGTCGGAGAAATAATAATTAAACTCATATGTCTTCAAGAATAAGGTATTTCTGCCACTTGTATTTGCTAGGTTATGTATATCTATATTTTTATTTTGTAGGAAATTCAAATATGTAGGCATGTGGTACTGCAGCATGTGCCGACCCTGATTAGTGCGGGAAGAAGGTATAGACCAGTGTTCTCTGTTTCTGAATATGTAGGGCACTTCTAAAGGTCGATGTAAATTACATAAGTTGAGGAAAGTTTCGTTGTTAGTTTGAACACTGTGTTTGTACTTCATAATGAGGTTAAGTTTATGTATGTGGTGTATGGGGAGTACATTAAACGAAGCAAAAAGTTCTCTTGTATGGGCGTCATATGAGGCATTTGCTACATGACGAATTGCTTTCTTTTGTAATAGCATCAATTTGGTAAGGTTGGATTGAGTAGTGTCCGTCCATACAAGACTGCAGTAGTTAATATGGGGAGCGAAAATTGAATTCTAAAGGATTAACTTAATTTTAGTCGGAAGCATCGTTCTAAACTTACACAGTACGCCACAAGCTCTTGCCAGGTTTCCCGCCACGCGTTCCACGTGGGCATTCCAGTTTAGATGTTGATTGAACGTCACACCCAATGTTTTTATTTCTTTAACGACTTTTATTTGTTCGGAACCGAGTTTTATGTCGATATCCCGACTGATAACCTTTTGTACAGGAGTAAATAATATGGCTCTTGTTTTAGCAACGTTAATTTGTAAACTATTTATTTGAGTCCATTGAGAGAATTTTTCAAGTGTAACATTTGCGAAATCAGTGAGTTCTTCAATACTGGCTGACTGGAAAAAAATGCTTGTGTCATCTGCATAAATGATGTAAGATGCAAGTGTGCTGGTGTTTACTATATCATTTATGTAAATATTAAATAAAACCGGTCCGAGTATACTGCCTTGCGGCACACCTGAAGTGACATTTAATAGGGAAGAGTGAGCTTTGTTAATCACGACGCATTGTTTACGGTGGTTTAAATATGACTTGAGAAGGTTACCAGAAACTCCTCGAAATCCATAATGCTCTAACTTTGTCGATAAAATTTTGTGGTCAATTCTGTCAAATGCTTTCGAGAAATCGATCAGAATACCTAGGGTCATTTTGTTATTTTCAAACCCTCTAAGTATTAATTCCTTCTGCGTCAACAAAGCTAATTCAGTGCACATACCTCGACGGAACCCGAATTGCTGTGGAGATGCTTGTGCTTATCACAGAAACTGGTGATTCGCTTGCATATTATTTTTTCTAGACCTTTGGAAAAAACGGGTAACACTGAGATCGGTCGATAATTTGAAAAGTTATTTTGATCGCCTGATTTATATATCACTCCTACTCTTGCACACTGCATAATATCTGGAAAGGTACCAGTATGTAAACACGTATTGTAAATGTGACAAAGAGCTGGAGTCAGCAGGTCTAAGACGTATTTAACGGGTTTAATTTCAAGATCATCAATGTCCCGGGCTTTACTATTCTTTAAGGACATAAAGGTAGAGTAAATTTCTTCATCAGTAGTCGGTTCAAAAAAGGCAGATTTAGGATTGGGTGCACCTAAATATTTTTTAATTTCAGCGCTGTCTTGTATAAGTGTTCCCGAGGAAAGATTTGTAAAGTATTTGTTAAACTCGTCCGCTAGGTCCTTCCCTTCTAGTGTTTTAGCATTTACTGTTAGTTGAAGTACTTGATTGTTGTGTGTGCCAGTATTCAATATTTTGTTAAGTTCGCGCCATAGAACATCAGTCTGACTAGTTGAATTGTTAAATAAGTTTTCAAAATACGCATTTTTCGTTTTACGCAAAGTGGTTGTGACAGAATTTCTGTATTTTTTGAAAGCTGAGAGGTCATCTAAGCTCCTTGTCTTCACGAACTTTGCGTATAGTTGTTCCTTTCTCTTAATCATTTTAAAGCACTCATCTGTCATCCAAGGCTTGCGTAACTTTTTAGATTTGTTTACAGTTTTCAGCCTAAAACATGTGTGATAGCATGACTTAAATAATGAGAGAAATATTTCATATGCTTGCTGAGCGTTTTGGCACGCAAAAACCGGACTCCATTTTATACTGCTTATTTCATTCCTAAACACCTCTAGGGTCCTGGAACTTATATCTCTGACAGTGTATGAATCGGAGTGGCTAATCTTTCTCTTAAGAAATGTATTACATTTGTAGATCATGTATATAGGAAAGTGATCACTTAGTCCCGTAATTATTCGGCCCGACTTAACACAGTCACTCATATTATTAGTCACAAATACATCTAAAAGGCTCTCTGAATGATCGGTGATTCGTGTTGGCTCTGTTATGACATTGCCACAAGATAAAGAAGTAAGCAAAATTTGAAATTCACGCGAGGCAGCAGTGTTACCCAACAGATTAATGTTACAGTCACCACCTATAATGATTTGCAGCTTATTTGTAATTGTGAAATTCAAGAGCGTTTCTAAAAACTTAAAAAAGCGGTTGATGTTCCCATTAGGTGGTCGGTAAATGACAGCAAACAACTTATTTTCACTTTGAGTTCTTATAACCTCGTAATCAGCATTAATTTCAGAAAAGTCTGGCTGTACAGCACATGCGAACTGTTTTGATACCAGCTGTAGTACACCGCCACCACGTCGGTGGGACCTATTCAGAAAAAAACTCTCGTATCCCGGGAGATTCAAAACATCAGCTGTAGAAGAATACCACGTTTCGGTAACCATAATAACTTGAAACGGAATTCGGCAAGAAAAATAACCAGTTCGTCGTTTTTCTTTCGCGCACTTTGGGCGTTGCAATGCAGAACACTGATATAACTGTTGCCAGAAGGACAGGTAACATCGTTAGGAGCAGCCATCAAAAATAATCAGACAAGTACAAAAAGAGCAGGCCGTAGGCACTCAGGGAGAGGCGGTTGCATTGGGAGAGGCGGTTGCGCTGCGCATCTTATCCAGGTCGGACTCACAATCAATTCGGATAACTCGGGACGTTTCCGTTTTCCGTGCGTAAACCCTGCCGTTCTTTACCCATGCGTAAAGCCAGCCCACCTCCCGTTTCCTGCCAATTGTCATCCCAAGCAACTTTTTCATTTTTGGGCACAGACAGATGCTCATTAACAAAGACAGACTGTTTCTCTGAGAAACCTAGTTCATCTGCACCGAACCGAATTCTCCGTGCTTTCTGAAGAATGGCATCGCGCTTAGCGCGGTTGTTGAATGCTACTACAATGTTGTTGTTTCTATTCGTGTTTTGCTGCGGCCTTTCTTCGACAGTATCGTCGTCGCCGTCTTTCTGGTCAGCGGCAGTGCTTCGCACAGGCACCCGGTGGCAGATTTCAACATCTTCTTGCGTTATAGATTCGCCAAGTGCGTCACCAAGCCTGCCAAGAACATCAATCAAATTTTCGTTTTTGTTCTCAGGAATGCCTTTAATCTCAAGGTTTTTTTTCCTCGAGTACTGATCCTGTGCGGTGATCCGCACCGAGTTTTCATTTGCCATCTTTTTTAGTTGTTCAAGTTCTTTGATCAGCTCCTCATTTGTCACTTTCAGAGCGGCATTCTCTTTTTTCAGATCAGCACAGTCTCTACGAAAGTCCTCGACATCTTTGTTCATGTGCTCTAGACTAGCCTTCAGTTCCCTTATTTCTTTGCGCATTTCACGCCTGAAATCAGCTATCTCAGTTCCCATGATGAACAACAAACACGTTTACACTGGTCGTAGGTAATAGCAACTGGCAATAGCAACTGGCAGCAGAAGCAACGGGAAAGACTTAGAAATAGTAATGCAACAAAAATGCGAGAATTCCAACCTGCGAAACAAGCAGAAAATGAGCGTGTGCTCGGTCCGCTGCGTCCGCTGCCAAGTGTCTCTCGAAGCCGCTGCGTCGTCCTTTTCACAGCCTCGGGTGAAGACGATGGTCACGTGGTCAGACGTAGGGGGCGTCTCCGGCGTCCAGCACAGTCGCACCAGTTCGTCAGTATCAGCTGTTTTGTTTCCCGCTGGCTTGCACTTGATATGAGGCGTATGTGTTCACGTGCGCCTGCGAAACAAGCAGAAAATGAGAGTGTGCTCGGTCCGCTGCGTCCGTACGTTCATAATGTTCATGACTATTTTCATGACTATAAAAATACAATAAAAAATTAAAGCAAATAAAATGAACAATCTTCTCGGTTTTCAAGCACATAAGTAGTATTATAGGCACTCACAATTTTAACTGTGTAGGCATTGGGAATTAAGATCGATTATTGATTTCATTTCGAGTCCTAGATCTATCATCCGAGATGAGAATAATATAGACATGTGCTGCATTTATATTTATTAAAGTGGCCACGAAACAAGTATTGCACAATGAGCACATGTCGGTTAACCACTAATAATCTACATGTCCCAGATATTTACCACCAGACGGTAAGCATGTAACGTTGCCTACTTGCTTGGTAACTCAGTATGCTCTCAAACATTTTAAGCGGGAAGCCAAAAATCTGGGACATATAAACAGTCCGCCGTTATGTTCGCGTAATTATTTATTACTAAATTCATAAGGGCAGACGAAAGATGAAACATCGTGCAAGCAGCACTTGTTTTTTTTTTAGTTTTACTTGCATTCTAACTTGGAGCGCAGAGCTGTTACAGCAGGGGAAGTGATTTTTTAGCGTGAAATAGATAACATAAGGCAAACTGATCATGCGTGGAAAGTATTTTTAGCTGAAAATGACCAACACAAGTGCGAAAAATTGGGAACTGCAGATATGGAAAAACGCCTCGAACACCTGCTGCTTTTTTTCTACTTACGTATGCAGTTTTAGCAGTAGTACATGATACCGCAACGTTCAGAATTATAAAGAGAGGAGTGCGGCAGTAGCCATTGCTCTTGAGCGCCTTCTGTATTGCTTCTTGTGCCGGGGATGACTGCCCATTAAGTTTGCATGTTTTGATGGACGAGCAGTCCAATATTCAAAGTCCTTTAGGTCCTGGTACATGGATTTTTTTGTTCTCAGACGATGAAAGCAGTTCACCCGCTTCAACCATGCGGTGTCCTGTTCTCTGCGAAAGAGGCTTTGGAAGAGCACCGGCTGAGCAAGCACGAAGAGAGGCCGCTAGGAAGGCACAGCTGTGCCTTTTGCCCTTACTCGACCGATCACAAGTAAGCCGAGGTTCTACTTTGCATTGCGCTTCGCTATAGAGTTTTTGTATAGCACGCGAACAGTGGTAGCTTTAGACTAAAGCCAAACAACCAAGGTTTTACGCTCTTTGTCACAGGCTACGTATAGGTACACCCGAAGTACCAAGCGCTTTCAAGCATTTCTCTCCTTCAACCAAGGGGAGGAGTCCGATAACTTAGTGTTCTATTCGTTCGAGAAAGATGCGCTGTTATATCAGATTGCATGTCTTCGCAATCCACGGCGAAGCTGTCATACCTTTCCTCTTCCTTATGAAGGATCTAGTGGTTGAAGCAGCGTTTTTAATTAACCGACTGTTACGGAGACGCATCGACCGACACTAATGGGGAGATCCAACAAGAAGCAAGAAATCTCAACCAGAAACGCAAGCGGTGGAGAGTGGCCTGGTGCTACAGAGAGGGGCGCCACTAGCGTTGTTGCACATGAAGAAAATGAGCTAATAGGGGTCAAATGTTCCGTTCCTTGTCGCTACATAGTGCAGTGCTTGGCAATGCACCTGAGTGTGCGATAGATTTCGGAGGTTTGTAATGATCAATACATGGGTCTACCAAATGTTGTCATTTTATCTTATATGCACTGTAAACGAAAAGAATTGAGGTTTTAAGCACTGATTGTGGTATCACATGGCAGTGGCCGCCGCACCAACTGGCTGCAATGCGCTTCTTTCGCAGCCATGTGACCGCTGCTACTTATAGCTGCACGGCAGCATGTGGTGTTTTTATTATGCGTGGTTATTTCGCTCTTCCTCCTCAGATCTTCCTCCTCAGTTTTGAGGGTGTCTTGCTCAGTGTGCCATTTCTTCTCATTCTTTCCCGTTTCCATCTGAGGCACTTTCAACGGGCACGCACTCATCCACACGGGCGAGCGGCCTTTCAGTTGCTACGACTGCGGGAAGGGCTTCAGACAGCGACAGCATCTCTTGAACCACGAGCTCGTCCACTCAAGAAAAGCCTACGAATGCCCCGACTACGGATGCCATTTCAACAGTGTTTTGAGCCTGAACCATCACGTCACAGAAATGCACGCTTTTGGTGGAACGTCTAGGCCAGTTTGTCGCCACTGCAGAAAGAGCTTTTCACGAAAGGACAGCCTTAGGAGACACAACCTGCAGATGTACCCGGAAGAGAGACCCCACACCCGCTCCCATGTCACTCCGCAAGAGGTTCCCGCGCCACAGCGAACCGGAGATGTACGAGAGGGGGAAGTTCAGCCTCCGCTAGCCTCCTCTCTGGAAACACTGTGATTCCACCAAGGTTGGATTGGAAAGAACGGATCCCAACGCAACGACCAGCAAGGAAGGTGCAGGCAGTGCAGAAGAGCGTTGGTTGCAATGCCCTCATGAGTGAAATAAATAAAACATGCGTAAGAAGCTGCAGTGTGAAGGGCTGCTATTTTCTTCTGTGGTACATGGAGTATTTCTAGATGGGTACAAAGCATGTCGAAACCCTGCGTAATTGAAGAGCTCTCTCGCCTGTATGAGTCATGTGAAGGCGTGGGGAAAAATGGGCATACTATTGAAACGATCCCAGTTTGCCTGACAGCACAATCTGGTGGAGCTTGCATGTTGTTCATATAAACGCACGGTGCACCATCTATAATAGGCTGGCCTGTTCCCACGCGCTTTGCCCTCGGGTGCGGCCATTTCGAGAATTGAACCAGAAGGGACCGCTTCTCAATTCCGATTGGCAGGCTTTGTGGGCGGGGGAGTTAGAGCGCGCGAGCCATTTTATCAGTAAATCTTCATTACACAGCGCTTCCTAGGTACAGCTTTGCAGGCATATTTTTTCTATGGCCCTTAGCGTGTAATCTGTGAAAGGCCAGTGTGCCGTAAAATGTTCGCGTTGTTTGCCACACTGCAAACTGAGCTCAACGACGCGATTCAACTTGTTCACAGGCACAAGCCTCGATTTAGAAAGGAGACAACTCTGCACGAGGGACCGTGTAAAATGCATTTCACTGAGTACCTTCGTCGCTTTGGAATAGAGCCGCCGCGGTTGCTCAGTGGTTATGGTGTTCGACCCCGGCCGTGGCGGCCGAATTTCGACGGAGGCGAAATTATAGAGGTCCGTTTACTGTGCGATGTCAGTGCAAGTTAAAGTACCCCAGGTAGTGGATAGTTCTAGAGCCCTCCACTACTGCGTCCCGCATAGCCTGAGTCGGTTTGGGACGTTAAACACTCATAAACAAAACTCTACAAAAGCCTTAGTAAAGCTGGAGCCGTGAGTGCTTTAGTCGGCATGCATAACCTAAGCGCAAAGACGCGCAACTTTAGCGACTTGCGCTAGAACCCGAGTGATTAAACAGCTCGCGTGCTCTAAGTCCTTCCCTAGACAGCGTGGCACTTAGACCGGTACCTGGCGGCTTATCTTCTGAAAACTTCTTGCCAGACGAAAATTTTTCTGGCGAACGGGCCGGCCATTAACGATGGCTGGCCTTGCACTGCACTTGCATTGCACTGCACTTGGAGAGGCAACGGGGACGCGCCGTCATATTGCACAGAGAAGCAACTCCGTGGCTGTTTTCGCAGTGTCTACACTTTTGCTGACTCCTGCAATAAAGATGTATGCACGCACGAATGAAGAAACATGTGCCTCTTGAGTCCAGGTATTTGTTTTAATGATAAGTGCGCATTTCATAACTGCGCTACACAGAACGTTTCTTATCGGCGGCCTATTCTGTAGTTGAGCTTTCGTATGTTGCGCTGGCGGTGACTAGGAAAATTGTGTTACATCCCCCCTACTGTATTCCCTCGAGGGCGAACGCAGTTTTTTACACTAATAAATAAACACAAAAAACCGGCAAGAATAAACAACTTCTAAGCCAGCATTGAATACGTGCTCTTTACGTATTTTGCGTATGCGTTGCAGAAATAATCTCCAACCATTTCAGTTAAATGACAAGACGACAGCATATTATCGGCGCGGAAACCATGAGTAAGACAGAAGACTGGACGGACGCTGACTAACAACTCTTTATTGCGCAATCCGTGCCCCTGGGAAATTCATGCGGGTGCCGCCGGTAATATTATGGTGGACGCCATCCGGGTATCACAGCTACAGTCACGCTTCGTGACATAGCGCTGCCGAGCTGTTCTGCCCCTGTTACCGTGGTTCCTCCATTTTTTTTTCACGCCTGTACACTCGTCATGCGTACAGGCGGCTAAGTGCGCTCAACCGTTCTAGGCTTCGACATAATTTCTACTCGTCTAAAATTACTCCCCCTACCAGCGAAGAAAATAGCAATCCTTCACTGCGCTGCTTGTTGTAGGTTTTTGTTGATTGCAATAATGTCGGTTTCGCAAATAACGCAGTTCTCCACTGCCTTTATTTGTGGGTGCCCATACACTTGGGCCTTCGTCGTCCGTGGCTTTAATCAGGTCCTTATATTTCAGCGGAACCATGACGAGGGCGCTCCTGCGTGACGTCTCGGAACCTTGCTGCTACAAAAGCCCATCCCGCAGTGCGTGCAGGGCGGCAGCTGTCCCCAGTGTATAAGCGTGCATATCTCGAGGTTGCGCTTATAGGCTTCTTTTTTTCTGTGTATCGTTGTGCGGTGACGCCTTTTGTTGCTAGCTTGGCTGAAGCGCTGTCCGCAGCCGGCGCACAGGTGAGGCTGCTCTCTCGAGTCGACCAGCAAATCGTCGTTGAGATGAGGCCGCTGATGAAAGCCCTTTCGGCACCCTGGCACACGAAGGGACGCTGGCCCATGCGAGTCCGCTGGTGTCTGGTGAAATCATATCTAACCGAGAAAAAAAGAAGGAAAGGAGGAGAGGTGGCACACTGTGACCGTGATAGCTTCATTGCCGGCGCAGAAGATTTAGAGTGAAATACTCATTGCGTCATAAAACAACACATGTGGCCCTTGAGCAGTCTAAGGCACCCGCTACATGGCTGCGGCTGAAGCGAGTGCAGCTAGCGGGCGGTGCGGCCAGCGCAATGAACCAGTTTAATGACGTTTCGATCAGCGTTTGTCAGCGTTGAAAACGCTAATGTTCCTTTCCCGCTCCCGGAAGCTTCTACGCGCAGCAATATATGAATTCTGATCGGCATTCCTTGTTCCTGCCGGACGATGCGTCTGCGTAACGGACTGAATGGTGAACACCGCGTCGACACTGTAACAAGTGGTATCGCTGCTCCGATGTCGCAGCCATGTGATCGCCACTCCAATCACTTCTTCCTTCCGATAGAAGACGGAGGGCATAAAAGCTAAGTGAAATGCGACGACATGTGCCCTATTGTAACTGCGCCTCTACCTCTTTAAGGAATAGCAGACTCGGTTATGGCACTCATCGGCATGTTTAGAGGAGCAAAATGGTTGAAACGCTTCGTATTGGGAGAGTATTCATTGTATGTAGCTGTGTGACCACAGGACGCCAAACATTGCTTGAAGTCCGCTTGGATCCGACGCCACCACTGCTCCTACCTATACGACAAATGAATAGCAAAACGCAAAGCATGATCAAGCCTCGGTTCACTTGTGACCGCTTGCAATAGCCGCAGCGGTGTCTTCCCATGGCAGCCTGTGCTCGTGCATGCTCCACCAGTGCTCTTCTAAAAGCTCTGGCGTACAGAACGGTTGGCTGCACGTGTCGCAGGAGAACACCTTGGATGAAATGGGTGGATTGCTTCCATCCTCAGACGGCAAAGCGAGCTTAGCACTCAGATCTAACGGAAGATCTACCTGCTCTTCCATCGCACTTTGCACAGTTTCTCATCAGTTAGCACAGGCACACGGTGCACGGGGTAGAGTAGGCGTACAAAAGTATTCGCCACTGACCCATTCCTTATTTTATACCTAATAATGTTGCTTCTATCAGGTAACTACCAACACTGCACACATATACTAGAAAAAAGAAAAGTAGATGTCGAGCTGCTTTGTCACATCTGTAATTTCCTGTTTGTTACTTTCGTGTTTGTCACATTGTGATGAACAGATATTTTCCGCGCATGAACGGTTGGTAATATATTGGTTTTGAGTCTTTTTTTGCCGTATTATAATATATCATCTATTCCATCGTCAGCTTCACACCCTCCTCTGCAACAGCTCGGCGCTCCAGGGTACACCGTTCCATTTCTTTAACAGAATCCCGCGAGGTGGACCATTTGCTTGATCAGCGCCCTACGACGGCGCGAATCGGCAAACTCGTCGAGAGTTGCCTCATGCGCACGGAGACACGGCCAGGGTGTCCGTCTTCTACTAGGCAGTTGCAGGCGCGGCGCCCATCCCCCATCCTTTCTTTCGATCATAATACTACTGGCATACGCGCCGCCGATATTCAGGAGAAGCCACGAGCAGCCCAGCTGCAACCAGCGTTACTCTGCGTTTCTACAGAGAACATTGCGATCGCTCTTTCATTTTCTCTTGCAAACGTTTACTCATGCACTTGTGTGTAGATGTGGCTGTGGCCCAAGTTTTGATAAGCGGGAGATGGAAAAATTAGCTGTGGTTTAGCTCTGGTTAACCGTAGTTGAATTGCGATAGCCTCGTTTTCTCGGCACGTCGTCTACGCGGCGTCTCATTACAACGCTCTCGAGAACTCAATCCGGACTCTTTCGCAGTTGAAGAGTCACTCCGGGACGTGGCACGACTTCTTCTAGCCGCACCTTCATTACGGCGCTTCTCGAGTCATGCGGCGCGTCCTCCTGGCACCTCTTGAGCGCGTTGTCTCTTCCTTGCTTCGTTCTGTGGTTGTTGCGTCTCTTTCGCGCTCTCCATAACGACTGCAATACACTGCTGTTGCTGCTGTGGCCGATAGGAAGAAAGAAAAGGAAAGTGCACGGGCCTGCCTAGTGGCTCAAGCCGAGCCACGCACGCTGCCGCGTGCTGTTGATCTTGACTCCTTGAGTCCGCACCCGTAAGTTGGCCTTAAGTTCTTCCGGCGATGTTCCGGGGTCTGCGCCGTGAAATACCTCTCGTTGGGTGTACTCGGGGACTGCTACCTAAGCGTTTACTACATGGGTGCGTTCCCCGAACGTGAGATGGGTGATGCGTCTCACGTATTGGGCCGCTTCCTCGTTATCCGTGCTGACAATAATGATGTTCGAGCCGTTTCGAAGTTTTATAATCTAGTCTTCACCTTTACATATCGAGTTGGTTGCTGTCACTACTGCCCGGGTGACTTGGTGGGTTTGCAGCGATTTCGCAATGAGTCCTTTCGGTCTCAAAATTGTCTTGAAGTCGCCTTTAGGGGGCGGAGGCAGCCTCAGTCTCGGCCGCCGCATCGTCTCGCTCTCTTACTGCTTCGCAGCAGCTGGCGTGCCAGCTTTTATCGGAGCGTTGGCCGGGTTTTTTCCGCCGAGGTCACCTTGCGCGGCCGGTGGGCAATTCCCGTGGTTGTTCCGTTCGTTTTCTCTCTGGCGTTTTTTTCTGGCGTCTAGTCATTGGTTATTCCCAGTTTTGGTTTTCTTTGCGCTGTGGGTCTTGTAGGGCGGCCTCCTCGTTCCCCTGCCCACTAGAAGCTCGGGTTCGGCGGCGTCGAGGTAATCTTCCGCCATTTCTAGAGGTCTATTAAGCCCCTGGGTTGTCCGTCCATTGTCCGTCTAAAATCGGGTCGGTTGTCGGGGCGGGGGTCTGTTCCAGGCTGCATCGTCCCTCGGGGCGAGGCCGGGGTGCCTGCGAGCGCCCGTAGTCGTGCTAGGCATAACGAGGATAAGCACTCGCCCTACCACGTGGCTAATTCAAAGCCCGGTAAAAAACCGAAAAATGTTCCCACCGTCTTGAATTTGGTGTCCAAATGGTCCGCTTCTGGTCCTCGTTAAGCTCCAAGCAAAATTTTGGACGTCCAGTGGGTCGAGAAGGTCCGGGTTGGTCAAAATCTGCGGAGCTCATGCGTTTTTGTCCCCTTGCGAGGCAGTGCAGTGCGGACCTGTGCGGACGCGGAGTGCGGACGCGGACTGTGAGGCGGATATGCACCACCTGTTGTGCGTTTGCCATGCGCGGAGGCCGACGAGAATTCGCCACCTGGCGGCGGTGGGTCTCTCACCGGACAATCCGAAGTCCTATACTGCCTGGACACACAGTCCATATCATCGTTCACTACTTGATTTCATTATATCAGTTCACCTTTATTCATTTATTTAAGCAATTTACTCATCTCTCATTTCCTAATTTTTATGTCGTGAGGCAATAAACACCACTTAAAAAAAAGGATAGGAGAGCAAAGATAGTAAGAAAAGGCGCGCGCTAATATGCACGGGCCGATACCGAAGGCAGTGCAATATCGGGCAGACCAGTTCCAGAGTTCTTCAAGCCGAATACTCCACCACATTCCAAAAATAAGGTTAATATCTTGGGTCCATGGACTAGCAGCAGACATTAAATCAGGTATCAGATATCCCCTTTGAAACAATGCACTGAGGCGAAGCACCATATATATATATATATATATATATATATATATATATATATCCCCGCGAGACGCCACCTCCTCTCCCTCTACACCAGCGGAGCACATCTGGTGGAGCGAGTGGAGACGGCAGCGGCGTCAACGGTGGCGCCATTTATTGGAGCGTGGCGGCGGTGTTGCTAGGCAACGGCGGCTCAAGGTCGTTCGTCGGTCACGGCATACGGCACGCGGCATACGGCGTGACGAGCCGAAATGGCTCGCTGGCTCGCGTAGTACAGCTTTTGCTTTAAAACTGAATCAGAAAATTAGTGAAGAATCAGACATCTGACGCGACAATGTTGCGAAAGCAGTTGGATTTACTCTCGATGATCACTTTGATGTTTTTACTCCAAGCCGATGCTTCATACACGGAGTGTTATTACTCCGAAAGCACCATTTAATGAAGTCTAACCAGGTCGTTAGGATGTGCGCCGCTTTATGTTGAGTGACGCGAGGAGGAAGCGACGCGGCGCTTCATTGGTCGCGGTATATGCGATCACTTCAGACGCCTCGCTCATCCGCACCGCTTGTCGATTACAAGAGACGACATGCACGCGTCTAGGCTGCGGTGTCTCAACATTGCGTTTTGAAACCTCTCCCTCTCTCCGCCTCCGCGCTCCCTTCGTGAGTCATGGTAGCGTGCCCATCGATTAGGAAGGTTCGATTCTTCTTTTTTTTTTAGAAGAAGAAGAAGACGAAGACCTAGTGGGTGGCTACGTGTCTGCTTCTAGGTCTGTGTTTTCGCTTTTCGCCGTCTTCTCGCGTGTGGCGTGGGTCGGACAGTGCCCTCCGTGAGACCGAATGCAGACGACGCCCCTGCGGAGAAATTCCCGGCACGGTGGGTGCATTCTCAATTGAGAAAACCCAACCGGAACCCTCAGGGGCAAGCTAGGCTTAGCTCGGCGCTGCCGAGCGAGGCCGCGCTACGCGTCTGCATGGATTCTGCGTTGTCGACGACAGCTACGCGGATGCCCGCTGTGTTGCCACCTGACGCGGCCTCCACGTCCACGCAATCGTCAGCGCCTTTGGGCCTCCAGCCTGCGCCGTCTTCCGATGCTACGACTTCATCTGCCTCCTCCCATCATCATCGTCCCCTATCGTGACCTTCTTTTATCTCCTCTTCCCGTCCCCCAGAGCAGAGTAGCAGGCCAGGTATTTATTTTTCAGGCCAACCTCTCTGCCTTTCCTATCAATAAACCCTCTCTCTCTCTCTCTCTACCGCCTCCGTGCCCGTGCCACTCCCTCAAGAAACTGTGCCCGTCGCGCCAGTTCAGTATTCTCACCAAGAACCGTCACCAGTGTCTGAGCCTCCTCCACAGATTCCTCCCGTGAGTCAAGGCTCTCTTCCGCCTGCTGCGAACTCGTTCCGCGTTACCATCAAGCCTACATTGCGCTTTGATATGACTGCCATCCCTGCCCGGAATGTTCCAGCCACAATTGACCACGCTCTTGGCTCTTCGAACTACTGCGGGTTTGTCGTCCATCGCCCATCGAACACCATCACGGTAAACTTGTCATCCTTGATGGGCGCCCAGAAACTTTGCGCAGTTACGCGGATCCCCCTGGATGACAGCAAGCATGTCCCGGTGCAAATATATTTTGCATCTGGTCCTGACACACTCCGCTGCATGGTTTATCATGTCGACAGCACGATCCCTCCCGAGGAGGTGCGCGCAAATATTCGCTGCTCAACTCATGTTGTACCGCAAGCACGGCCTATGGGTCGCCGGGGCTCATACCTGCTCATCCTGCAAGGCCCGTTGACTCTCCCGAAGTACCTTACCTACTACGGTGCGATCGTGAAACTACAGCCCTTCCGACCTCGTCGTATTTTTTGTTATCACTGCCACAAAGAAGGACATATGCAAAATACCTGCCCTAATCCAGCAGCTGTGGCCGACATGAATGAACCAACAGCTCATTGTGCCCTGTGCAAATCGCCGGACCATGACATTCGCTCCCCCGCTTGTCCAAAGAAGCAAGCGAAGAAGTTTCACAAGTCGCCTGCAAAAATGGATGTTCCTACAAGTAATCGCTTTGCAGCTCTCGCATGTGACGACAACGACTTCCCTCAACTTCCTTTATCTGAGCCCGCTGCTCACCATACGTCTCCTCACCAGCGTACATATGCGCAAGCGGCTCACCTTCCCGGATCAAATGGTACACCAAAACGTCCAGTGCATCCATCACATGTGGATACCACAGATGAAGACACAGATTTAGACAATGCAATCGCGGAGGCTCGCCGCCGACTAGACGAACTCACCCAGCGCCGGGAACAGCGTCGTTCTCAATCGTCTCGAAGAATTCTAATAACTCGGGAGCAATCATCAGAGGAATCAACTAGGGTAAGCACTGGCCCACAATCAGGTGCCGACCACCTGTTAGCCGTGACTACCCCGACAGTGGATAAGATATTAGCGCTGATGAAGCAGGTGACATCCCTCATCGTGGAAGCTCTTCGGCCTCGTCATGGATAGCGCATCATCATCGGTGGTGGTGCAGTGGAACTGTGGAGGATTCGCTAATAAGGCCTCTGAAGTGAACATCCGCCTTCGCGACGGAAAGCTGAGGGCATGGGCGTTCCTACTGCAAGAGCATAATGCACTCCCACGCCTTTCAGGTTTCTGCGCATACCATTCACCCTCTATCCCTGATCGCCGTTGCACCGCCTCCTCCCTCAGCCCAGGTAAATCTGCAATTTATATTCACAGTTCAGTTCCGCACACACCGCTCGACCTTTCACGGTGGTGCAACACACGTCAAGAGGTTGTCGCCCTTCTCGTAAAACTGCACGCACACCCCTTATTCTAGTTTCTTTTTATAGTCGTCCTGGCTCCGCATCTCCCAATCTGGTATGGGTTCGTTTTCTACGTTCTACCAACTCGGGTATCCCTATTCTAGTTGGTGGTGACTACAACGGCGCACACACTGCGTGGGGTTACCCATCGGATTCCTCAAGGGGTGCACACATCCAAGGGAGATTTTTGGATCATTCCTTTCAACTTTTAAACCACCCGAATACTTCTACCCGCCCACGAGGTGGCCCGTATTCACCTGATTTGACTTGGTGCTTAGGCCCCGGTAACCCTCGTTGGGCTGTTGATTCTGATACTTGGGGTAGCGATCACAGCCCTATTTTTATCTCCCTCACGCCTACGCGTCTACGGAAAATACGCCGCACTGTACGAATAACATCATGGGACTTTGTACGCGCGGACAATCATTTATCTACATTCAACCCCTCTTCAGCACTGTCTACTCTCTCTGCTGTTCTCGCTACTCACACTATTACCACTACTGTAAATGAAGACGACCCAAACCCGGACGTACATCTCTTGAATATGTGGGCTCTGCGTCGCCAGGTGGATCTTTATGCTACTCGTCACCCCGATGACCCTTCGGCTCTTCCTAGTCTTCACCGCGCTACCGCACGGGCGCGGCGCTATGCAAAACGGCTAGGCAGGCAACGCAGGGCTGCATGGTGTGCCCCCCTGTCCTCTACGCAGGACAATCGACATCTTTGGAGAGTGTTTCACGCCATGGAGCGCCCTTCTCAGGTTGCAGATTACACAGAGAGCATTCACCTCGCGCTAAATGTGGATGAGGACACAATTGCACAACAAGCGGCCCGTAAATTTTTTCCAAACCATGACTGCACCGCTACGTCTCCACCTGACTTATCGGTAACAGAGCCCCCCGATGGGATTACTTCTGACCTCACCATGGCAGTGCTGCTGGCCTCCATTGAACGTTTAAAAACTACTACTACTCCCGGGCACGACGGCATACCTAACTCCTTATTCCGTAACTTGGAAGGGAGGGCTTTGCAAACCCTACTTGATACTTTTAACGAAGTGTGGCTTTCTGGCGTCATGCCGGGAGACTGGAAGCATTCTATTGTGGTTACAATACCCAAGACTGGTCAGCCTCCAGTATCTCTCTCGGCTCTTCGTCCAATTTCCCTTACGCCTACCATCTGCAAGCTTTATGAAAACATTCTAGCCGCACTCTTGTCGTGGTGGCTGGAATCCCATGATTGTTACCCAGATTCCCAAATTGGTTTCCGCCCGCAAATTGGAACGGAGGACGGCCTTGCTACTTTGGCTGCTGACGTGCTTGACCACTCTCCGCAGAGTCACCTTGTACGAACCGTAATCGCTACAGACATAACAAAGGCATATGATAACATCCTTCACTCTGCCATTCTTGCCTCCCTTCAAACTCTTGGTCTCCCTCACCGGTTCCTCCTCTCCATTCACGCCTTTTTAGCAAATCGAACCTTCAGCGTGCGTGCCCACGGAAAGCCCTTTGGTAATTTCACTTCCAATAGAGGAGTGCCGCAGGGCTCCGTTCTCGCCCCCACATTATTTAATGTGGCTTTAATTCCTCTTGTTCGAGCCCTAGAGACCATCCCTTCAATCCGCGTGCTTGCATATGCCGATGATATCACCTTGTGGTGCTGTCATCCAGATGCGTCTATTCATCAGTCGGTTCTTCAACACGCGCTGGATGTATTGACATCTCGCCTCCCACCTCTGGGTCTAACACTCTCTCCTACTAAATCATGTTTCATTCGCATTGAAAATAAAGCCGGCTTACGGAAAGCTCCCCCTTTAAATATTACGCTACATAATTCTCTGATTCCTCAGGTAGAAACTGTTAGTAATCTTGGTCTTCTCCTCCATACATCTGGGACTGGCACCGCGTGGCTGACAGCCACCCGTATATCGGCTCACGCTACTCTAGGTGTGATTCGTCGCATAGCTATGCGCTCTGGTGGCGCACGTGCTCATACGGCCCGCCAGCTTGTGCGCTCTATCCTTCAGCCACGGATAGTATATCAGGCACAATTTTAACGTCTCACCCGCAGACAGTGGGACTCCCTTGAAGCTATCAATCGTGAGGCTATGCGCGTCATAACATATCTGCCTCGCTTAACACCCATACCTGTGCTACAGGAGTTCGCCCAGCTTAATACACTCAGTGAAATCATCGACCAACGGGTGGCAAATAGAGCTCGAAAACAGTCTCTCAAACTTCATCGTTTAAAGACACTTCCACCGTCGTCCTATTGCCAGCTCACTGACAATCGCCCCACTGTTTCCCCGTCGGTATCAGCAGCGTATCTGCCTGAAGGGTGCATATTATACACGGATGCATCACATTCTGCAGAGAGGGGAGTTACCGCTGTGTATAGTCCATCTCATCCGCATCTCAACTCTCGCGCGACGTATACTGCGGATACGTGCACTCCCCTGACATTGGAACTTCAAGCCTTTTATAATGCCATTGCTTCCCTTCCGCTCGTTCTAACATTCAATACAGTTAATATTTACACCGACTCCTGCGCCGCCCTTAAACAGCTTACGGCTCTCAGACAAACGTTCCAGATTTCACAATCAATTCATGTGCTCTGCGCAAAGTATCCACGTCCTGTGCGCATACACTGGATTCGCGGTCATGCCCAGGATCCACATAACATTCAAGCGGATGCTATGACTCATCTTCATACATTAGACGATCCGCCACCTTCCCCTCTTCCCCCAGATCCGTTCCTGTCCCATGTTTCCGATTCCGAAGTTCTGCGCCAGCGAACACGCGCTCTAATTCCTCCGTGTTCGCACCCTCTCCCCCGTAGTCTTACTCGGCAGGAGGAGGTATCCGTGCGCTGGATTCGGGCAGGGGCGGCTCTGACACCATCTGTCCGTCATCGGTGGCGTGCCAAAGATCTGCCACTACCTGACAGGTGCCCTCACTGTAGCGCTGCACCGGACATATGTGATGTGCGGCACTTGTGGACGTGCCCAGCGACGGCTGCTATCAGAAAACGGCTCCTCAGGGAGGTGGGCCTGCGGTGGAACCGCGAAAGTGACTACGTGAAGTGGACTATGAACAACCGTTTCATTAGCAACCTCTGCGACTACCTCAGCGCAACGGGTCTTCACTCCTTCTTTTAACTTTCAATCCCGTGCATTCCTTCCCCCCTTTCTTTTTTCAACTTCTGCCTCATGGCACACTTGTCGAATAAAAAAAAAGATTCTTCTTTTTCTTCTCTTTCTCTTGAGGTTTACTGGTAACTTTCATTAATGATCGGGGTGACCTACCCTCAAGACTGCCTTTGCCCAAACTGAGAATTGCGGCGACTCACTTTAGCAAGTCTTGATCGGTTTAACTACGTTAAACCTGCCATCACCTTTAAGTAGGATAAGGGCGGGCATAGCTGAGCTAGGGCCGTGGGGAAGTGGATACAGTGTGGTGCTTCTGGTTGGTGGTGGCTCTAAACTTCAAGCATCAGGCCCGCGGAGGGAAAGGGTACAGCACCACTGTTTTAACAGTGAAAAATTGACAGAGAAATGACCGCCATCGAATACGAAACGTGATCTTTGGCTCACGTTTGTCTTAAAACTCTGCGGGATACGGCGGCTTGCCTGCATGCCTGAAGTTACAGTGTGACTAAAACTAAATTAAAAGCAATGTCTTTGCGGAAATTTTGAACGTTTATCTCCTCACATCATATTTGTAATGACTAAGTGAAGTGATCTACGCGATCAATATGGTTGGATGTTTAGACGTCCCAAACTATTGGGTTACCGCTTAAAAATTCTAATTGTAAGAAGGATACGAGGACAACTAAGCACTCTTACACTTCGTTGTCATCGCTGGTGGCTAAATCCCAGAAGCCGGGCTGAACACGCTGCCTCCAGGTGGCGGCCTTGTCTTGGTGGGAAATCAGTCCAGTCTGTGTGGGTCGACGTGAGAAACCAATGAATGCAATCTTAAGTTGGAAGAGGTGCAACGGTCCTCACATCGAACACGCATAAGGCGGAGACGAGCCAGCAGCCCCCAGTCCACTTTCAGCTGTCACCTGATCAGGCACGTTATAAGAAGAAGACCCCCGTTATCCTTAGTGGAATCAGCGACCAAGATACGGAGGACAGGTTTTCAGTCTCCGAATGCATGAGCCGGGCCAACAATTGGGATGAGGCCGGTTTTTTTATGCGTTGCATATTGCAATCACTCAATTCAGCCCTTGGGCGCGGCCGGGCAGCCACCAAACCACGTTACGTGACGTCACGACAGCCGGAGGAAAAGCTGGGCCCCAACTCGCGCGATCGCGCGCGGCCGCAGCAACCACTGACTCCCGCTCCTCCCGCTAGGGGCGCTGCGCCGGCGCGTGGGAGGCAGGGAGTCTGCACTCGACGATAGATTACGCACTAATGTCACAGAGGATGTATAACAGATTAGGGGTAATGAGCATAGATGAAGATGGTTCCAGAAGTCTAGGTAGTCACCACAAGCGTATCAAGTTGAGCTTCAGAAGAAAAAGCAATGTAGGACTGAAGCAAGATAAACAATCAGGGGGAAATTTTTACTCAGAAAAGCAGCCAAACAAATCGAGAAAGTAATTTTTGAGGATAGTGAAACAGAATGGACTTACACCAAATTAACTCGATTACTGGAGCTAGAGCTAGCTAAGGTGCGAGTAAAGCTAAAAGGGAAAAGATGCAAACCCAAGAGTTGGTGGGATGAGGAGGTCAAGAGGGCAATAGAAAAGCGCAAGGAAGCATCCAGGGAACACAGATATTCCAAGAAGAGGGGGGAACCAAAACCCGAAGTAGACAGAAAATGGGATACCTTCATAAAGTGTAGAAGGGACGCATCCTGTTTGATTAATGAGAAAATTAGAAGAAAGGGTGCCCAATGGATGTCAAAAGTAAATAAAAAGGATAGAAAAGCAGCCCAAAAATTCTGGAAACATCTAAATGCAATGAGTAATAAAACTAGGCTAGCACAAAGGTTTATTGTTACAGATGAGGGTATTCGACTAGAAGGGGATGAAGCAATAAAACACATAGGAACAAGGATGACGGAAAAATTTTCAGCAAAGCACGTGGTACATAATTTATCGAAGGAGGATAGACCGGTTACAGCAATAGCTTCACTTGAGCAAGGAGAGTGGGAAAGGGCAGAGAAGAAGGTTCCTAGTGGCACATCAACAGGACCAGATGGTATCCCGATTATGTTGATAAAGAAGTTAGGACCAAAATCCAAGCAAACATTAATACAGGTAGTGAACAAAATGATAGTGGATGAGAAAGTCCCCGATGCATGGCGATTAAGTAAAATGAACATGATATATAAGGGAAAGGGGGACAAAGCAGACGTAAGTAACTATCGCCCCATAACAGAGACATCTGTGGTTTACAGGGTGGTGATGCAAATTATAAAGGATAGACTGCAGGCTTGGGTGGAGAACGAGGGGGTGTTAGGGGAACTACAGAATGGGTTCCGGAAACAAAGGAGGTTGGAGGAGAATCTATTTTCATTGACACAGTGTATAGAAATTGCAGAAAAGGAACATAGGCCCTTATTGCCACCATTTCTGGATATTAGGGGAGCCTATGACAACGTTACTCAGGAGCATTTGTGGGACATATTGGGCACATTGGATGTGGAAAATGGAGTAATTAATCTTTTAAAAGATATATATAGAGGTAACAGAGTGCTCATAAAATGGAAAAAAAATGTATCAGGGCCTGTAGAGATACAGCGGGGGCATAGACAAGGATGTCCTCTGTCTCCTTTGTTGTTCATGTTGTACCTGCAAGGTTTGAAAGCCAAGCTAGAGGGGAGCGGACTAGGCTTCAACCTATCTTTTTTCAAGCAAGGGGAATTGATTAAACAGACATTACCGGGACTAATATATGCGGACGATATAGTGATAATGGCTGACAACAAGGAAGACCTGCAGAAGTTGCTAGACATATGCAGTACAGAGGGAGATAGATTAGGCTTCAAGTATAGTAAGGAAAAATCTGCAGTCATGATATTTAATGAAGAGGGCGGCGAGCATAGAATACAGGAGTTCGTGCTAAATGTAGTGAATGAGTACAAGTATCTTGGGGTGTGGATAAATAACAGTGTTGAGTATCTGACAGAGCATGAAAAATATGTAATGAATAAAGCTAGTGGGAATGCAGCTGTCATGAAAAATAGGGCACTGTGGAATTACAATAGGTATGAGGTAGTAAGAGGGATCTGGAAAGGGGTGATGGTCCCTAGCCTGACCTTCGGGAATGCGGTCCTGTGTATGAGGCCAGATGTTCAAGCAAGGCTGGAAATTAGGCAACGGGGAGTAGGGAGGTTAGCTTTGGAAGCACATGGCAATACACCAAATCAGGGGGTACAGGGTGATATGGGATGGGCGTCTTTCGAGAGCAGAGAGGCTAGCAGTAAGATAGCATTTGAGGAACGATTGAGAAGGATGGAAGAAAAGCGGTGGGCTAGGAAAGTTTTCAGATACCTGTATATAAAGAATGTTGACACGAAATGGAGAAAGCGAACTAGAAAATTGACAAGCAAATATCTGGACAGCAGTAAGGGGGCAAATCAGCAATTATCGGTTAAGAAAAAGGTTAAAGGAACAGAGAGAGCTTTGTGGAAAACAGGGATGCTGACGAAATCGGCACAGGAAACATACCGGACCTTTAAACAGGAAATTGTCAAAGAAAATATCTATGATAATTGTAGGGGAAGTTCTTTGTTGTTTGAGGCCAGGACTGGAGTTTTTTGCGGACTAAGACGTATAGAGTCAGGTACCAGGAGATAGACACTTTGTGCATTGCGTGCGGAGAGGAGGAGGAAACAGCTGAACACTTGATACTTTTCTGTAAAGGGCTTCACCCTACAGTGGAAGGCAGCGGGGCTGACTTACCCAAGCCATTGGGGTTTAGGGATAGTGAAGGGAAAGTGGATTTTAAGAGGTTAGAAGTAACCAAGCGAAGGTTATCTGATTGGTGGCTAAAAGAAAAACAGGAGTAAAATTTCACAAGACATGGCTAGGTGGCTTGAGCCACCGCACGATGTAAAGGGTTCAGCCGTATCCATCCATCCATCCATCCATCCATCCATCCATCCATCCATCCATCCATCCATCCATCCATCCATCCATCCATCCATCCATCCACCCATCCACCCATCCATCCATCCATCCATCCATCCATCCATCCATCCATCCATCCATCCATCCATCCATCCATCCATCCATCCACCCATCCATCCATCCATCCATCCATCCATCCATCCATCCATCCATCCATCCATCCATCCATCCATCCATCCATCCATACGTGACGGAGGAAAAGCTGGGCCCCAACTGGCGCGGTCGCGCGCGGCCGCAGCCACCACCTGACTCCCGCTCCTCCCGCTAGGGGCGCTGCGCTATGATTGACGTCACGGCATATGTATAAAAGAGCTGCGCTCCTTCGCCCGGACAGTCTTATACCCCTGTCACACGGGCATTTCGAGGGCCCTCAAACCGATAGTCTATCGACTCAAAGGCGATCGAGCGCTGCTACACGGGCAGTTTCAATGGCGATCGAGTCAATGTCTATCGAGTCAACGGAGCAGCACGGAACTCCATCGAGGTATGCAACGCATTCTTGTCTTAACCAAGCTAAACCTGGCCATTTTTTTGGTTTGGTGATTCATATCGTCATTCAGATATGGCGGTGACTACCTGCCCTAAGAAGACTTATTCGCTTACCACTCCCAGCACCTCGCTATATATTGTAAACTGCTGTTTCCTTCGCAGAACGATGAAAATTCCGTTGGTTATCTGCATAATTGATTTTGGACTCATCGTTCTGCTCTGCCTGTCTAACGCATTGGTTAATTGGCATTCAGTAAACATATCCTCCGCTAGCGCTTTATTGCCTTCAGGTACAAAAGAGATTTTTACATTATTGTAGGCACGATTATGGCTGCAGCGGCAGCGGGTAGAACCATCAGTTCACGAGAAGGGAACCAAGACATTAAATAGCGAGAGAGAGTCAATGAGCAACAAAATTGTCATGCATCAATTTTCGAACAGTGTAACGCTATCACAAAATTAAACATGACCCAGTCAATCTACGAAGAACAAAACACCATCATGAATTATTTTCCGAACAGGAAAACCGCAGGAAACCGGAGAACATAGCGGATTGAATTTCGAGCAACGGGAATTGTATCAACAAGGCAGTCTTCTACGGACAACAGAAGCCTGGCGCGCTCTGGAGTTCAGTGCACAGACTCCATCCCGTGGATTTCAAGTCAGTCCTGTAGGTTGTACTTTGGTTCGTATTTTTCAGCGGAACCGCGGAGGAAGAGCACATGCATGAGGTTATTGATGCTGGATGGTATATAATCTATATCCATGGATGGCATATGAGGCTGCACTTCCCAATATCGTATTTCTTCGCTTGGCTGTGGTTCCGGAACTTGTTCCGAAGCTGCATCGCATGTGGTGTGGCGTCTCTCCTCAATATGCGTCTTTAGGTGTCTTTTAAAGTTCTTCTTGTAAGAGTTCTTTCTGCAGCGAGGACAAACGAATAACGGAGCTTTGCCACCAGTAGAGTGCTGCTCTTTGCAGTGACGCTTCCGGCTGGAATCTCGGTATAAGTGAGCCCCGCAGTCGCCGCATTCGAAGGGTTTCTCCCCTGAGTGGACCAGCTTGTGGTTGTCGAGATGCTGTCGCCGTATGAAGGTTTTCCCGCATACGTCGCACGGGAAAGGGCGCCTGCCCGTGTGGATCAATGTGTGCTGGTTGAAATGGCCTCTGGGAGAGAAAAAAAAAACAGACGGAGGAGGACTGACACGCTGAGCAAGACAGCCTCATCGCCGAATCAGGAAAGGAAGAGGGAAAAAATCATTCCATGACACGAACACCACACAAGACAGTTCATCTAGATGTATTAGCGTTTACATATGGCTGCGAAAGAAGCGTATTGCAGCCAGTTGGAGCTAAGTCCACTGCCATGAGGCAGCATCGTGAAGCTTTGATCAGCACTTACAAACCTATTGCGCTCATTTTGTATTATATATGAGATAAAAAGGCAGAATAAGATACATGCATTCATGCTTCGAAAACGCGAAATACGTCGCGCGCTCAATTTTATTGCCGACCACTGAACTTCGCAGCGAAAGGGAATGAGAAAAAGGGAACACAGTATTCGCCGATCCGCTTTCATCTGCAGCGACGCTAGTGGTGCACCTCTGGGTATGAAACGGGCGCTACTTCACAAAATGTTTCTTGTCGGATCTCCCCATTAATGCAGGTCAATGCGTCTTCTTAACGACGTGAACTGTCGCGGAATTAAAAGTGCTGCTTCAATCACTAGTTCCTTTTGAAAAACGAGAAAAGCTATGCATGACACCTTCGTCGGAAAACACGAAGGCATCCAATCAGATTTAACAGCGAATTTGCCTCTAGAACGAAAAGAAGATCGAGTTATCACACTAATCCGCCTGTTTAGATTAGCGGAATGCCTAAAAAAATTCGTACTGCGGCGGTATTTATACGTAAACGTCTGCCGAAAAGCGCTAAACATTGGTTGATGTTCGCTTCTGTCTAACGCTACCACTGTTCGCATCCTATACGAAAAATCAATAGCAAAGCGCATATGCTGTGTCAAACCTCGCCTTACCTGTGATCGGTGCAGTAAAGGCAGAAGGAGCAGCTGTACATTCCTCGCACCATCATCCGATGTTCACTCGGCCGCTCCTCTTCCTTTTCAGAGAAGAGGCCACCACTTGTATCGCAGGGGAACATTGAGGCTGAAGCAAGTGAACTGTATCCATTCTCGAAGAGGGAACAAAATCGAGTCAGAAGATCTAACGGACTAGGAATATTTGACTGCTCTTCCATCACCACCGGCGTACGAAGCCCGACAGAGGGCGCGCAACTGTGGTCACCACTGCTGCCTTCCTCTTTTTATACTCTGCAATCTTGTCTGTATCATGTTACTACCAAAAGTGCGCACGTGTATTAGAAGAAATGACTGTAGGTTGTCGAGGCGTTTACCATATCTGTAGTTTCCAATTTTTTACTGTCGTGTTTGCAATTCTCAGCTAAGAATTCTTTCAATCTTTAATTAAAAGACTAGCGCATAAAACTGGGACGCAGACAGAGAAGTAGACAGGACGGACATCAACTCAGGTTTTACTGCGAGAGAAAAGGTACATAAATGTAGTTTGAGTGGTGCATGCGCACACTGAGCTGAGACAGTACACGCACAATCTAATCAAATCGGGGAAGATCTATTTCTTAGATATACTTTTTTCTTTTTTGGACAGGGCAAGGGATGTTGCGCTTACACAGTTACCCCTTCCCTGTTACTGTGATAAGCCTCACAAATCTCGCGTCCCAACCTTGTGTCTCCCCTACCAAGCACACACGGGGCACGAAACGCCGGCACGCACCCGCACTGCTTACAATGTTTGGCCAAATGGCAACCCCCCGCCAATGAATCTACCAGCGTGCGGTGCTCTCGTGGTCGTTCGTTTAGGCAGCGGCCAGACTGCCCCACGTAGCATCTACCGCAGGAGAAAGGTATGCGGTATACGATACCAACAGTGCAAGGTACAAACTTGCATTCGCGTTTTATGGTGGAGACCGGCTTTTTCTTTTCATTTACGGCTTTGCATATGCGCGCTAGATTTTCGGGGGCAGTGAACAACACGTCCACGCCGCACTTCTCTCCAACTTCTCTCAGCCGGTGTGATAACTGGTGCACGTACGGTATAGCTGTACGCCTCAGCCTTTTGCAGCTTTTTTCGGCTGCCACGCCAGGGCGTCCACCTGCCCTGATTTCTTTCAGGAGGCATTGCGCCACATCCTTCACAGTATCTTTCGTAAAACCGGCGTTCCGCAACCGGAGCACTTGCGTCTTCAAACTAACCTCGAATATATGTTGGCATGACTTTTCGAGAGCACCACGCCGGCAATTTTTTGCAATGCCCCGCTTGACCAATTTTGAGTGAGCCGAATTATATGGTAAAATTTCTTTTATTTTGTGCGTGGCTGGTAGATACGACCAACAGATGTGCCCCGTGCAAAAAACAAGCACAGCTCGAGGAATGTTGGCCGTACCAGCCACGCACTAAAAAGGACATTTAAAATAAGAGCAATATCTTTGAACAAAGCTTGAACATTTATCTGCCCATATCAATTTTGCAATGATTACGGGAGTCGATCTATGGGAAGATGGCTGAATGTTTAGATGGCCGAAATTACCTAGATACCGTTGAAAAATGCTCTTTTCAAGAACAGAGGCTGTCCTGTAGCTCCTGTTCACCTCGGGGCTGCTCTATTTGGCCCATTTGCCACCGACCTTTCTCTGCCGGGCTGGCATAAGAAGGGGCTCAGATTCAGTGGCACGAACTGCGTACTCATCCAAACATACAAGCTAACTTTTCAATGCGAACATTATTGCCTTTGTATTTCAAGGTGTTCCGACGCTTGCCATCGTGCGCACTTGTGCTGCCGTATCTTTTATTAGTCAAACACTCTGTCACCTTCTTCCCAAGCTGACGATCTCCTCTTTCTTGCATGTCGCTGCGAACCGCCCTCGGACAATACTTCTCTTCACTTCCCGAGGTATAAATGTCAACGCTATGTATTTTCTTTAATTCATCGTGCGCACCACCTGTTCTCGTGACGGCATACTCGGCTGCGAGCTTCTGTCCCAGCATCATGCCCTGATTAAAGCAGACCGAGCTCAAGTTGAACTTTCCGTGCCGTGTGTGCTGCACCCGCGGCCCCACTTGACAAGACGAGTAATCGTGCAACTACGAACCTCCTCGTCTCTCAGAACTCCACTATGCCACCCGTCAGGATATAATAGTTACAAGCTTTGCCCCTGCCTGGTGCTCTGCTTCTTTAAGATAAAATGCTTGGGAAATGGGTCGTTGACCGCATCTTGAGAACAACAAAAAAATACCTTTGTGTCATGGCGCTCACTCGCCAATGACGACCTTGTGGCATTCTAAACATTCTAAACTGGCTGCCGACAACCATTGCAATCTGTAGCATAATTATGAGATGTGCAGTTCTCCTTAAATTAAGAAGCTCGACAGGACCCGCTTACCTTCCTTCAGTCATGCTTGATTAACTTCTGACGTAATGTAGTCAGCAAAAGTGTTGAGACCATGAAACAATGCCAAAACTATATGCCAGCACTATGTGACGGCGCTTCTCTGTAGTGTCGGTAAGTGCAGTGAGCCATATTTAATGTTCTGGCCAGAACGCCGACACGTTTCCGTTAAAAACGAATTTCTTTAACAGATACGCAGACAAGGTCCGGTCTTCTATTGAGTATATAGCGGCAGGCTGTCTGCAGATAGCGCGCACGAGTCGGTGATTTCCCAGGCACAAACTCCAGTTGGTAAAATGACTTCTTTAGTGTATTTTCTGCATGCCCTCTAAAGCAGCCAGGGCTTCTATTTGACTATAGTTATTCCTAAGCAACAATACTGCTCACCGCAATATAAATTAGTTGTCGTGCAGAGCGGTTGTCTCCTGTGAAAATCGAGGCCTGCGGCTTTGAACTAATTGAGTCATGTCGTTGCCCTTTTTCTGCAATACGCACACAGAGCGAACACTTGACGCCACACCTGCATTTTACGAATTAATCCGTGAAAGCACAAGAATATGCGTGCAAAGGTTTCTGCTGCTAAATATCTTCAAGTCAGGTGTCCTAACAAAATGGTTCCCGCGCGCTCTCTCGCTCGTGACAAGCGTTTCCTTGTGGCCCAATTCTAGAAAAAGCCGCACCTGAGGGAAATGCTCGTAATAACAGGACACCGCATTAAGGACGGTGCACTGCGCGTTTTTCTCGAAGACATGAACGCTGGGTCAGAGTGTGCTATCGAACGTAGTGACACCGCTTCCGCGGTCTGTCCACCTTTCGTTACGCCTGTACATACGTCAGACATCACTGCCAGAGTGCTCTAACAGCGCAGGGCTTCGACATGCTTTCTATTCGTCCAGAATTACTCCGTTTATCAGCGAAGAAAATTGCAGGGCTTAACTTTGGTGTTTGTTTTTATTTCGTTCATACTTGCTTTGTAACCAAAGCTCTTCTGTGCCGCCTTTTGTTATTCTCATGCCGCCTTTTGTTGGTCCTCATACGGCTCTGTCTTCTTTGCTCGTTGTTGCAATGTGTATTGTGGTTCGCATTTCTCAGTCGAACCGCAGAGCAAGCACTCGTGCATTGTGTCATTTGTTCGGCATGGTGTCAATGATTCTGCATGTGTTGCCGTGTAACACTGCAGCTGAAGCGGGTTAACTGTTTCCATGCTCGGTGAGCAAACAGACTCGAGTACGAAGATCTAACGGACTAGGAACATGTGACTATTTTTCCATCGCAGTCTGCATTCCTAATGGTCAATCATACAACGCGCGTACCAGGACAGAAGGCGGGCAATTGCGGTCGCCACAACCTCATTTGTCTTTCTATACTTTTTAATATTACCTTTATCATGTTACTAACAAAAGTGCACACGCGGAGCAGATAAAAAGTGCAGCAGATGGTCGAGTTGATTTACCATGTCAGTAGTTTCCAATTTCTCAGCGTCGTCTTTCCCCTTTCTCATTAAAAATTCTTTCATGTATTAGCATTTAGTCTCGTCTTATGTTGGGTTGCGTATTGCGTCACCAAAATCGCGACCGCTGCTGTAACGCCTCAGCGCTCCAAGATACACTTTAACTAAAACAAAAATAAAAGCAATCTCATTGAGCAATATATTTGAACATTTATCTGCCTATAACGATTCTGTAATGACTAAGTGAAGTGATCTATGCGAACAAGATGGCTGAATGTTTCGATGTTCCAAACTAATGGGATACCGCTTAGAAATTCTCATTGTAAGAAGAACATAAAGACAAGTCAGTACTCCCACACTTCGTTGTCTTCGCTGGCGGCTAGAGCGCGAGAATCGGGGAAGTTGAGTTGAGTTGAGTGGTTGTAAGCTACCGATGGGATTAGCCTTGCAGTTGCTGCCGGCAATTGCTCCACCGCAGCGACACTTAAATAGAAATCACAGAAACACTGTCCGCAAAAACCCAAATAGACACTCCTGAGGTCACCATGTGGAGGCCAAATCCGTTTCCTGCAGGTAATGTAGAAGAAGGCGAGAAGCATCCCTTCTACTCGACTGGCTCCCGCGCGGGAAAACAATGTCCTGAAGAGAACTGTGAGGAACTCCTGCCTTCTTGAAGGATCCGAATAACAGAGCCCGTTCCGCGTTGTACAATGTACAGCACAAGAGATAATGTTCTATGTCACCACACACACCACAAGTTGCACACAATGGTGACAACGCTAGGCCAGTCTTATACATCCACGCCGGCGTACGAGCAGAATCTGTGCGAACGCGGTGCAGCAAAGTGGCTTGGTACCTTTTGAGACCATTGATCACACATGGCTGATGAGGAGAGCTTCACAAAGAACTGAAGTGGCACAACACCACATCTCTGAACATTTGCTTGACTTCATGAGGGACTCTATGTACTGGAATTCCGGAGAGAGCTGTATTGGCGAGGTTGTCAGCTATCTCGTTGCCTAAGACACCTATGTGCGAGGGCACCCATTGAAAACGTATAGAGAAGCTTTGCTATGGAGATTCTGCACCAAACGTAGGGATCTAAGACTCAAGGCATCAGTGGGGAACCCGTACTCTAACCTTTGAAGGGCAGATTTTGAATCCGTAATTATGACAGTAGGTTGAGGCGTACAACACCGTAGCTTCTTTAGAGCTGCCTCAATGGAAACGCTTTCGGCCATTGCGGAGGACACGACTTTAGTAAAACGAACAGACCAATCATACTTCAAAGACGGAATATGAAAAGCAGCTGCACTAGATCCTCTGACCTTGTCCACAGAGCCGTCTGTAAAAATTTGAAGATTACTGGCATACTCGGTCTCAAGATGTTCCAGTACGAGCGAACGCATTGCCACTAAAGGAGAATTCCGCTTAGCGCGAACGTGGGGAATTGTCAAGGAACAATCGAGGCTCGGAAAGGACCAAGGTGGCTTCAACGTCTTAGGTCGATCTCGAAGGTCGAGAGCCAGAGAACGAAGAGTATTTAAAGCCAAGTACGCCCGGGACTCAGATCTCTTTCGAAGGCGCTGTAGAAGCGCTCTCCCGGCAACAGCCTCTCTGAGGCGGCCAATTTGCAGCAAAAGTCTTTGTGAAGCGGCTAGCCGAAGAGGTTTCGATTGAGACTCATACAGTACTGCATTGTTTGGAGCAGCCTGCGGAACGCCGAGAGCCCTCCTTAGTCCCATTCTGTGCAAAACCTCAAGGCGTTCCAGCTGCGATACCGAGGGGGAAATTAAAGGGAGCTGGTACATTATGCGGCTTGTCACCAGGGCATCGTGAAGCCTGATCATTGAAGCAGGATGGTTTCCCCATTGCTCGCTAGAAACTCTACGAAGCACATTGAGACGCGAAGATAGTGAAGCCACAATCGAGTCCACAGCTCGTCGCCACTGTAGACGTGAGTCAATAGTGACGCCCAAAAAACGTATGTGGTTAACCTGACGTAGGCAAGACTGAGCAAGGTCTATGCTCAGCCGCGCATACCGTCGTCCCCTACCTGGAAACAGGACGAAGCCAGATTTTTCCACCGAGAGAGTCAACCCAACACCTTGAAGGTAACTTTTAACTGAAAGCACGGCCTGTCGCGCTAATGGAGCTAAGCGTTTGTGTTGATATCCGGTTAACCAAAGACAAATGTCGTCTGCATATATCGACATATGGACATGCCTACAATGTTTTTGCACTTTTGCGGGAAGACCAGCCATGACAACATTAAAGAGCCTTGGGGACAGGACACTACCCTGAGGTACCCCTCGCGATACCGCCCTTTCGGAGCTCATTGTACTGCCTAACCGCACTCTAAATTTACGATCACTGAAAAATGAGTGAATGAATCGCAGAAGATAGCCCTGTACGCCTATGACCTGCAGACTATTCAGTATTGAGCTCTGGAGGATGCTATCATAAGCCTTTGATACGTTTAGGAAAATAGCTAGTGTTGAAAGTCCAAAAGCACTCTGATGTTCAATGTGGCTTAAGTCCAGGACGCTATCTTGCGCGCTTAAACCTGTGCGGAATCCAGTCATACATGTTGGTAGTGCCCTTCTATCCTCAAGCCACCAAGACAAACGCTTACTTGCCATCTTCTCCATGAGCTTAGCCACACACGACGTCAGCGATACAGGACGATACGAGGCCGCGTCTGTCATCTCTTTGCTGGCCTTCAGCAGTGGGACTACACAAGCCACCTTCCATGAAGGGGGAACGTCACCAGACTCCCACACTCGATTGAGATAGGTTAGGAGCATCTTCGGTGTTCCAGAGGCAGGTTCTGTAACATTTGATTGGTAATGCCGTCAGGACCTGGTGCACAGCGACGCCGCAGGTTGCGGAGCGCTGTCTAGTTCTCGAAGTGTGAACGGGGCGTCCATAACAGACGGAGACGTAGCAGGCAGAGCGCAGGGATGAATGCCTTATCTGGAATTTACAAATGCATCTGCAAATTCCTCTGCCAAGCACACGAGATGTTTCTGCGTGCGCAATGCAAGCGCCTCGAAAGGTTTACTCGGACGAGAGCCACCAGCAAGACTGCCAACGACACGCCAAATTCTCGTTATCGGTGAGAAAACAGTCAAACTAGCGCAAAAGGATGCCCACTGGGACCTACAGAGCTTGTTCGCATGACGTCTAATGGCAGAGTTGTCCTGTTGAAAGTTGTCTTCAAGGCTCTGTCGTCCTTCTTCCGCAAAAGTTGTCGCTCCGCCCTTCTGCGCGCTGCGCAGAGGTTCCTGAGTTTTAAATCCGGAGTCGGAAAATGATCAGGTAGCTTGAGCGCCGTGGTAGCAGCCATCTTAGCATAAATCAATTTGTCTGTCACATCACCGGGGAAAACATGCAGCTTCCAGCTGGCTGTCTTGCCTTCGTGGGAAATGAGTCCAGCCTGTGTCGGTTGTCGCGACCAATCAATAAATCCACTCTTAAGCTGCTTGAGGTGCCACAATCATCACATCGAACACTGCCCTAGAATTCAGCAGTCGCAAGATTTCTGTTCCTAAGACGGAGACGAGCAAGCAGCCCAGCCCCGCTTCCGCCTGTCGCCTGTTACGAAGCCTTACGTGAAGAAGACCCCGCTATCTTCAGTGGCATCTGCGACCAAGATGTGGAAGACAGGTTTTCACCGTTCGAATGCATAGGCCGGCAAAACAAGTTTTATAAAACCCAGTGTTTTTGGTTTGGTGATTCAGATCATGATTCAGATAGGGCGGTGACTACCGGCTCTAAGCAGACGTGTTCGCTTACCACTTTCAGCACCTCGCTACATATTGTAACCTGTTACTCCCTGCCGAGAACGTTGAATATTCTGCTGGCTTTTACATATTAGTTTTTAGACTCACAGTCCTGCTCTGCCTGTCTAACACATTGATCATACCTTCCGGTTCATCTCCAGAGTGGGTTAGCAAGACAATGTCATCAGCGAAGCTCAGATTACAAAGCCATTTTCTATTTACTCTTATCCCCAACTGTTCCAAATCTAGGCGTCTGAATGTCTGCTGTAAACAGGCGGTGATTAGAATTGGCGAGATTGTGTGGCCTTGCCTGATACACATCTTTGTTTGAATTGTATTGCTCACTTTTAGGAACACTATGCTAGCAGAGCAGCCGATATAGATATATATTGGTATATTCTTCCCGAAAGGAATTTTACTTCTGCTTATATGGCGGAATATGGTGGCTGAGGGGTTCCATTCAGGATGACTGTAAATGCCCCTATACACAGCAGGACATTGAATGGTAGCGCTCCGGAAACGTAAGAATGTATCTTAATGAATGGAATCGCACAAGCAAACACAGCGAGAAAGAAAGGGACAAGCGCTTGTCCCCTTCTTTGTGTTTGCTTGTGCGCTGCCATTTCATTAAGATGCAAAACCAACTAGCCCAGTCAGCCGCTTTACTGAGTAAAAATGAAGTCCGATTTTGCGTTATTCGCATTCACGTACAAAATGGTTTTTACATCAATGTAGGCACGTTTATGGCTTCAAGGGTAAGAAACATCAGTTCGCTAACAAGAAACCATGGCATTATATAACGTGAGACCATCTATGGGAGACAAAAGCGTCAAGCATCAATTTTCGAACAGAGTAACGCGATTAGAAAAGCAAACATGAGCCTGTCAATTTACGAAGAATTCAAGCATCGTCATGTATTATATTCCGAACAGCAAAAGGGCAAGAAAACAGCCAGCATAGCGGAATGAAATTCGAGCAGTGGGAACCATATCAACAAGTCACTGTTCTGCGAACTACAGAAGCCTGGCCCGCTTTTGAGTCCAGTCCACAGACGTCATCCTGCGGATTTCAAATCAGTCCTGTAAGTCGTACTGTGGTTCGTATTTTTCAGTCGAACCGACCTTTTCACGGTGCGTCCTTTACAGATGCTAGCGGCCCTGGCTGCAGTTTCCACTTTCGTATTTCTTCCCTCTGCTGTGGTTCGGGAACTGGTTCCTGAGCAGCATGCCATGCGCTGTGGTGTCTCTCCGCCAGATGCGTATTTAGGTGTCTGTTAAGGATGTTCTTGCGGGGAAAGGTATTTATGCACTGCGGACTAACAAATGAAGAATATCTGCTACCAGTAGAGTGCTGCTCTTTGCATTGACGCTTCCGGTCGAAATCTCGGATGAAGCGAGGCCCGCAGTCGCCGTACTCGTAGCGTTTCTCCCCTGAGTGGACCAGCTTGTGGTCGACGAGATGATGTCCCTGTATGCACCTTTTCCCGCAGTCGTCGCACAGGAAATGCCGCTCACCCGTGTGGGTCAGTGCTTGTGCGTTGAAATGGCCTCTGGGAATGAAAGGAAACAGAGCGAGTAGGATTCACACACTGAGCAAGACAGCCTCATCGCCGGCTCAAGGGAGGAAAAACAAAGTAATCTTTCCATTGCTCAGACACCACATTGGACAGTTCACATATATGTATTAGCGTTTACATGGCTGCGACAGAAGCGTATTTCAGCCTGTTGGAGCTGAGCCCACTGCCATGATGCAGCATTAGGAGCCTTTGATCAGCGCTTAAAAACGCATTTTTGTTATTTTACTTTATATAAGAGTAAAAATGACAAAATAAGATACATGCATTGAGGCTTCCAAACCGGCGAAATATGTCCGCGCTCAATTTCATTGTACACGGCTGGACTTCGTAGTGAGAGGTTGTGCGAACAATGGGAAACACCAATCGCTGCTCCGCTTTCATATGCAGCGACGCTAATGGTGCTCCTCTGTGTAGGAAACGGGCGCTACTTCACCAATCGTTTCTTGTCGGAACTTCCCACCAGCGACGTGAACGACGTGAACAGCCGCGAAAGAAGAAATGCTGTTTCAATCAGTAGTTTCTCTAGAAAGAAGAAAAAAGGCACGAAAGCTTCGTCGTACAATGCAAGGATATGGAACCAGATTTAATAGCGAATCTGCATCTTGAAAGAAAAGACCGAGTTATCCCACTCCTCCCTCTACTTAGATTAGCGAAATGCTTGAAAACGCTTCGTACTGCGGCTGTATTTATAGGTAGACGTGTTCCAAAGAGCGCAAAACATTGGTTAAGGCTTGCTTCAGTCTAGCGCTACCACTGTTCGCATCCTATACGAAAAATGAACAATAAAGCGCAAATGCAGTGTCAAACCTCGGCTTACCTGTGATCGGTGGAGCAACGGCACATGGAGCATCTATACTTTGCTCGCACACTCATCCGATGTTCACTCAGCCGTTGCTGTTCCAAAATTTCGGTTTTAGAGAAGAGGCTACCGTCCGTATCGCAGTGGAACACCGTGGGCCAAGCAGGTGAACTTTTTCAATTCTCGTAGAGAGAACAAAATCGAGTAAGAAGATCTAACGGTTCTAGGAATATTTGACTGCTCTTCCATCACTGCCCGCACTATTAATGTCAGATCACCACCGGCGTACGAAGCCCGACAGAAGGCGCACAACTCTGGTCGCCACTGGTGTAATTAATCTTTTAAAAGATATATATAAAGGTACCATAGTGCCTATAAAATGGGAAAAAAGATACCAAGAGCCTGTAGAGATATAGCGGGGACTTAGGCAAGGATGTCCTCTGTCTCCTTTGTTGTTCATGTTGTACCGGCAAGGGTTGGAGACCAAGCTAGAGAGGAGTGGACTAAGCTTCAACCTTTCCTTTTTAAACTAGGAGAATTGATTAAACAGTCATTACCGAGACTAATATACGCCGATGATATAGTGCTAATGGCTGACAGCAAGGAAGATTTGCAGAAGTTGATAGACATATGTGGTACAGAGGGAGATAGATTAGGTTTCAAGTTTAGTAACGAGAAATCTGCAGTCATGATATTTAATGCTGAGGTCGGCGAGCATAGAATACAGGAGTTCACGCTAGAAGTAATGGATGAGTACAAGTATCTTGGGGTGTGGATAAATAACGGTGCTGAGTATCTGACAGAGCATGAAAAATATGTAATGAATAAAGCTAGTAGGAATGCAGCTGCCATGAAAAATAGGGCACTGTGGAATTAAAATAGGTATGAAGTGGTAAGAGGCATCAGGAAAGGGGTGATGGTTCCTAGCCTGACATTCGGTAATGCGGTCCTGTGCATGCGACCAGATGTTCAAGCAAGGTTAGAAATTAAACAACGTGGCGTAGGGAGGCTAGCTTTGGGTGCACATTGCAATACACCAAATCAGGGGTACAGGGTGATATGGGATGGGCGTCGTTCGAGAGCACAGAAGCTAGCAGTAAGATAGGATTTGAGGAGCGATTGAGAAAAATGGGCGAAAAGGAGTGGGCTAGGAAAGTTTTCAGATACCTGTATATAAGGAATGCTGATACGAAATGGAGAAAGCGGACTAGAAAACTGACAAGCAAATATCTGGACAGCAGCAAGAGGGCAAATCAGCAGTTATCAGTTAAGACAAAGGTTAAAGAAACAAAGAGAGCTTTGTGGAAAACAGGGATGCTGACCAAATCAGCACTGGGAACATACACGATTTTTAAGCAGGAAATTGCCAAAGAAAATATCTATGATAATTTAGGGGAAGCTCTTTGTTGTTTGAGGCCAGGACCGGAGTTTTGCAGACATAGACATAGACATATAGAGTCAGGTACCTTGAGATAGACACGTTTGCGTTGCGTGCGGAGGGGAGGAGGAAACGGTGAACACCTGATACTTCTCTGCAAAGGGCTTCACCCTACAGTGGAAAGCAGCGGGGCTGATTTATTCAAGGCATTGGGGTTTAAGGATAGTGAAGGGAAAGTAGATTTTAAGCGGGTAGAAGTAACCAAGCGAAAGTTAACTGATTGGTGTCTAAAATCGAGAGGAGAGCCACCGCCCGATTTAAAGGGTTCAGCCGTATCCATCCATCCATCCATCCATCCATCCATCCATCCATCCATCCATCCATCCATCCATCCATCCATCCATCCATCCATCCATCCATCCATCCATCCATCCATCCATCCATCCATCCATCCATCCATCCATCCATCCATCCATCCATCCATCCATCCATCCATCCATCCATCCATCCATCCATCCATCCATCCATCCATCCATCCATCCATCCATCCATCCATCCATCCATCCATCCATCCATCCATCCATCCATCCATCCATCCATCCATCCATCCATCCATCCATCCATCCATCCATCCATCCATCCATCCATCCATCCATCCATCCATCCATCCATCCATCCATCCATCCATCCATCCATCCATCCATCCATCCATCCATCCATCCATCCATCCATCCATCCATCCATCCATCCATCCATCCATCCATCCATCCATCCATCCATCCATCCATCCATCCATCCATCCATCCATCCATCCATCCATCCATCCATCCATCCATCCATCCATCCATCCATCCATCCATCCATCCATCCATCCATCCATCCATCCATCCATCCATCCATCCATCCATCCATCCATCCATCCATCCATCCATCCATCCATCCATCCATCCATCCATCCATCCATCCATCCATCCATCCATCCATCCATCCATCCATCCATCCATCCATCCATCCATCCATCCATCCATCCATCCATCCATCCATCCATCCATCCATCCATCCATCCATCCATCCATCCATCCATCCATCCATCCATCCATCCATCCATCCATCCATCCATCCATCCATCCATCCATCCATCCATCCATCCATCCATCCATCCATCCATCCATCCATCCATCCATCCATCCATCCATCCATCCATCCATCCATCCATCCATCCATCCATCCATCCATCCATCCATCCATCCATCCATCCATCCATCCATCCATCCATCCATCCATCCATCCATCCATCCATCCATCCATCCATCCATCCATCCATCCATCCATCCATCCATCCATCCATCCATCCATCCATCCATCCATCCATCCATCCATCCATCCATCCATCCATCCACTGCGCGTTCCTCTTTTTATACTCTGTAACCTTGTCTGTATCATGTTGCTGCCAAAAGTGCGCACGTATAGTAGCAGAAATGAAAGTAGGTTGGCGAACGCTTTACCATATCTGTAGTTTACATTTTTAAGCGGTCGTGTTTGCGATTTTCAGTTTACAATTCTTTCAAGGCATAAACATTTTGTGTTGTCAGATATCTTATGTATTGCATCACGAAAAATGGCATTCCTTGCTGGAACAGCTCCGCGCTCCAAGGTAGACTGGAAGTTAAACTAAATGAAAAGCACTGCTCCTTGCACATTGTTTGGTCTTTTTCAGTTTATCAGTATTGGAATGACTACAAGAAGTGAGATATGCGAACAATACGGCTTGCTGTTTAGATGTTCGAAATTATTGGGATACCACTTAAAAATTATCATTGTAAAAGTAAGATGAGGACGACTCAGCAGCGCCACCCATCGACGTCATCGCTGGTGGCTAGGACGCGAGTGCCTAGCTTAGCCTTCTGCCTCCGGCAGGCTGCATTGTTCTGGAGGGACCTGTTCCACGTGCCCCCACTTCTGCGCCACAGAGTTACCACGATGTCTTCGCACCACACCCCTTTCTGGCGGCGCCGTTTCCCTATGCCGAAGCCCTGGCTTGCCGGGCCCCTTCCCGGCTAATTCATAACATTCGACCTTACTATGCTCACCACACACTTTTTCTTGACCTGTGAGGCCGCCTGCAGTTGCATGACTCACGTCTACCTAACCGTCCGATATTCTTTGCTTGGGCCATATATACCAGGCCGACTCCGCATGTCCTCGCTACTGTATATCAACTTGGACGCGCAGACTTCGTCGCCAGAGCCCGTGGACGAAGATGAGGAATAAGATGCAAAGCGGCTCAGTCACCTGTCGTACCTGTCGGCACCTTCCGGATGTCTTGGCCACTCCTGCGTAGTGGGTATGTACCATCTTTTTTTCAGGCCAACCAACCTACCAACCAACGAACCACCTGTCGGACAACGACAACATCACCCCAGAGCATCAAGTTGAATTATCCTTCAAATCCGACGAACAAATGTCGCATCAATACAACGGGTACGCTCGTGAATGAAATGCCATCTCTCAGTGAAGTGGTGTCATCGTGCTGAATATAGTGTCATGATCGGAAACCGGATATTCTTGGTTCGTTTGGGAATTCGATCCGGGAACCAGTAATCAAAGTAGTATATTTGTACTCATTCTGTATATAAAGGTATCACATCAATTTTAGTGGCCTGTACAAGCAAGCGCTCGGGATATAAACAGCCGAACACAGGAATCCCGTCATCACTCTCATTGGCCAGTCCTTTTGTGGGCTGCATAACCTACTCAATACACGAACGTAAAGTGTGCCTCCCTATTTTGTTTTTAGAAGTTTAAGATTATGTTAAGTTTGGCCTCAACAGTAGTTGAAACGTCTCTTTGTTGAATTTATGCTCTTGACAGCGACCTACACTGCTTCCAACCAAACCGGTCGATTTTCGAGATATTTGGATATATGACGGACATCGTGTCTGCGATGCCTATCTCCGTGTCTTTGTTGAACAGCTGGTAATGCTAAGAAGTGCATAGAAAATCTTTACCGCAACTTTAAATGTTTATGAGAGCACGATCGTGTACCGACAGCGTAAGACGTATCCATGCTATGAATGATTTCTTTACACAAATTCTGCTCCTCAAAAACCGGACGGAACACGGCTTTAACGGTACATATTACAACAAGCCGGAGAAAGCGTTCTACGCGACGTCAAACTTCGATGAGTGAAGCGCCTGTGATTACAATGTGCAGTACATCAGAGAAACATGCTAATACCAAGCCTTGAATTTTTTACAGCTGTGGCAATGCACATTGGTAACAACATTCAGCGGCTGCATTCTTTTCGCTTATAGTGTAGGCCAGTCTTTAACTATGATGCAAATACTAAGATTGGTACTGTTGATGCACTACTTGGTGCAAATACCAAGTTTATAAAAATTGGGAAAATGTTACTTCGGTCTGATTAGATTGCGGAGTACACTCTATTCGTCTACCTTCTCACTGCAAGGTTTTTGATGCTGGCAGCTTTAATAAGAAATTGAAAATAAAAAGATTACTTTGACTACAACTCTGAGCTCCGCTTTTTTACTTGTGAGAATCAAAGCTTTATCCTCGTTGCTGTCTTAATCAGAAGCTCGAACACTGAACAAACTCTAGTAAGTGTTCACGGCCACATTGAAAAAGCAGCATTCAAAATAAGGTCAAACAACACAAAGGCATTCGGCATACACCATAGTGATGTACACCGATTAGCTACAATTACGCAGGAAGACAAATAGCACGTTAAGAATAAAAATTTGAACAGAAGTTTTCACATTCCCGTCAGATACATGAAACAGTACTGATAGGAATTATATTGGACAACAAGCCCAAGAACTCACAATTCATACTGCTACTTGTCATAGCGAACTGAAGAATTGTCAAGTTGATCAGCAGCCATTGCCCTCCGTCAATTTATTAGACCAGAATCTGCAGCGTCCATAATAGCGACCACAACAATGCGCTCAATCACTCCAGTAGAACTCTATTATTTTATGGTTATGGCGCTCGACTGCTGAGAGGAAAGACGCGGGTTCAAACCCTGCTCGGGCGGTCGAATTTCGATGAAGCCGTAATTCTAGAGGCTCTTGTGCTGTGCGATGTCAGTGCACGTTAAAGAACCCCCGGTGGCTGAAATTTCCGAAGCACTTCATCACTGCGTCCCTCATAGCATGAGTTGACTTGAGACGTTAAACCCCCTAAACCATAAATCAAAAACACTGCAACAATTTTGCTGCTACAAAGTTTAATAAGGAAATTAAATATAAAATGTTTACTTTGCCTAGTACACTCATCTCCGCTTTTTTATTTAATGATAATCAAATCTTTAACTTTGTTACTGCCTTTATCAGAAGCTCGAACACAGAAGAAACTTCAGTAAGTGTTCACGGTCCCAAAGAAAAAGCAACATTCAAAATAAGCTCAATCAACACAAAGGCGCGCGGCATGCATTACAGCGAAATTTCAAAGCGAAGTACACCTATTAGCTATATTTGCGCAGGCATACCGAAAGCACCCTAAGAATAAAAAATTGCAACACAAGGTGTGATATCCGGATCATGGAAAAGAATCAGTACTGACAGGAATTGTACTGGACAAGCCCGAAGAACTAAAAACTCATACTGCCTCTTGTGATAACGAAAAAACGAATTGTTATATTGAACAGCGGTCATATACCTCCGTCAATTTAGTAGGCCTTAATTTAACGCATCTCAGATCGAAACACTACAATGTGGCCAATGACTCCTGCAGTACCCTTCTATTTAATACCAAAAGAAACGAGAACATCACTTCCTGAACAAGACAGCAAGAGAACATATAACTTCAAAGAATGTATCCATGAACAATAACAGTGGCAAACATCAATGTCTGAACAGAGTAACACTGTTACAAAACGAAACATAGCTCCGTGTGTCACGAGAAACGAAATCACCATCAATAATTATTTTCTAACATGCAAAGTGCGACAGAAGTGCGAACAGAACAATCTACAAGCAACATGAACTTTATCAACAAGTCTTTCCTCTTCGGACTGCAAGAGCCTTGCGCGCTCTGGGCTCTAGGACCCAGTTGCCATCCCATGAATTTCAAACCAGTCGAGTAGGCAGGAACAAAGCTAATGAAAGTACGGTTGTCTGGGCAGTTGCTTATGCAAGCGCGCATTTGTGTGTTATTTTGTAATGTACCAGACCGGCAAGGAACGCGATTCCACTTTGAAGCCAACAGAGACATGTACAAGTGGAGCAACGCCTCAGAGGAATCACAGAGAGCTTATGGCTTAGCGTTTCAGCTGGAAACCTTGGGAGTGCAGCCGGGGAGGACAAGAATCGGAAAACCCAACGACTCTGCCCCCTCTTCACCACTTGATAAATACCTTTGTCTCCCGGTCCCCTCTACCATTCCTAGATTATCAACGAAGCTGCTTTCTTGTTACCACGGCCTTTACTATGTTATTCAACAAACCTCCCCAAAGAAATATATTGTCGACTGCATCACGTCTTCTTCGCAACCTCGTCGCCGCGGTCGCGAACCTGTCCACGTCGAGTGAATGAAACTGTATCATCTCCCCCTCGTTCTTTCCGCACCGGAAGTCGTCAAGATGGCTCCTTTTTCGGCGGGGACGTATGGTAATGGGCAAGATCGGCGTCAGAGAATGCGATCCCAGTCAGAAGAAGACGGAGACAAGTAAAAGCTGTGACAACGCCTCTGGCCAATCCCCCACCGTGGATGTGTGTCATCACTTTGGAGGTAACAACAGCCACGCCTCAGATTATCACGGGAGTTACGGCTGACCGTGTGAGCAGGGAAGCCTTGGGACTGAACTCCGAATTAGAATGTATTTATTTATGTGCATCCACTAGCCCCCAGGAGAATCCAGTACAAGGGTGTAACACAAATTTTTCTTAGTCTTTGCGCTGCAGTTACACCTTCCTTTGTAAGCACAATTACCTAAAAGGCCGCCGACAACACTCGTTCTCGGCACCTGTTATGAAATATGTATTCCTCAAAAAGTAAAACCGACTAGAGGGGCATAAATTTTATCAGACATGCGTGCATCACATCTCACGTGCAGCAGTCAGCAAAAGTGTGGAGACCATAGAAACCATCCCAAAACTGTCAGCTCTATCTGACAGCGCGTCTCTGTAGTCTAGGTAACAGCAGTGAGCCATTTTATGTGCTCGCCTGTTCGCTGACATGTTCCCGCCAGACACGGATTTTTAACTGATAAAGCAGCATGAACCGGACCTCACTTCAGTACAGGCAGGCTGCCAAAGTCCCCAGATAGTGCGCACGACCTGTTTGATTGGTCAGGATGTAACGCAAGTAGCCCAAGTAGCACCTCTTTGGGTATAGGCTCAACATTCTGTCAAAAGGATGTAACGGCCTCCACTTGACAGGAGCTATTCCCCAGTAACAATGCTATTCAGTGAAAGATAAAGTTAACAGTGTGTCTTGCACAGCTGTTGTCTCCTATCAAAATCGAGGCCTGTACCTGTGATTTAATTGAGTAATATCGTTGCGCTCGGTCTGAAATGAGGCACACACTGCAAACACTTTACGCCACACCACATTTCACGCATTAGTAGTGCAGAACCACATTGATATGCGTGCGAATGTGCCTGCGGCTAACGATTTTCAAATAAGGTACATTGATGAAATGGCTGAATCGCGTTAACTCCCTCGTTAAAAGTGTTTACTTCTGGCTCAAATCTTGAAAAAGCGTTTCCTCAGGAGATTCTCGTAATAATAGGACACCGTGTTAAGGAGTGTGCACTGCGCATTTTTTCCAAAAACATGACGCTCCTTCAGAGTGCGCTGTCCAGCAAATTAGTACACTTTTCGTGCTGTGCCCGCTTTTCCCCACGCCTATACATACGTAACATATAAAGGCCACAGAGCGCTCCACAGGCGCAGGGCTTCGACATGCTTTTTACTCTCCTAGGATTACACCCTGTACCATCCAGAAAATTGCAGGGCTTCACGCTGGTGTTTGTTGTATTTTTCTTTATTTTGTTCATGCTGCTTTGTAACTCTTAAGCACTGCATTTCCTTTGGGTGTCCCCAGATGCCTCCGTCTTCGATGCTCGTCGTTGGTTGCATTGGGGTTCGTATTTCTCGGTTGAACCGCGGAGGAAGCGCAAGTGCATAGCGTCAATGATTCTGGATGGTACATAAGCCCATATCACGGTGCGTTCTGTGCAGATGCCAGCGGCGGCTGCGCTTTCAACTTCTGTACTTCTTCGCTCGGCTGTAGCTCGCGAACCTGTTTCGGAGCTGCATGTAGTGTGGTATGGGATCCCTCCTCCGGATGCTTGTTAAGGTGTGCTTTAAGGTTTTCCTTCTGGGAAAAGCCCTTTCTGCAGCGTGGACAAACAAATGACGAAACGCTGCCACCAGTAGAGTGCTGCTTTTTGCAGTGACGCTTCCGGTTGGAATCTTGGTTGAAGCGAGTTCCGCAGTCCCCGCACACTTAGGGTTTCTCCCCTGAGTGGATCAGCTTGTGCCTGACGAGATCCTTTCGCTGTATGAAGCTTTTCCGGCGCACGTCGCACATAAAAGTCCGCTTGCCCATGTGGGTCAGTGCGTGCATGTTGAAATGGCCTCTGCGAAAGAAAGGAAACAGAGGGAGGAGGATTCATACACTGAGCAAGACGGCCTCATCGCCGGCTCAGGGGAGGAAATGCGAAATAACCATTCCTTCAAACACCACATGAGACGGTTCACCTATAAGTATTAGCCTTCATTTGGCTGTGGAAGGAAAACATTGCAGCGAGTTGGAGCAGAGGCCACATCCATGGTGCAGCATTATGAAGCTGTCATCTGCGCTCAAAAATGCGTTTCCCTTATGTTACATTATATGGGAGATAAAACGACAAAATAAGATGCACACATGCATTGATGATTATAAAGCGATAAAATATCTTGGGCGCGTAATTTCATTGCCGATCAATGCGCGTCGCACCGACGGGAAATGCGAACAAGCGAACATCATTCACCGATTCCCTTTCTTGTGCAGCGACGCTAGTGGTAACGCCTGTTTAGGAACCGGGCGCCACTTCACTACATGCGTTTCTAGCAGCAATATTTAGTCTCATGACGTCATTCCCAATAAGTGCAGGTCGACGCGTCTCCGTAACGACGTCAACTGCTGCGGATGTAAAAGTGCTCTTTGAATCAATAGTTCCTTTTGAAAGCGGAGAGAAGGCACGAGAGCTTCGTCGTAGAATGCGAAGGCATGAAATCGGACTTAAAGGCGTATTTGCCTCTTGAACGAAAAGAAGACAAACTTAAAACACCCGTGTTCCGGCTTAGAGAGGCCAAATACTTGAAAACACTTCGTACTGCGGGCCTATTTATGGTATTTATAGGCAGACGTGTTCCAAAGAGCGCAAAACATTGTTGAGGCTCGCTTCAGTCTAGCTCTACCACTGTTCGCATCCTATACGAAAAATCCATTGCAAAGCGCAAATGCAGTGTCAAACCTCGCCTTACCTGTGATCGGTGGAGTAAGGGCAAAAGGAGCAGCTGTACTTTCCTCGCAACCTCATCTGATGTTCAGTCGGCCGCTGCTCTTCCAAAACCTCTGTTTTAGAGAAGAGGCCACCACCCGTATCGCAGGGGAGCACCGTGGCCGAAGCGCGTGAACCGTTCTCATTCTCGGAACGCGAACGAACTCGAGTACGAAGACCTAACGGTCTAGGAATACTTGACTGCTCACCCATCACAGCCTGCACTCTTAATGGCCAATCACCACAGGCACACGAAGCCCGACAGGGGGCGCACAACTATGGTTGCGACTACCGCGTTCCTCTTTTTATACTTTGTAACGTTGTCTATATCAAGTTATTACAAAAAGTGCCCACGCGTTGTAGCAAAAATAACAGCAGATGATTAAGGTGCTTTACTGTATCTGCAGCTTCCAGTTCTTAACACAGCCGTGTTTTTCATTTCCAGTTGAAAATTGTTTCAAGGCAGCTTGTTTTGTCTTATATTATGTTTTCTGTTGCATCGTCAAAATCTCAGCCCTGCTGTAAAATCTTATCGCTCCATGTCGGGCTTGAAGCTAAAATAAAGGCTTCCTCATTGCACAACGTTAAATCGTTCATCTGCACATATCAATTTTTTAATGACTGAGGGAAGCGAAATATGCGAACAAAACGGCTTGCTGTTTAGATGTCCTAAATCATCGGCATACCACTTAAAAATCACCATTGTAAAAGGGAAATTAGGAAGACTCAGCAGTGCCGCCCATCGACGTCATCGCTGGTGGCTAGGACGTGAGCGTCGAGCTTAGCCTGCTGCTTCCGGCAGGCTGCATTGTTCTGGAGGGACCTGCTCCACGTGCCCCCCCCCCCCCTGCTGTGCCACAGAGTTACCCCGGTGCTACCACGCCACAGCCCTTTCTGGTGGCGCCGCGTTTCTATTCTGATGTCTTGGCTCGCCTGGCCCCCTACCCTGGATATGCAGATCTTTCGCTCCTTTTATGGTCGCCACACTTTCTTTCCTAGACCTGTGCAGCCGCCTGCAGCTCCATGGGTGACATCGGTCAAACGTCCGATATGCTTTGCTTGGGCCATACCCGGCCGACATCGCATGCCGACGCTATTGTTGATCAGCTTGGACCTGGAGTCGTCATGACCACTGCTTATGGACGAGTAATAAGATGCAACGCGGCTCTGGTACCCGTCGGACGACTACGACATCCCCCAAGAGTATGAGGTTGAATACGCCTTCGAACCCGATGAAGAAATGTCGCATCGATACCATGGGTGCGCTAGGAAAAGTACTGGCATAGCTCGGTGAATTGGTGTCATCGTGCTGAAAAGTAGTGTTATCTCCGGAGGTTGCTTTGAAAAGGGGAGACTGGATTTTCTTTGTCTGCTTAAGAAATCGAACCGAGAGCGAATAAACAAAGTGGCATATTTGTACCCATTCCATATCTAAAGGTCATATAAGAAAAACGTAAAAGCATTGACATTTCTGCGCCACTAAGGGTGCGTTGTTCACAGCTGGATGAAAACGAGATGGTCGGCTGTTTATGTAGAAAGAACGTTATGTATCATGCGGATGTATATCTCGGGTAGAATGCCCCGTGTCCTGTTAACCGTTGGCTTGTCATTCGTATGTGAATGGATTCCTTGAGCAGGCGAGTAGATAATGCTTTTTCCTTTCTCATGTATGCGCGCGGAATCCCAGCCAATGAAGTGGAAAGTGTTTTGCTGGTGTTCGGCGAGAGCGTTAGAAGCCACTTTTTTGTTTCTGACGTCACGCTGGTTTTCTATGAAATGTCTGTTGACGTCCCCTGTTTCGCCTCTATACGCTGCTCTGTATCTTTTGCAAGGAATTTTGTAACCTACCCCCAGGTTGCATGTCCTTTCTAGCGGGTCCATTATTCGTACCAGATGGTTTCTGAGCTTGCTGGATGAAAAATGGGCAACGGGCCACTTGATTAACAGAGATTCCGCGCGCATACTTGAGAAAAAAAGTCATTATCTTCTCGCCTCTTTAAGGAATTCTTTCACATACAAATGGCAACCCAAGCGATTAACAGGACACAACGCAATCTACCTGAGATATATATCCACACGATACGTAACGTTTTTCCTATATAAGCTACTACCCGTCACGTTTTGATCCTGTTATGAAGAAGGCACCCGTAGTGGTGCCGAAACGTCCATCCTTTTACGTTTTTCTCAAATGACTTTGGCGAACGTTTGACTCTGATATGCTGAATTTCCCTCGCCAGACGGGTTTCCGTCAAATTGTCAACTACATATCTAAAGGTGTTACCACTATTTCGGCGGTCGCTACAAGCAAGCCATGGGGATATAAACAACTGCTGACAGGGATCCCGTCGTGACTCTCAGTGGTCAGTGCTTTTGATTCTTGCATAACCTACCAAAAACACGAACCTAACGTCTGCTGCCCTATTTTGTTATTGGCACCTTAATCTTATTCTAATTTTGGGCAAAAAAGTTGTTGAAATGTCTCTTGGGTGAATTTATGCTCTTGATAGTTATCTGCGCTGCATCCAAAGAAACTGGCAGATTTTCCACAGATTTGGACAAATGACAGCCTTCGTGTGTTTGTTTAACAGCTGGGAGTGCTAAGAAGTGCATAGAAGTTCTTTACCGCAGAATTTAGTGTTCATGAGTCCGCTTTCGTGTGAGAACAACTTAAGACATGCCCATGCTAATAATTATTTATTTGCACGAATTCTGCTGCTCAAAATACGTAAAGAACACGGTTTTAACGAAAGATATTTTAAAAAAGCACAAGATCTTGATCTTGCCATAGAAATCTTTGTATGCTACGCAAAATTTCGATGACTGAAGCGCTTACGATTACCCTGTGCAATTTATCAGAGAAACATTCTAATACCAAATATGGAATTCGTTGGCAGCTGTGGCATGCACATTGATAGCACCATTCAAGGACTGCCTTCTTTTCGTTTATTATGCATGCCAGTCTGTAGCTATGTTCGGAATACTGGCAAAGATTGATACTGTTCATGCAATATTTAGGTAAAATGCAACGAATATAGAAATTTGGAAGTAATTTCTTCTGTATGATTAGATTGCTGGGTACATTCTATTCGTCTACCTTCACAGTGCAACGTTTTTGGTGCTATCAGGTTTAATAAGAAACTGAAAAATAAAAAGTTTACTTTGGCTACGGCGCTCAGCTCCTCTTATTTATTGATAATCAGTCTAATCCATGTTCCAGCCTTAATCATAAGCTCGACTTGAGAACAAACTCCAGGAAGTGTTCACGGTCAAAAAGAAAAAGCAGCATTCAAAATTAGGTCAAACAACACAAAGGCATGCGGCATGCAACACAACAAAAATTTTACAGTGAAGTGCACCTATTGGCTATATTTGTGGAGGCAGACCAAAGACATTTTAAGAATAAAAAATTTGAGCAGGTTTCACATTCTTAACAGAGACAAGAAGCAGTAGTGATAGGAATTGCATTGGACAACAAAGGCAAACTAACAATTCATACTGCCACTTGTCATAACGAGCTGAGGAATTGTCAATTTGAACAGCGGCTGCGCCCTCTGTCATTTAATTAGACGAAAATCTGGAGCTTCAGTGGCAGAAACCACCACAATGGGAATATTAACTCCCGCAAGACTCTTCTATTTAGGGCCAAAAGCACAGAGAACATCAGTTCCTGAACAAGACAGCAAGAGAACATATATCGTGACCTATTGTATACATCAGCAATAACAGTGTGAAATATAAACTTCCAAACACAGTAACGCTATTACAAAACAGAACATGGTAGTGCCATGTCACGAGGAACGAAAACCCTATAAATAATTATTTTCGAACGTGAAAAGTGGAAGAACACTGCGAACATAGCATATTTGCGAGAAACAGTAACGTTATCAACAAGTCTATATTCTTCGGACTGAAGGAGCCTTGCGCGCTCTGGGGTCTAGTGCTCAGAGGCCTTCCCGTGAATTTCAAACCAGTCCTCTACGCACGCAAAAAGCACGTGAAAATGCGGTTGTCTGAGAAGTTGCTAATTCAAGCCCATATTTATGTGTTTAATTTTTTTGTAGTGGACTAGACCGATACTGAACGCGATCCCACTTTGAAGACGACGGTGACAAGTACAAGTAAGAGCAACGCCTCAGAGGAATAACGAGAGCTTACGGTTCAGTGTTTCAGCTGGAAACCTTGGAACTGAGCCCTGAGGAGGACAAGGATCAGAAAACCAAACGACTCTGTCCAATCATGTCCACATGACTGTCCCCTTTGTCTCTGGGTCTCCTGTACTATTCCCGGTTTATCAACGAAGCTTCTTTATCGCCACAATGGCCTTTACCGTGTTATTCAACAAAGCACCCCAATGAACTACATTGTCGATGCCATCGCGTCTACTTCGGAGCCTGGTCGCCGCGGCCGCGAACCTGGCCATGTTGAGCGCCTTAAACTGTGCACTGACCCGCACGTACCTTCCGCGCCGCAATTCGCCAGGAAGGCTCTTTTTTAGGCGGGGATGTATGGTAATGGCTAGATCGGCGTCAGAGAAAGCAATCATAGTCAGAAGACGACGAACACAAGCAAACGCTGTAGAAACGCCTCTGGCCAATCCCCCACTAGCGATGTGTCATCGCTCTTGAGGCAGCAACAACTACTCAGTTTATAACAAAGAGCTTACGGCTGAGCGTGTAAGCAACGGAGCCTTGGGACGGAACCCCGAGTCAGAAATTATTTATTTACGTATATGCACTGGCCCCAAAGGGAATCCAGTAGAAGGCTGTAACACAAGTTTTTCCGAGTCTTTGCGCCGCAGCCCACCATATTGTGGAGTGTGCAGTGTGCGTTTTTCTCGAAAACTTGCATGTTCCGCCAGAGTGTGGTGTCCAGCACATGGGCACCGCCTCTGCGGTCTGCCCACCTTTCATCACGCCTGTATATATGTCAGATATATAGGGCACAGAGCGCTCCAACAGCGCTGGGCTTCGACATGCTGTCTACACGAATAGAATTACTGCATATACCAGCGAAGGAAATTGCAGAGCTTCATGCTGCTGTTTGCTGTATTTCTTTTGTTTCGTTCATGCCGGCTTCCAAACCAAAGAATTTTTGCACAGCAATTTTTTGGGCGTGCCAACACAGCTCCGTCTTCATTGCTGGTCGTTGTATTGTGGTTCGCATTTTTGAGTCGAACTGCAGGGTAAGCTCACGTACATAGGGGCAATGATTCTGGATGGAATATAAGCCCATATAACAGCTGGTTGGGGTCGCCAAAGTAGCGTGGTTAAGGTGGCCACTGACGCATTCCTCTTTTTATACTTAATAATGTTGCTTGTATCATGTTACTACCAGATCAGCACACATAAAGCAGAAAAAAAAAGAACAGCAGTTGGTCCAGGCGCTGTACCATATCCGTAGTTTCCATTGTCTTTTTCTTAACCTGCGATGTTTCTGAGAAAGCTGCATAGTTTTCCTTTGTAGCAATATGATTGCTTTTGGGCGGATGTCAATGAGTAATTACTCCTTTATTATAAATCTACTCCAACTTGCGGGTTTCCGCTAAATATGTGACCAAAAGCTTTAATATCTACAACAAGGAACATTATGACGTTAAATCGCTTTTTTATTTTCGACCAGTGGGCACTGTTGACAAGAGACCCGGGATACTTGATCTCGATCAGTATAGATTAGCTTTTCATTTCATCTGCAAGCAATACCTATATTGAAAATAAGAATTAAAGTTTGTAATGAGGAAAATATTTACACGTGGTTGATAGACAGCGCCGACGCACTCGTTGACGGCGGAAAAAAGAGTGGCGTCAGACCGAAACTATTAACTGAGCTAACCTGTGGTAGCAAACTGCCGAAAAAACTGGGCGACTACGATAGCAACCAGCATGCAAAGAGGGCGTCGAATATGAGATAGCCGATCCCTAGCAGCAACGGTCAGTTTAGAAGCGCTAAACAACTGCGAGATCAGAAGCATAAAACTTCGACCTTCATTTCAAACGAACACCCATAATGGCGCATTGTCATATTTAAAGAGGCCCCACCGCGGTGGCTCAGTGGTTAGGGCACTCGACTACTGATCCGGAGCTCCCGGGTTCGAACCCGACCGCGGCGGCTGCGTTTTTATGGAGGAAAAACGCCAAGGCGCCCGTGTGCTGTGCGATGTCAGTGCACGTTAAAGATCCCCAGGTGGTCGAAATTATTCCGGAGCCCTCCACTACGGCACCTATTCTTCCTTTCTTCTTTCACTCCCTCCTATATCCCTTCCCTTACGGCGCGGTTCAGGTGTCCAAAGATATATGAGACAGATACTGCGCCATTTCCTTTCCCCCCATAAAACCAATTATTATTATTATTATTATTATTATTATTATTATTATTATTATTATTATTATTATTATTATTATTATTATTTAAAGAGAAATTAGGCAAACAAACCTAGCGTACAATGCGTCTACGCAAACTATCATCAGGGACACTTTCTTCTTAATAACTGAGCATTCACTCTGTGATCCGTTATGCCATCTGCAGAGATGATATTTGGTTTAAACAAAAAAAAATTTGTCCGCTCCGGTACATCGTGTCAAACTGCACGATATCCTGTTCTTCTTCTCAGTAGTTCCTTGCAGCGTTCTGCACTCTATAAGGGTGCAACAGGAGAAATTTCCCTGCGGAATTTAGTAGAAGAAAAAATCTCTCTTCCTTTTGCACAGATTAACCGCGTACATGTGGCGTTTACAGTGACATTTCCAGGCTTCCGTGTGTGCAGCCAAACCCATTTTGGTGCGGTTTTACATCATTTCTTACGATATCTTTCATTCAAAACAATCAACACAATTCATAAGTGTTCTGCAGTCTCCCAATACTACAATGTTTATTATAAATTTCAAAACTATGTTCACAGGCTTCACAATAATCATCATCAGTCTAAGTACGCTCACCGCAAGAGAAAGCCCTCTTTCACATCTCTTCAATAACTCTGTCCTGTACCAGCTGCCGCCACCTCATCACCTAATTAGTAACCCTTAGCGACCATCGGAGATAACTAAGATCCCCATTTCCAACCCCGCTAAAAATGCGAGTTCTTTGGAACAAATCGATAAAGAGGGGCTGCTGACGCAGGCGACTTTTGACCAGGCGATGTGCACTGCTTCAATTATTTCAAGTGTTAGTTGGTTGCCTTGCTTGCTTAAAGCTTGGGTGCGAGTGAAATCAGGGTGACAAGTTTTGCTGTCACAGTCTCTACAGTGGATACCGAGATTCTCTTTTACAGTATTATGCACATTGTTATTGTGCTCCTTCAAGCGTTCATTGAGGCATCTCTCCGTCTGACCCACATAAAGTTTGCACATCACAAGGAAATGGCGTTAGCTACCGCTTGTTCACAGGAGAAGAATTGATTTTCATGTCTGATGTTGCACTCTCTTGGGATGAAATCGGTATTAACTATTTTGCACATCTTCCCAAGCTTATCCGGAGCCGAAAAAATGACTTTGACACGTGCTCTTTTCGCTGTCTTTTTTAGTATGTGGGAGAAATGATGAATGTAAGGCACAACAGTGGTTTTCTCTTTTTGTCTCAATGAATCTGCCCGTTCCTCTTTTCTGTTTTTTTGCTCAGACTACTGAAAGTAGATTCTGAAACTGACACTAGAAGCTGCTTAGGATAACAGCCTTGACGCGAAAGTAAAAGGAAAAAACCAGTGTTGTGCCTTACCTTCATCAATTCTCCCACAGACTAAAAAAATAGCAAATAGAGCACTTGTCAATGTCATTTTTTCGGCTCCGGATAAGCTTGGGAAGATGTGCAAAATCGTTAATGGCGATTTCGTTTATAGAGAATGCGACATAAAACACGAAAATCAATTCGTCTCCTGTGAAGAAGGTGTAGTTTGCGCCATTTCATTGTCATGTTGCCAACATTATGTTGGTCAGACGGGGAGATGCCTCAATGAACGCTTGAAGGAACACAATAACAATGTGCGTAATTCTGTAAAAGGGCATCTCTGCATCCAATATAGAGACTGTGAAAGCAAAACTTGCTACCCTGACTTCACTCGCACACAATTTTTAAGCAAGCACGGTAACCAAATAACACGTGAAATAATTGAAGCAGCGCAGATCGCCTGGTCAAAGGACGCCTGCGTCAGCAGCCCCTCTTTATCTATTTGTTCCAAAGAACTGGCATTTTTAGCGGAGAGGGGGGGGGGGGGGGAGAATGGTTACCTTAGTTATCTCCTCTGTTCAGTACGGCATGCATGAATGACTGTGAATCTATGAATTGTTGTTTTGTTTTCTTCTTTTTGTCGGAACTGTATATATACCTCGTTCCAAGCAATAAACATCAGTTGGAAGTTAGCGCTCCTCTGTGTCGTGTCTCCCTAGTTGTCCGCGTCAAACTGCTCGCTGGTTTGTTTAAAATGACTTACCAACTCGCCCAAGCATCCGTTTTAAAGAAGGGATGTTTTAGAGGAATTGAATTACATTAGCCAGGTTTTACACCGTTCCTGGAGGCGTAGCAGGTCTTCTTGGAGGATGGTAATGTCGGACTGTTGACTAATGGTCGATAGATGACTCGGCCGTATTCACGGCCGTTAAAGTTAGATTCACGAGCCTTTATATGGGGCTCTCATATGCACTGACTGCGGCATGATTCTGTAATATGCGTAACTAAAAGAAAACACAATCAAGCGTTTCAAGCAGGATGACCGTAAAGCCGCTAAGCGCAACTCAAGCTTCAAGGGGAGCGCTATGTGAAAGCAAAATGTAGTTCGCTCTCATCTCCATCACCTTCACGTAGAGTAATTGATTTTGCAATTGCGCAGGCACATTTACGTCTGCTAGCATAGCGTTTGGAAGATTCAAAGCTGCATTTCAAACCGATCCCCTCAGTTTCACCGTACGTAAACTTAAAGTCATGATGATGATAATACCAGACAGCTGCACCGTTCGCAACAGCTGGTTATTGTTACTAGGATGTAGGCGATAGATTATCAAGACGCAATAAACAAAGCAGAAAACAAAGTCAAAGTTTTCACGCACCACCATGCACATATTGCCACACATGTAGCCACTGCTCAACGCAGCCGTTGATCCTTGAAAGCGGTTGGCCGAAACGCCAAACCGCCCTCAATGTAAATATGCTGAGCGCCATTTCAGTTAAAACCAACAAACCCTACCTGGTCCTTGGGTTTAGAACCATGAGTCACCCAACCGCCTTGCCGAAGATGCGGCGGATAGCAGAGAAAGCCTCCAACCGCTTTGTCGAAGGCGGGTGCAGTCCACCGCGCGTGTTGTCAGGCCAACGGGGTGCTCTCAGGAACCGTTTTAATGCGCGACCCTTGCTCGAATTGTTGAGCAAAAACCTTGCCTTCGCCAGAAAGCCGTAACAGCCGCGCGTGGCAGAAATGCGGCACGTGAATGACGTCATCACTACTCCAGGCAAGAGACAAATACTTCTTCTAGAACTCCGGAATGCGACTCTCCCCCTACGTGAGATGCAAAACACTTTCCTCCATGAACGGAAAAAGATTTGGTGTCGCCCCTGCTTCTATCTGGAGTGGTTATACAACGCCCTCTCACTGGTACAGCAAAGAATACCAAGCTGAGGGGCTTTAGGATCAAGGTGGGAGGGGCTGGCCCCCTCCTGAATCACCCTCTCCCCTCCGGGCCAGTCACTGGGTGAGATGCCACTGTCCACCCTGAATTGACATGGCCGTCACAAGTCAGGGGTAAATCTGGAAGGGCAAAAAACTAGGTTTCGTTCAGGACGCACGTTCAAAGTCAACGTTAATCGGCGTGACGCGTGCCGATCTCAGGTTGGGACTCACCTCTCCAATCGATACACTCACCACTTCACGAGGCTCCTGAATAGAATTGGCGTTCAATATAAGATGCCACTCACTGTGCACGAAGTAAGGTAGGCATCGACCTACTGCTCCGATCACGAAGCCATGCTACTGCCGATAATCTTGGACCCGCCGACATCATCAACGGAGCCCATGGACAACGACTGGGAATAAGAGCAACGTGGTTCAGGCACCGGTCGGACGACGAATACGACATCCCCCCAGAGTATGAGGTGGAATTCACCTGCGAACCCTATGAAGGAATCTCCCATTTATGCCACGGGTCCGCTCTGAAAAGTACCGTCATCCCTCCGCGAAGTGGTGTCATCGAGCTGAAAAGTGGTGTAATCGCCGGATGATAAGGTGGAATGGGGGTACCTGATTTTCTGTCTTTGTATGGACATCAGAACCGTAACCGAGAAACCAAGGTAGTATATTAGTACTGATTGTATGTCAAAGGTAATACCACTATTTTGCTCTATCGATGGTCGCTACAAGCAACGCTGGGGATTTAAACAGCCGAACAGCGGAAACTCTTTGTCACACTGTCCTTTATATCGTTTGTTTACCTTGCGTAACTCCCAGAAAACACGAATGTAGAGTGTACAGTTCAGTTTTTTTCCTACCAACTTTATGCTCATGTTTATTTGGGCATAAAAGGTACTTTTATCTTCTCGTCTTGGAATTCATGTTCTTGACAGTGTGCTGGTCTACGTTCAGTGAACAAGAAATTGAGAGATATTCGGATTCTTGAGAGATCTGGGTAACAGAGAGCTTTCTTCTCTCCAATGCGTGTCACCGGCTGTTATCTGAAGAGTTGAAATTGCTAAGAGGTTAATGGAAGTTCTTTGCCACAGAGGTAAGTGTTCATGAGTATGCTTACGTCTACCGCATTCATAAGACATGCCTGTGCTAATAAATATTTTTATCGGAATTCTTCTCCTCAAAACATGGACCGCAGACCTCCTTTCGGTCACTTATTTGATGAAAGCACATGATTTTAAATTAGCCGGAAAAATTGTTCTACGTGACACAAAATTTCGATGGCTGCTGCGCCTGCCATTAAGTTGTTTCTTATAGCCGATCTTAGATATCTGCTTTCGGAAATACTTTGGACAGATGCAGCAAAGCACATTGATAACAACATGCAGCTGCTGCCTTGTTTTAACTATTATATAGGTCAGTCTGTCACTATGCTAGAAATACTGACAATGCTTGATGCAGTTGATGCAAAATAGTATGCAAAAATATATTATATAGCACTTCTGTTAAATTATAAACAGTGGGAGGTTACATAGCCACGCGCCCCCCATTCGTAAGCTTTCAGAGTGCAAGGTCTTTAGTACTAATTTTCAATAAGCAAAATAAATAATAAAATCATATTATGATTGAGACTCTGAGCACACCTTTCTTATTTCTAGACACTCTGATCTTTTGGCTTCTCACTGGCTAAATCACAAGGTTGAACACAAAACGAATTCGGAAAATTGTTTACGGCCACAAAGAATAAGCAAAATTCACAATAAGGTGGGGCAAAGTTTCACGACGAACTACACCAATTAGCAAAATGTGCGAGACAGACAGAAAACACCGTAAGGATCAATAACTTCAACAGCAAGTTTCATACGGAGGTCTGAGACAAGAAGCAGTACTGAATGTAATTTTATGCGACAACAACCCTATGCAACTCAGCACTCCTGCTGACACATGAGATAACGAACTAAAGAATTATCAAACAGAACACTGGCGATGGCACTCCGATGTTTTTTTAGATCAGAATCTTGAGCGTCTGAATAGCAACCACCAGAATGCGATCAATGACTCCTGTAGAAATTATCTATTTACGCGCGAACACAAAGACAACAAACATCAGTTCCCGAAAAAGACGGCAAGACAACATATAACGTGAATGAGAGTATCTACGAGCAACAACAGCGTCAAGGTTAAATTTTCGAACAGGGTAACGCTAATTCGAAACCTTAAATACAACAGCCAATTTACGAAGAACGAAAACACCATAAAGCATGAATTTCCGAACATGAAAGGAGCGAGCAAATAGCGAACATAACTGCATGAATTTAGGGCAAAGGGAACCGCACCAACAGGTCTGTCTTCTTCGGACTACAGGAGCCTTGCGAGCTCTGGGGTCCAGTGCATAGACGCCATAACGCGGATATCAAACCAGGCTGTAGGCAGAAAGAAATAAATCTCATGAAAGCACGGTTGCCTGGTCAGTTCTTTGTTCGAGAATGTAGTTTTCTGTGTAATTATTTATTTAGTTATGCACCTGCCTTGCCATGGAAGAATACAGTACAAGGCTGTAAGGGAAATTTTTCCCAGTCTTTAGGCCTTCCTTTCAATGTGCATTTCTTATTAAACGAAGAAACTCGATTGAACAGGCATATATTTCTTAAGTCAAAATTGCCTAACATATCACGTCCAGGAGTCAGCGAAAGTTTAGAGATCAGGGAAACAATGGCAAAAAATTTGTCAGCGCGATCTAATGCCGCATCACTGTAGTAGAGGTAAGCGCAGTGAGGCACCTTAATGGGCTAACCTGTTCCCCGATACGTTCCCGTTAGACATTCATTTTTCAACACATAAGCCGAACGGGACAGGTCTTTACTTCAGTACCCGCAGGCTATCTAAGTCAGCAGATAGCCCGCGCAAGCTTTTGGATTAGTCTGGCTCTGACACAAATTGCTAAATTACCCCCTGTATGAACGTACGTTCTGCATGCTGTCTAAGGCAACCCATGGCGTTCCGCTTGACTAGAGATATTGCGATGTGACAATGCTACTCAGTGAAAGATAGATTAGGCAGTTTGTCCAGCAGAGTTCTTGTCTCCAGTGAAAATTGAGGCGTGTGCTTGGGAACTAAAAAAGTCGTGTCGTTGAGCTCATGATGAAGATGAATTTTTATGGCGCAAGGGCAGCTTTGGCCAAAGAGCGCCATGGTACTAGGTAGTTTTCATTTCACAAGTCGGGGTTAAATGCCCATTTCCCAAGCATTTCATTCTAAGAATCGGAGCACCGGGCAGGGAAAAGCTTATACCCATTTTATCACCGGTGGGTACCCGGCGGCACTGGGGATCGAAACCCGCACCTCCTGTATACGAGGCGGAGGCTCAAACCGCTAGGCCACCGCTGCGGTTTCGTTGAGCTCAGTTTGGGACGTGGCACACAGCAGGAATATTTTACGCAAGACCGGCGTTTCACAAATTAGTGCGGCCGAGCCGCAAGCCTGCGATGCGCGCAATGGTGTGCCGTGCTAGAAATTTCCAGTAAAGGTATACAGATAGAACGCCTCGCATGCACGTGAACTCGTTCGCCCGCCAAACCTGCCACAGTGGAAGTGAGCAGCGGTTCCATATGGTTCTTTTTTTTTTTAAAGGGGGAAAAGTGGTTCAAGAGGTGGAAGAGCGCTCCAACGCCGCAATTCGTCGACATGCTTTTGACTCGAGTTGAATTACTTCCAGTAACAAAGAAGAAAACACCAGATCTTTATTCCGCCCTTTGTTTTTCGTTTAATTTCGTTCGTGTCAACTTTGCAACCAGCACACTTCCGCACTGCATTTCTTCTGGGTGCCCATGCACCTGCTTCCTCATTGTCCTTTCGGGAAAATCCCTTTCGTCAGTGAAAACAAACAAATGACTCAGACATTTTACTGAATGTGTGCTGCCCTGTGCGGTGACGATTCATTCTGAAAGCATTGTTGAAACAGTTTCTGCATTCGGCGCATTTCTAAGGCTTCTCCGCTTCGCGGACCATCTTATGGTGGACGAGCTGCTGTCGCTGTATGAAGCTTTTCCCACAGTCGTCGCAGCGGAAAGGGCGCACGCCATAGTGGGTCAGTGCGTGTGAGTTGAAACCGTATCTGTAAGCAAGGATAATTGAATGAGCAGAGGTGGCACAAAGAGCAAGATAGCGTCATAGCCGGCTTAAACCAGGAAGAGTGATATAACGACTGCATCTCAAAAATACCACTACCTGCCATTCAGCGTTTACACGGCTTCGAAAGAATCGTATGGCAGCCAGTTGACGCAGCTGCCATTGCCACTGGTAGCTTAAAGAAACTTTGTTCAGCGCTTAAAAACGCAATTCTTGTCTTTTACATCACTTTTGAGTTAAGGCCACTAAATAGGGCACATCTATTTTTGCTTAGAAACCGCCAAACACTGGACTCCACAGCGACCTGAAAGGCGAATATATGAACACACTGTTCGCCGATTGGCTTTCGTGCGCAGCGGCTGTGTTGCACCTGTAACTCCGGGCGCTTCTTCACCAGTTGCGTCTCTGCTTGCGATTTCTTGCCGGGTGCCCCGCTAGTGCTCGTTGATGCGTCTACGTTAAAGACGTGAACCGTAGCAGATGTACAAACCCAGCTTAAATCACTTGTTCCTCCTGAAGAGAGATGGATGGCATGAAAACTTCGCAGTGAAATTCGAAGATATGCAGTCTGTTCTAAGAGCGCATTTGCCATAGCGACTTAAGCCTTAACCAGAAGACATGCTTAGTGAAGAGAGATGCTTTCAAGCGCTTGATAGTGCGCGTCTATTTAGTGATAGCCATTTGGCAAAGACTGCCAAACATTGGCTGATGTCCGGTCCATGCTAACGGCACCACTGTTCCCGTCCTGCAGGACAAATCAGTGCCAGAGCGCAACACAGAATCAAATTCCGGCTTACTTGCTATCACTGAGGTAACAAAAAAAAAGGTGCAGTTGTACCTTCGTCGCAGCCTTAGCCGATGCTCGCTCAGCCGGTTCTCGTCCAAAACCACGTTCCCATAGAAGACGGCGCCGCATGCGTTGCAGGGGAACACCACGCGTGAAGCGGATTAACTGTTTCCAATCTCGGAGATCAAACGAACTAGAGTACAAAGGTGTAATGGACAAGGAATATGTGAGTGCTCTTCTATCACAGCCTGCTCTCTCAATCACCAATAATCCCATGCACAAAGAGAATTTATTAATACACCAGACAATATTTATATGTGAACACTGGCACACCCGAATTGTTCTCTCGAAACAACAGGAGCAAAAAAAAATGGGCTAAGCAGTCACCAATTTGGACAGAAAGAAACAGGTATCGAACAAGAAAAAAAGCTAAGTACAGTCAATACTATCGCACAGCCCCTTTCCAAATCCAACGTACATCTCAGTACGCGGTGCTTAGGTGGTTTTGAAAACCTCCTTCTCATAGAAGTCGGCGCCACATACGTTCAAAGGGAACACTGTGAGTGAAGCGAGACATCTGTTACCAATCTCGGAGAGCAAACGCTTTCGAGTACGAAGGTCTAACGGACTAGGAAAGTGTGAATTCTCTTTTTTCACAGCCCGCACTCCCATAGGCCAATAATCCCAGGCGCACGAAGCACGACAGAAGGCGCGCAATTGTGTCCGCCACTGCCTCAGTCCTATCCTAATATTTTGTAATACTGCCTGTATCAGTTTACTACCAAAAGTGCACACGTGTAATAGAAAAAGAACAGCAGATTTTCGAGGTGACTTACCATATCTTTTGTTTAAAATTGTTCAAGCTCATGTTATTCATTTCCAGTAAAAGTTATTTCAACGCATGAACAGATTCAGCTTTCCTAGGTTATCTACTGAATCATCAAAATCGTGTTCCATTCTGTAACGGCTCAGCGCTCCAACGTACTGTATAAGTAAAAGTAAAATGATGTTCTGCCCCTTTGCACAATGTTTGGTCTTTTAGAGAGTGACTCTCGTGCCGAACCTTCTGCCGCATCATGGCTCTCTTGTACTGGTGTGACCTGACTGCAGCCTGGGTTGGTCGCAGTAGGCCATCAATAAATCCACTCTGCACTTGGTGGACGCGCCAGGATGATTGCCTCCTAAACCGCACTGGAACTCCGCAGTCTCATGGTGCACGTTCCCATGGCGGCGACAAACCAGCAGCACCTAGCCCCACTTTCACCTGCCGCTTTATGTCAACGAGACCGCGCTATCTTCATTGGCGTCTGCGACCAAGATGTCGAGGACTGGTTGTCAGCCTCCGAACGGGTGAGCCGGCCCAGCAATTTGGATGATGCTCTCAAGCTTAACAACGCTATGTTATACTTGGCTGCCGTTTCCATTACGTCCTGTTGGAACCACGATTCAGACATAACCACCTGACCTGCATTTTAAACCGTCTTGGCATAAGTATTCGCACAGCCAGCCGTTCGCAAATTTCACTCGCGAGCGCAGCAGGCATGAGGAAGCTTCACAAGTTATATCGAGGACGTCGTGGACCTATGTCAACGCATAACACCGGCTATGTCGGAAGAAGATTATACTCGGCACGTCTTCAAACGCATCGATGACATCGCATTCAACATGTTCAATCCCAAGAGTCCGACTGCCACCGCGACGGTATACTAGCTTTGTCAGAGCCGTGACGAGCTACGCGAGGAGCGTCTCGCGTCAGGAGGTTCCCCACCCTGCTGACGCGTCGCTGGCAATGCTTGCCAGCGACGCGTCAGCAGTCACGAAACACATTGACAGGATTCCTAAGATTTTCCTCCAGGCCAACCTCCGCCTCCTTTTGCTGCCCCGCTGCGGTTTGCTGAGGGCGTACTCACTCCGCCTGCCCCCACCATTGCGCCGCTGAGTTACACCGAAACCTTCGGGCCGCACCCCACTTCGGCGGCGCTTCGTACCTATGCAGAAGCCATGGCTCACCCAGCCCCCTTTCTGTCATATGGGTATCATTCGACCCCTTTGCACCCGCCACGCACTTTTGCTATGCCTAGGCCGCCGCCGGACAATCACCTGACATCGGAAAATCGACCGCTGTGCTTTGCTTGCGGCATACCTGCACACGTCGCACTCTACTGTGGACGCCGCATGCCGCTGCTGACCATGCACCACCTGTGATGTCCTGTTCGTTACTTCACTCCTAGTTTCGCCCGGGCTAGCGCCAGAGTCTAGTGCTCATAACACCTTCAAGTCCCGTAGCTCATGTTCACCTCGAGGCCCCCCTATTTCGCCCATGTGTCGCCCGCCTCCCTCTGCGAGGCCGGCAAAAGAACGGGCGTAGTTTCAGTGGCACGAACTGCGTACTCGTCCAAACATACAAGCCATCTTTTCCCCACGAACATTTTGCCTTTGTATTTCAATGTGTTCCGAAGCTTGCCGTCATGGGCACTGGTGCTGCCGTATCTGTTATTAGTCTAACACTCTGTCAATTTCTCCGCAAGGTGACGATCGCACCTTTCTGGCTTGTCGCTGCGCACCGCCAACAGACAATACTTCGAGCCTACACCTCTCTGCACTTCCCGACGTATAACTGTCAAGGCTATGTATTTTCTTTAATTCATCGTGCCCACCACCTGTTCTCATGACGACATACTCGGCTGGGAGTTCCTGTCCCAGCATCATGCCCTGATTAAAGGAGCCCGTGCCGAAGTGGAACTCTCAGTGACGTGTGTTCTGGCATCCACTGCCGTGCTTGATAGGACGAGTCATCCTACTACTACCAAACCCCTCGTCTCTCAGGACACCACTATGCCACCCGTCAGGATACAGTGGTTACAAGGTTTCCCACTGCCTGGGGCTCGGCTTCTTTAAGGTGACATGCTTGGGAAATGGGTCGTTGACCGCATATTGAGTACAACAAAAAAATACTTTTGTGCCATGGCGCTCTTTCGCCAATGACGACCTTGTGGCATAAAAATTAAACATCATGATCACAACATGCTAAACAGGCCGCCGACAACCATCATGCTCTGTAGCATAATTATGAGATGTGCATTTCTCATTAAAATAAGAAGCTCGACAGCACATGTATATCTTCTTTCAGTCATGCTTGCTTAACATCTGACGTACAGTAGTCCGCAAAATTATAGAGGCCCTTAAACAATCCCAAAACTATATGTCAGCACTAAGTGATGGCGCTTCTCTGCTGTCTCGGTGAGCGCAGTGAGCCATCCTTTTTGTGCTGGCCAGAACGCCGACACGTTCCCGTTAAAAACGATTTTTTTTAACAGATACGCAGACAGGAACCGGTCTTCACTTCAGTATATATAGCGGCAGGCTGTCTGCAGATAGCGCGCACGAGTCGTTGGTTACTCAAGCACTAACTCCAGTTGCTAATAAGCACTTTTTTAGTTTATGTTCTGCATGCTTTCTAAAGGAAAATGGCTTCCGCATGACTCTAGTTACTCCTAAGTAAAAATGCTCCTCATGGAAATATTAATTATTTTGTCGTGCGGAGCGGTTGTCTCCTGTGAAAATCGAGGGCTGTGGCTGTGAACTAATTGAGTCACGTCGTTGCGCTTTGTCTGCAATACGCACACAGAGCGAACACTTGACAGCACACCTGATTGCACGAATTAATCCGCGGAAGCACAAGCATATGCGTGCAAACGCATATGCTGGTGCTAAATATTTTCAATTAAGGCATACTAATAAATTGGTTCCCGCGCGCTATTTCGCTCGCAACGGTGGTTTCCTTGTGCCCAATTCTTGAAAAAAAAAAGCGCACTTGAGGGAGATGCGCGTAATAACAGACACCGTAGTAGGGAGGGTGCACTGTCCGTTTAACTCGAAAACATGCGCGCTCCGCCAGAGTGTGCTGTCCAGCGTATTGGCACCTCTTCCGCGGTCTCCTCAGCTTTCCTTACGCCTGTACATACGTCAGACATAAACGCCACAGAGTGCTCCAACAACGCAGGTCTTTGACATGCTTTCAATTCGTCGAGAATTACTCCCTTTATCAGCGAAGAAATATTGAAGTTTATTGAGTAAATACATAGTTCTTGCCCTTGAGTCAGGGCAAAAGGAGGGAACACATCCTCCTGACTAGGCCCTGGCCACGGAGGGCTTAATTGTGATGTCTGTTGTGTTTGCCTTTATTTCGTTCATTCTGGCTTTGTAACCACAGAACTTCTCTGCTGACTTTTTGGGGGGGGGGGGGGGGGGGAGGTGGGCGTGGGGGGGGGGGGGGAAGGGGGGAGCGGGTTCACCATACGGCTCCGTCTCATTGCTGGTTGTCGTATTGTGGTTCGTATTTCTCCGCCCAACCACAGAGGAAGCGCTCGTGCATAGTGTCAATGAATCCGCATGGTGTCTAAGCCCATATCACAGTGCATCCTGTGCAGATGCTAGCGGCGGCTGCACGTTCTACTTTCGTATTTCTTCCTTTATCTGAGGTTCGAGAACCTGTTCCGGAGCTACATGCTATATGGTGCGGCGTCTCTCCTCAAGATGCCTCTGCAGGAGCCTCTAAAGGTTCCGCTGCCGGGAAAAGCCCTTTCTGCAGCGAGGACAAACAAATGACGAAGAGCTGCCAACAGTAGACGGCGCTCATCGCAGTGACGGATTAGGAAGAAGATAAGATCTCGGCTGAAGATAAGACCGCAGCACGTGCAGGGATTCTACCCTGCGTTTACCATATGCTGGCACTGTATGAAGCTTTTTCCGCCGTCGTTGCCCAGGAAAGGCCGCTCGCCCGTGTGGGTAAGTGCGTGCATGATGAAATGACCTCTGGGAAAGGAAGAAAACAAGAGGAGGAGAATTGACACAGTGAGCAAGACAGCGTCATCGCCGGCTCAGGAAAAGAGGAGCGAAATAATCATTCCATCTTACAAACTCCACACGAGACAGTTCACTTATATGATTTAGCGTTTACATCGCTGCTCCAACGGGCATTGCAGCCAGTTGAAGCAGAGGCCTCTGCCATGATGCAGCATTATGAAGCTTTGATCTGCACTCGAAAACTCATTGCACTTTTTTATATATGAGATAAAATGACAAAATAACATACAAAATTGCATTGATGGTTCGAAACCAAAGAAATATATCACCCGCTCAATTTTATTGCCGACCACTGGACTTCGCAGCGACTTGGATGACACTATTCGCCAATTCGCTTTCATGTGCAGCAACGCTAGTGGTGCCCCCCTGTGTAGGAAGCGGGTTCTACTTCATTACTTGTTTCTTGTCGGATCTCCCCATTGGTGCATGTCGATGCATCTCAGTAACGACGTGAACATTCGCGGAAGTAACAGCGCTGTTTTAATCACTGGTTTCTTTTGAAAGAAGTGCAAATGTATGAACACGCTTGGTACTGCGGGCGTATTTTATTTCAAGCCTGTGCCTAAGAGCGCCAAACTTTACCTGATGTTCGTTCCTGTCTCGTCACCTCTGTTGGTGACCCATACGTATAACAAATACCAAAGTGCAATGCACGGTAAAAATTCGGCTTACTTGTTGTCGGTGGAATATGGCAGCAAGATGCAGCAGTGCTTTCCTCGAAGCCTCAGCCGATGCTCCCTCAGCCTGTGCTCTTCCGAAACTTCTTTTTAATGTAGAGGCCGCTGCATATGTTGACGTGTAACACCACAGCTGAAGCGGCTGAACTGTTTCCATGCTCGGTGAGGAAACGGACTCGAGTACGAAGATCTAACAGACTAGGAACATGTGACTACTCTTTCATCGCAGACTGCATCCTTAATGGTCAATCATACCAGGCCCGTTTACCAGGGCAGAAGGCGGGCAATTGTAGTCGCCACTGCCTCATTTCTCTATTCATTTTTAGCAATATTGCCTGTATCATGTGACTGCCAAAAATGCACACGTGGAGCAGAAAAAAGAACAGCAGAAGGTGGAGTTGTTTACCCATATCAGTAGTTTCCAATCTTTCACAGTCGTGTTTCCCCATTTTAGGTTAAACATTCTTTTAAGGAATGAGCACTTTGTGTCCTCTTATGTGGCGTTGTCTATTGCCTCCTCAACTGCTACTTTAACGCCTCAGCACTCCAAGTTACAGTGTGACTAACACTAAATTAAAATCAATGTCTTTGAGGACATTTTCAACATTTACCTCCTCTCCCAACATCACATTTGTAATGACTAAGGGAAGTGATCTACGTGATCAAGATGCTTGGATGTTTAGACGTCCCAAACTATTGGTTTACCGCTTAAAAATTCTAATTGTAAGAAGAATACGAGGACAACTAAGCACTCTTACACTTCTCGTTGTCATCGCTGGTGGCTAGATCGCGGACGCCGGGCTGAACATGCTGCCTCTAGGTGGCGGTCTTGCCTTGGTGGTAAATTAGTCCAGCTTGTGTCAGTCCTCGTGACTAATTAATAAATGCACTCTTAAGTTGGTAGAGGTGCAACGGGCATCACATCGAACACGCCTAAGGCGGAGACGAGCCAGCAGCCCCCAGTCCACTTTCAGCTGTCACCTGATCAGGCACCTTATACGAAGAAGACCCCCGTTATCCTCAGTGGAATCAGTGACGAAAATATGGAGGACAGGTTTTCAGTCTCCGATTGCATGAGCCGGCACAACAAATGGGATGAGGCCGGTTTTTTCGGTTTGGTGAATCATATCGTAATTCAGATAGGGCGGTGTCTACTTGCCCTAAGTAGACGTATTCGCTTACCACTTCCAGCACCTCGCTACATATTGTAAACTGCTGTTTCCTTCGCAGAACAATGAAAATTCCGTTGGTTTTCTGCATAATAGATTTTGGACTCACCGCTCTGCTCTACCTGTCAAACGCATTGATTAAAACGCATTTAATAAACATATACTCCGCTAGTGCTTTAATTGCCTTCAGGTACAAAAGAGATTTTTACATTAGTGTAGGCACGACTATGGCTGCAGCGGCAGCGGGTAGAACCAACAGTTCTCGAGGAACAAACCAAGACATTATATAACGGGAGAGTGTCAATGAGCAAAATTGTCCAGCGTCAATTTTCAAACAGAGTAACGCTATTACAAAAGTAAACATGACCCAGTCAAGCTACGATGAATGAAAGCATCATCATGAATTATTTTCCGAACAGGAAAACAGCAGGAAAACGGAGAACTCAGGGGAATGAATTTCGAGCAACGGGAACTCTATCAACAAGGCAGCCTTCTACGGACAACAGAAGCCCGGCGCACTCTGGAGTCCACTTCACCGACGCCATCCCGTGGATTTCAAGTGTAGTCCTCTGAGTTGTATTTTGGTTCGTATTTTTCAGCCGACACGAAGGGAAAGCGCACGTGCATGGCGTTATTGACTCTGGATGGTATATAATCTATATCCATGGATGGCATATAAGGCTGCAGTTCCCATTATCGTATTTCTTCGCTTGACTGTGGTTCCGGAACTTGTTCCGGAGCTGCATGTCATGTGGTGTGGCGTCTCTCCTCAATATGCGTCTTTAGGTGTCTTTTAAGGTTCCCCTTCGTGGAAAAGCTCTTTCTGCAGCGAGGACAAACGCATGGCGGAACGTTGCCACCAGTAGAGTGCTGCTCTTTACAGTGACGCTTCCGGTTGGAATCTCGGTTGAAGCGAGCCCCGCAGTTGCCGCACTCGAAGGGTTTCTCCCCTGAGTGGACCACCTTGTGGTTGTCGAGATGCTGTCGCCGTATGAAGGTTTTCCCGCATACGTCGCACGGGAAAGGGCGCTTGCCCGTGTGGATCAGTGTGTGCTGGTTGAAATGGCCTCTGGGAGAGAAAAAAAAAACAGACGGAGGAGGACTGACACGCTGAGCAAGACAGCCTCATCGCCGAATCAGGAGAGGAAGAGGGAAAAAATCATTCCATGACACAAACACGACACAAGACAGTTCATCTAGATGTATTAGCGTTTACATATGGCTGCGAAATAAGCGTACTGCAGCCAGTTGGAGCAGAGACCGCTGCCATGATGCAGCATCATGAAGCTTTGATCAGCGCTTACAAAGCTATTTCGCTTATTTTACATTATATATGAGATAAAATGGCAAAATAAGATACATTCATTTATGCTTCGAAACCGCCGAATTATGTCGCCCGCTCAATTTTATTGCCGACCATTGCACTTCGCAGCGACCGGGAGTGCGAAGAAGGGAACACAGTATTCGACGATCCGCTTTTATCTGCAGCGACGCTAGTGGTGCACCTCTGGGTATTAAACGGGCGCTACTTCACGAAATGTTTCTTGTCGGATCTCCCCATTTATGCAGGTCAATGCGTCTCCGTAACGACGTGAAATGTCGCGGAATTCAAAGTGCTGTTTCAATCACTAGTTCCTTTTGAAAAACGAGAAAAGCTATGCATGACACCTTCGTCGGAAAACACGAAGGCATCCAATCAGATTTAACAACGAATTTGCCTCTTGAGCGAAAAGAAGACCACGTTATCACACTAATCCCCCTGCTTAGGTTAGCGAAATTCCTGAAAAAGATTTGTACTGCGGCTGTATTTATAGATAGACGTCTGCCAAGGAGCGCAAAACATTGGTTCATATTCGCTTCATTCTAGCGCTACCACTGTTCGCATCCTACACGAAAAATCAATAGCAAAGCTCAAATGCAGTGTGAAACCTCGGCTTACCTGTGATCGGTGGAGTAAGGGCACAAGGAGCAGCTGTACATTCCTCGCACCATCATCCGATGTTCACTCGGCCGCTCCTCTTCCTTTTCAGTGAAGAGGCCACCACCCGAATCGCAGATGATCACCGAGACTGAAGCAAGTGAACTCTTTCCATTCTCGAAGAGGGAACAAAATCGAGTAAGAAGATCTAACGGACTAGGAATATTTGAGTGCTCTTCAATCACAGCCCGCACTCTTAATGGCCCATCACCACCGGCGTACGAAGCCCGAAAGAAGGCGCACCACTGTGGTCGCCACTGCCGCCTTCCTCTTTTTCATACTCTGCTACGTTTTCTGTATTATGTTACTACCAAAAGTGCGCACGTGTATTAGAAGAAATAGCAGTAGGTTGTCGAGGCGTTTTATCATATCTGTAGTTTCCAATTTTTTACTGTCGTGTTTGCGATATTCAGTTAACAATTCTTTCAAGGCACGAAAATTTTGTGTTTTCACATTTCATGTTATTTATTGCATCATGAAAATGGCGTCCCTTGCTTTAACAGCTGAGCGCTGCAATTAAGACAGACTGGATGTCAAACTGAAATAAAAGCACTGCTGCTTGCACAATGTTTGATCTTTTATCTACCGATATCAATTTTGTAAGGACTCTAGGAAGTGAAATATGCGATCAAGATGGCTGGCTGCTTAGATGCAAGAAATTATCCGGATACCGCTTAAAAATTATTATTGTAAAATGAAGATGAGGACGACTAAGCAATGCCGCCTGTCGTCGTCATCGCTGGTGGCTAGAGCACGAGTGTCATGTCGACCGAGTCTTCTGCCTCCGGCTGGCGGCGTTGTCGGGGGTAGGGGGAGGGGGGGGGGCTATTGCACCTTCCTCCACCACTGCGCCGCAGAGTTAACCTGACACCTTCGCGCCACACCGCATTCTGGTGGCGCTGTGTCCCTACGCCGAAGCCGTGGCTTGTCCGGCCCCCTTGCCGGCTAATGCGTTACTTTCGCCCCTCGTACACTCGCGATGCACTTTTACTAGACCTGTGCAGCCGCCTGTAGCTCCATGGCTCACGTCTGTCAACCATCCGATTTTCTTCGCTTGGGCCATATATACCCGGCCGACTCCGCATATCCTCGCTACTGTAGATCAACCTGGACCCGCAGACGTCGTCGGTGGAACCCATGGAAGGCGACGAAGAATAAGATGCAACGCGGCTGAGGCACCTGTCGGCCCTCTCGGCACCTGTCGGGTGTCTTAATTGGCCACTTCCCCGTAGTGGATATGCGCCATGATTAATTGAGGCCAACCAACCAGCCACCTGTCGGACAACGACTACGACATCCACCCAGAGTATCGGGTGGAAAGCACCTGCGAACCCGATGAAGAAATGTCGCATCAGTACCATGAGTGCGCTCGATAAAATACTGTTATCTCTCTGTGAATTGGTGTCATCGTGCTGAAATGTGGGGTCACCGCCGGAGGTTGTGTGGCAAAGGAGAGACTGGAATTTCTTTGTTCGTTTCGGAAATCGAACCGGGAGCGAAAAACCAAAGTAGCATATTTGTACTCATTCTGTATCGAAAGGTATTGCATCAGTTTTAGTGGCCGCTGCAAGCAAACGCTGGGGATAAGAACAACTGAAGACAAGAATCCCGTCGTCACTCTCAGCCGCCAGTCCTTTTGTGTGTTGCATAACCTACCGAAAACACGAACGTAAAGTGTAACGCCGCATTTTTTCATCAACATTAAATTTATGCTAATTTTGGCCTTAGACGTAGTTGATATATCTCTTGGTTGAATTTATGCTCTTGACAGTCATCTGCGCTGCGTCCAAAGAAATTGGGAGTTTATCGAGACATTTGGACGAATGATAGCCTTCGTATCTGCAGTGCCTGTCTCCGCGTGGTGGTCGAACAGTTATGAGTACTGACGAGGGCATAGAGGTCCTTTACCGCAGATTTCTGTCTGTCTCAAAAGACGGATAGAACACTGCTTTAACGTAACATGTTTTATAAAAGCACGGGGTCTTGGAATAGCCCGAGAAAGCGTTGTACGCGACGTCAAATTTCGATGGCTGAAGCGCCTCTCAATACGTTGTGAAATAAATCGGGAAAACATTCTAATACCCGGCCTAAAATTCGTGACAGCAGCGGCAAAACACATTTATATCAACATTCAGCGAATGCCTTATTTTGCTTTTAATGTAGGCCAGTCTAATTATGGTCGAAGTACTAACAAAGATTGACACTGTTGATGCAATATTTGGGGCAAATATGAAGTTTCTAGGAATTTGTAAATTATTAACTCTGTCTGATTAGATTGTATAGTACATTCTATCCTTCTACCTTCACACTGCAACGTTTTTGCCGCTGGCAGCTTTAATAAGAAAATGGAGAATAAAATGGTTACTTTGGCTAGGGCACAGATCTCCGCTTTCTTATTTAATGATAATCAAAGCCTTATCCTTGTTACTGTCTTAATCAGAAGCTCGAACACCGACAAAACTCCAGTAAGGCATCACGGCCACAAAGAAAAGCAGGATTCAAAATAATCTCAAACAACACAAAGGCATGCGGCATGCATCACAGCGAAATTTCACAGCGAAGTACACCTAATGGCTATATTTGCGGAGGCAGACCAAAGACATTTTAAGAATAAAAAATCTGAACTGGTTTGACATTCTCAACAAAGACAAGAAGCAGTACTGATAGGAATTTTATTGGACAAGGCTAAAAAATGAAAATACATGCTGCCACTAGTCAAAACAAACAAAAGAGTTGACAATTTGAACAGCGGTCATTGCCCTCCATCAATTTGTTAGACCAGAATCTGGAGCGTCCGTGACGGCAATCACAACAATGCGATAATGACTCCTAAAGAACTCTTTTTACGTCCAAAAGCAACGATAACACCATTTCCTGTGCAAGAGAGCAAGAGATCATATAATGCCAAAGAATGTATCCTTGAGCAATAACTGTCCAATACCAAATTCCGAACAGAGTAACCCTATTACAAAGCAGAACGTGGCATCGCCATGCCACTAGGAACGAAAATTTCACCAGGAATTAATTTTCGAACTTTTCGAACATGAAAAGTGCAAGAGAACTTTAAACATAACTATTTACGAGCAATAGGAACTTCATCGGCAAGTCAGTTTTCTTCGGACTGCAAGAGCCTTGTGCAGTCTGGGGTCTAGTGCTCAGGCGCCTTCCCGTGAATTTCCAAGCTTTCCTGTAGGCACGCAAAAACGTCATGAAATTCGGTTACCTGAGCAGTTGCTAATGCAAGCCCGTATTTGTGTGGGCAATTATTTTGTAATGGACCAGAATGGTGCAGAACGCCATCCCACTTTTAAGACGACGGAGACAAGTAGAAAATTGAGCAACGCCTCAGAGGGATAACGAGAGCGTATGGCTGAGTGTTACAGTTGGAAACCTTGAAACTGAACACCGAGGAGGACAAGGGTTATAAAATCAAACGACTCTGCCCCAACATATCCACATTACTCTCCCCTTTGTTTCTGGGTCTTCTCTACCAATCCTAGTTTATCAACGAAGCTGCTTTCCCGTTACAACGGCCTTTACTGTGTTATTCAACAAACCTCCAAAATCAACCCACCGCGTCTTCTTCGGAGCCTCGTCGCCGCGGCCGCGAACCTGGCGATGCTGAGCGCCTGAAACTGTACACTGACCCGCACGTTCTTCCCGCGCCTTAATTCGCCAAGAAGGCTCCTTTTTAGGCGGGGAGGTATGGTAATGGGCTAGATCGGCGTCAGAGAATGCGATCCCAGTCAGAACACGAAGAAGACAAGTAATAGCTATAAAAACGAATCTGCTCAGTCGCCCACTGTGTAAGTGCCATGGCTTTTGACGCAACAACAACTCCTCAGTTTATTATAGAGAGCTTACGGCTGAGCGTGTCAGCAAGGTAGCCTTGGGACTGAACCCCGCATCGGAATTTATTTATGTACATGCACTGGCCCCTGAGGTAATGCAGTAGATAGGTGTAACAAAAATATTTCCGAGTATTTGAGCCAGTTATAGCTTCCTTTGAAAGCGCAACTACCTAAATAGGCCGCCGACAACACTCGTTCTCTGAAGCAGGTATCAAAGATACATTTCTCAATGAAAAAAGAAACTCGGCAGAACAGTCAAATGTTTCTTCAGTCATGCGTTTGTCACCTCTCTTGTACATGAGTCAGCAAAAGTGTTGGCACATAGAAACAATCCCAAAACTATTGGTCACCGCTATTTGACGACGCCTATTAGTAGGCTATGTAAGAGCAGTGAACCATTCTTATTGTGATGGCGTGTTCGCTGACGCATTCCCGTCAGACAGTAATTTTTTTCGCAAATAAGGCGGCGGGGACCAGTCTTAACTTCAGCAGCCGCCGACTAAGTGACCAGATAGCGCGCGCGACCTGTTTCATTAGTCAGCCTGAAACGCCAGCTGCTAAAGTATCACCTCTTTGGGCGTAGCTTCTGCATTCTATCAAAAGCAACCAGTGGCCTCCGCCTGACTAGTTATTCCGAAGTGACAATGCTATTCAGAGAAAGATAGTTTGTTGTGCAGATATGCTGCCTCCTGTCAAAACTTAGGCCTCTACCTGCGAACTAATTGAGTGGTGCCGTTCAGCTATCTCGAAAGTTGACCACAGAGCGAATACGTTACGCCACACCTGCATTCCACAGATTAGTCGCGTATAGTCACAAGGATATGCGTGCAACGGTGTCCGGAGCTAAAGATTTTTAAATGAGATATACTAACAAAGCGCCTGGAGCACGTTTACACGCTCGTGAGAAGCGTTTCATTGTGGCTCAATTCTTGTAAAAGCCGCACCTTAATGAAATACGCGTAACAACAGGCCACCCTATTAGGGAGGGTGCACTGTGCGTGTCCCTAAAAAATATGCACGCCCCGCCAGAATGTGCTTTCCAGGATATCTGGCACAATTTCTGTGATCTAGCCATCTTTCCTCAGCCTGTACATATGTCAGACATAAAGGTCAAAAAGTGCTCCAACTGCGCAGGGTTTCGGCATGCATTTGTACTCGTCTAAAATTCCTCCCTGTACAGAGTAGAAAATAGCAGGGCTTCACGTTGTTGTGGTTTTATTTATATCATTCATGCTGGCTTTAAACCAAGGCAATTCTCCACTGCCTTTTTTGGGGGGACCCAAGACGACTCCGTCTTTGTTGCTGGTCGGTCGTTGCATTAGAGTTCGTATTTTTTACTCGAACCGCGGAGGAACCGCAAGTGCATGGAGTCAATGAATGTGGATGGTACATAAGCCCATATCGCGGTGCGCCCTGAGCAGGGGCTCTCGGCGGCTGCACTTTCCTGTTTCGTTCTTCTTCGCTTGGCTATGTTTGGGGAACCTGTTCCGGAGCAGCATGAATTATGGTGCGGCGTCTCTCCTCCAGATGTGCCTTTAGGTGTCTATCAAGGATGTCCTTCCGGGAAAAGCCCTCTCTGCAGAAAGAACAAACAAATGACGAAGACCTGCCACCAGCAGATTGCTCCGTTTCGCTGTGATGCTTCCGGTTGGAATCTCGGCTGAAGCGAGCCCCGCAGACGCCGCATTCGTAGGGTTTCTCCCCGAGCAGACCAGCTTGTGGTTGTCCACATGATGACGCCATCTGAAGCACTTTTTGCATATGTCGCAGGGTAAAGGCCGTTTTCCCGTGTGGATCAGTGTGTGCTGGTTGAAATTCCCTCTGGGAGAGAAAAAAACAGTGTGGGTCAGTGCGTGCCTGTGGAAACAGGATATGTGAGGGAAAAGAACAAAATGAGGAGAGGTGGCCCGCTGACCACGACAGAATCTTACCCGGCACAGAAAAGGAAGAATGAAATATGCATTGCGTCACAAAAATGCCGCATGCGGGAGTAGCACCGTTTACATGGCAGAGAACGAAGCATATTGCTGCCAGTTGGCACAGCGGCCACTGCTATTAGGCAGCATAATGACTCTTTAATCAGCTCTCACACCTCATTTCTCGTCTTTTGCAGTGCATAATAGATAAAATGACAACATTTGGTAGATGCTTAGAAAGCTCCCATATATATCGCACACCCATGTTCATTACCAAGCACTAGACTTCGTAGCGACAAAGAACGCAAACATATGATCACTATTAGCTCGTTTGCTTCATGCGCAACAACGCTAGTGGCTCCCCTCTATGTAGCACCAGGCCGCTTCTTCACCGCTTGCGTTTCTGACTAAGATTTCCGGTTTCTTGTCGGATCTCTCCAATATTGTTGGGCGATGCGTCTCCGTAACGACATGAACAGTCGCATAAGTAAAAAAAGCTGCTTCAATCACTCGATCCTTCTGAAGGAAGAGGAAAGGTACGACAGCTTCGCCGTGGAATGCGATGACATGCAACCTGATTTAACAGCGCATTTTAGTCTTGATCGAACAAAACACAAATTATCGGACTCCCCCTCTTACTGTGAGAAGTCATATGCTTGAAAACGCTTGGTACTGCGGTCGTAATTTTATGTTGTCTGTGACAAAGAGCGCCAAACATTGGTTGATGTTGGCTTCACTCTAACGCTACGACTGTTCGTGTCCTGTACCAAAAACCAATAGCAAAGCGCGAAGGCAGATTCAAACTTCGGCTTACTTGTGACCGGCGGAGAAAGGGCAGAAGGCGCAGCTGTGTCTTCGTAGCAGCCTCACCGGATGCTCGCGCAGCCGGTGCGCTTCCAAATCATCCTGTTTAGAGAACAGGACACCGCATGTATCGCCGGGGAACGTCGTGGGTGAAGCGGTTGAACTATTTCCAACCTTGGATGCCAAACGGACTCGAGTACGTAGAGATAACGGACAAGGAATATGTGACTGCTCTTCTATCCCAGCCTGCACTCTCAATGGCCAATCATCACAGGCGCACGAAGCGCGACAGAGGGCGCTCAATCGTGGCCGCCACGGCCTCATTCTTGTATTTATACTTTGCAATATTGTCTGTGTCATGTTACTACTAAAAGTGCGCACGTATAATAACAAAAGAGGAACAGATGATCGAGGTGATTTAACATATCTGTAGTTTCCAATTTTTCGCAGTCGTGTTTTCCCATTTTCATTTAAAACATTCAAGGAATAAGCAGTTTAATTGTGTTATTACATTACGTTTTTTACTACATAATGAAAATCTCGACCGCTGCTATCATGCCTCAGCACTGTAAGGTGCACTGTAACTAAATCTATAATTAGAGCAGTATCTTTGCTCAAATGTTTAACATTTATCTGCCCATATCAATTTTGCCGAAAGACTACAGAAAGCCTACAGAAAGTGATCTACGGGAAGAAGATGGCTGAATGTTTGGATTTCCCAAATTATCGGGATACCGCTGAAAAACGCTCATTGCAAGAACAGAGGGAGAATCAAACGAAGAAGAGGACAGAAGAAGCGGTCCTATCTTGGAAAATTAAACCAAAATTTCAATCCAGCGAGTGAGTGCAGGCTGTGATGAGCTGTGTGCCGTGCCTGCCGGCTCCTGCCACTGTTCTTGTCTTCGATCTTGACTCCTCTGGAGCGCCTCTGCGGTCTTCTACGGTGAGGCCGATCCACGTGATGGCGTTTCGGCTAGATGTGTTTTTCTTTTATTGTTTAAACGATAGTTAATCTTAATCTACCCTTAGTCCTACAGCAATGTCTTTAGCCTCCCCGCGTGGAGGTCCGGCTCTCTGCTCCGCCATTGACGTTCCAGGGGCGCTTGTACCCATTGGAGAAAGAACTCTAAAACTGAAAAACTCTAAAATTTGTGAGGCGAGCCCTTTCACCCGCAGGGGCATTCTGTGTCGATCCTTGGGTGTGCAGTGTGTGTTGGTGTTCCTGCATTGCACATCCTTCGCGCCGTTTACAGTCAATGCCTTTATAACGGGGTTACTCGCATCTTCCAAAGGTATCATCCGCGGCGTGGACTCATCGGCCTGTCTTACGAAATTACTTGAGGACTTTCAGGACGCTGTTATATGCGTGTTATCTGTATACCGCTGTACCAGAGATGTTAATGGCTCAGGTGTGCCGACATCGTGCATGATTGCGAATATAGCAGGATCATTGTGCCTCCCTGAGCTTAAGGTTTGGCCTATAGTGTACCGCGTCGACCCGCTAGCACGTCGTCCCTTGAATTGCCGAAATTGTCGGCGCTTTGCAAACACCAAAGCTTGCAAATCTGCGACGCGTTGCCGACTATGCGGGGACAACAATTCCGCAGACATTTGCTCAACTGAGGGGCCCAGTGGCGGACTCTTCGGCAGCGTTCATCCGGCTTATAAGGCTGGGTGCCCTAAACGTTGTTATGAACCGAATGTTCTGGACATCATCCAGCAGAGAAGGTGCTCTACAGGTGATGCCTGTGAACAATTTGACCCTAAAAGGCATTCTTATGCGGGACTTCAGAGGCCATCTGGGTCTGAGGTAGAGGCGTTGCTGACTAATTCTGCGGTCTGAGCTGTCGAGAAGGTGCTTGCAGTCGTATTGGATCATATGATGTCTACCGTCAGTGAAGCTCTCTCCCAGGTTGTCTCCAGTCAGTTTGCTCCTTCATCGGTTCGTCTTCCCGCTCCATCAGCTTGTCCTTTCCACAGCATCTCAGTTGTCTCTCCCCTGACTCCCATTCCAGCTGCGTCCTCCTTTGTGCCTATACATGGTGCCGGGTATACCAACCTCTCTACCGTATGCACTGCGAATTTTGAGACGGCGAATCCCTCCCAGAAGCGTCGAGCTCCTTCCTGTCCGTCAAACTCTGCCCTCACGAACAACAACCGCAAGAGAGGTCCCCCAGTAGTCCGCATAAAACAGTTGTTTTAAAAGAGGCTGTCACAGACTCTAAAAATCATGGCGGTGTTAAAAGTACTGCAGTGCATTTGCGTTTTAGTCATCTTTTCACGATTTACAGAACACTGTCTCACAATTCGGCCCAGAGATAATTTTAATTCAAGAAACTTGGCTTACTCCCAATATGTCAATCTGTCTGAAATATTTCCGGGTTTGCCGAGCCGATTGCAATAGTCGGAGGAATGGTGGCTTGTTAAAATTAATTTCTTCTAAAATATTTCACGTTGCGCATGTCCCAAACCAAATTCTAAGACCTGATCGCAAATTTTTGGCTGTTGATATCGCAATTCCACAGTGTGCTCCCCATACCGTTGCTAATATCTACTTTCCATAAGTGTCCACAGTACAGTTTATTGGCGTTAGCTGCCAATTTCAATTCTCGTCATGTGATTTGGTTTTTCCGTACAGATGCATGGGGGCAGCTTTTTTCGTCATGGATGTCGGCAGTAAAACTTCTTTTTGGGCTAGCTGGTGTATTTTGAACCAAGGAAAAGGAGCAGCGCAAAACCATGCAACCACACAAGAAGCTTGTGCGGTTGCAAGACACAAGCAGCGCTTGTGTCTTGTCCTTTCTCCTTGTGTAGTTGCACGCTTTTTCGCTGCTCCCTTTCCTTCGTTCAGGATGTCAGCAAGGAACGTGCAGGTACTTGCGTGCGTTCTGACTCTCGGTCTGGAACATTTCCAGCGAACGCGGTGCAGTTTTCACCGCGTTCAAAAGTGGAATGTGGAACTTCCAGTGAACACTTTCCGATTACTTTCAACACTGTAGCATGTGCCCTTAGGGCGACAGCTTCTCCCCGAAAATTCGTCAACCACACACTTTTCAAAAAACTTGTGCATTCTACTCCCGTGCATCATCTGATAACTTGCATCGCGCTCAACAAGTTATCTGTTGCGCGTTAGGTTCCTCTGAGCGTTCCGTGTTCATGGTTCGATCTACGGTCATACACAACCAGCCCTACCTGTAGTGGAATGATAAGTTTGAGAGAGCATATCGACTCAGAAAATCTGCCTTGAAGAACCTCTTTCGTTACCACTGTCCGCCGAATTGGATAAATTACAAATTATTTTGGCTTCATTTAAAAGACCGTTGCTAAGGCTAAGGAGCAGTGCAATGCGAATTAGAACGGTTATCAATCAAGCCAAAAATAATTGCAAATCTTTGCAGGATTTCATGGCATGCAACCATAATTCGCCGTCCTTTCATGTTACAGAGTCAGTGGTGTTACCACCCCAGGAAGCAAAACATCTACTTGACCAGGTAGCGCAAGGTCCTTCTCTGCGCTTTCAAGCGCGGTTGGTGGTTCCGTTCGTCATACGCCCACCGCGCGCAGACGACATTGCAGTTACACCCTATGATTTATTTTCCATTGCTTCTGGTCTCAAACCTGCAGCTCCTGAATGCTACGGGGTCAGTATCGGTATGTTGCAGTCACTTGATCAAGTCTTTACCTCTGATGTATTGCGTATTGTAAACGTGTCCCTTGATACACCTTGGCTCCCCCGAAAATGAAAAATTGCGAAAATATTCTTACATCTCAAAGATTCCATAAAGGGTTTTGTAAAGGTTTTAAGCTAAAGTAGAGAGGGTCTGTCGCCTCCCCCCCTCCCCCCCCCCCCCCCCCCCCCCCCCCCGTCGCAGACACTGGACGAGATGCCTCTGCCCTGCCTGACTTGACGTGGTCATCACAAGGCAGGGGTAGAGAAAGGCGAGGAAGGAGACCTCATTCAATACGCTAGTTAAATGCCAGTGTTCATCGGCGCGACGCGTGCCGATATAAATTCCTCTGCCGTCGATGAAATCACCACTTCGCGAGGCACAAGAAATGAGTTGGCGTTCAATATAAGATGCCACTCACAGCGCACGAAGTAAGCTACGCATCTGCATACTATTCTGATCAGAAATTCATTCTTCTGTCCATCAACTTGGACCCGCCGGCGTCGTCACCGGAGCCCATGTATGAGGACGGGGAATAAGGCGCAACGTGGTTCAGGCGCCCGTCGGACAACGACTACGACATCCCCCCAGAATATGAGCATGGTATGGTGGAAATCAGATTATGGTGAAAATTACCTGCGGACCCGATGAAGGAATCTCGCATCTATGCCACGGGTCTGCTCGGAAAAGTACTCTCAACCCTCCGCTAAGTGGTGCAATTCAGCTGAAAAGTGGCATCATCGCCGGAGGATAAGGAGGAAAGGGGAGACCGTGATTTTCTGTGTTTGTATGGAGATGAGAACCATGAGCGAAAAATCTAGGAAATATATTAGTACTGATTGTATGTTAAAGGTAAAACCACTTTTTTCTCTTTTGGTGGCCGCTACAAGCACGAGCTGGGATTTAAACAGCCGAGCAGCGCAATTCCGTTGTCACTCTCTCCGGCATGTTCACTTATTTATCTCGACTAACCTCCCAAAAACAAGAATGTAAAATGTTCCCTTATGTTTCTTTTTCTTCCAACCTTATGCTCATCCTAATTTGGACATAAAAAGTAATTTAAATGCCTCTAGGTGGATTTTATGTTATTGACAGTGTGCCGAGCTATGTTTATTGAACAAGAAATTCTGAGATTTTAGGATTCTTGAATGACTTGGGTAAAAGAGAGCCTTCGTCCATCCAATGTTTGTCGCTGGGATTTGGTCGAACAGTTATAATTGCTAAAATGTGCGAGGAAGTGTTTCGCCACAGATTTAAATTCTCAGCAGTCGGCTTACCTCTACCGCACTCATAAGACATGCCTGTGCTAATAAATATTTTTATAAAAATTCTGCTCCTCAAAAGCGGAACGCTGACCACCTTAAGGTTGCTTATTTGATGGAAGCACAGCATTTTAAACTAGCAGGAAAAACTGTTCTGCGCGACATGAAATTTCGGTGGCTGCTGCACCTGCCATTAGTTTATTTCCAATAGCCGACTTAAGGATATCTGCTTTCGAAAACATTTCTTTACAGCTGCAAGGAAACACATTGGAAGCAACATCCAGCTGCTTCCTGCTTTTATATTTTAATTTAGGTCACTCTGTAACTATGTTAGAAATACTGCAGAGAAGTTTGCACAGTTGACAGAAAAATGGTGCGAAAATATAAAGTATATACAACTTTCGTTAATAATTCTGGGAGGTTACATTGCTGAGCACATTCTATTCGTCTGCTTGAAGTCTGCAAACCCTTTACAGTTTTAAGTTTGAATAAAGAAATAAGTAATTAAATATGCATAATGGCTGCGACACTAAGCTAACTTTTCTTATTTATAGACACGTACTTTTAGCCTTAGGAGTGCTACTGGACAGATATCAACATCGAAGGCAGAATTAAACTGCAATAAATGTTCATGGCGACACAGAATAAACAGTATTGAAAATAAGGCCTGACCACACCAGGGTATGCGGCACGCAGCGCAGCAAAATTTCACGGCGAAGCACCTATTAGCAATTTTTGCGCAGACAGACCCAAAACACAGTAAGAACCAATAATTTCAACAGCAGATTCTATAATGAGATCGGAGACAAGAAGCAGTGCAAAAGTATGTATATCCTTCAACAACCCTAAACAATTCAGAGCTCATGCTGGAACTTGATATAACCAAATAAACAATTATCAAACAGAACACCGGTGATTTGTCTCCATCATTTGATTACATCAGAATCTGGAGCGTCTGTAATCGCAAGCAGGAGAATGCGATCAATGACTCCTGTAGAACTAAACTACGCGCGAACGCAACAACAAACATCTGTTCGCGAAAGAATCGGCAAGACAACATATAACGTGAATGAGAGTATTTATAAGCAACAACAGCGTCAAGGATGAATTTTCCAAGAAAGTAACGCAAAAAACGAAAATAACATCGAGCATGAATTTACGAACATGAAAACCGCAAGATAAGAGCGAACATAACATCAAGAATTTAGAGGAACAGGATCTCTATCAACAAGTTGGTCTTCTCCCGACTGGGACCCTTGCGCTCTGTATAGGGTGCAGTGCACGGAAGCCATCACGTGGATTTCAAACTGTCCTGATGGCAGGAAAAAATAAAGCGCACGAAACACGGCTGTATGGGCAGTTGTTTATTCGAGAATGTATATCTGTGCATAATTATTTATTCACATGTACCTGCAATGTCCAAGGGGGTATACAATACAAGGCGGTAACAGAATTTTTTCCGAGTCAGCGCCAGCGAAACCTTCCCCTTAAAGCACACCTACCCAAATAGGCGATTGACGACCGTCATTCTGTGTAGCATAGTTTTAAAATGTACACTTGTTTAAAATAAAAAAGTCGACTGAAAAGGCATATTTTTCTTTTGTCATGCGTAAACCTAACATCTAACGTACAGGAGTTAGCAAAAATGTAGAGATAAGGAAAAAAATGCCGAAATATTCGCCAGTGCCATCTAATGGCATATCCCTGTAGTCGAGGTAAGCGCAGTGAGGCCTCCTCAGTGCGCTAGCCTGTTTCTCGACAAGTTCCAGTGAAACATTGATTTTTCAACCCGTTAGCCGCACGGGACCGGTCTTCACTTGAGTCGCCGAAGGCTATCTACGTCAGTAGATAGCTCGCGCGAGCATTTAGATTAGCCAGGCTCCTCCACAAAATGCTAAAGTACCCGCTGCTCCAACGTACGTTATGCATGCTGTCTAAAGCAACTCATGGGTTCCGCTTGACTACAGATATTCTCACGCGACAACGCTACTCAGTGAAAGATAAATTAGACAGTTTGCCCCGCAGAGCTCTTGTCTCCTGTGGAAATTGAGGCCCATACCTGCGAACTAAGCAAGTCGTATCGTTGAGCTCAGTTTGCAATGTGGCGCACATCAGTAATATTTTACACCGCACCGGCGTTTTACGAATTAGTCGCCCAGAACCACAAGCATCATATGCGTGCAAATGTGCGCCGTGCAAGACTTTGGCAATCGAGGCATACTGATAGAACGACTAAAATTCCGGCTAACTCGCTCGCCCGCAAAGGCTGCCACAGCCGAAGTGAGAAGTGGTTCCATGTGGTTCATTTCTTGAGATACCCGGAAGTGTGGTCCAACAGGCGGAACAGTGCGCTAACGCCGCCGCGCCTCGACATGCTTTTAAGTCGCGTAGAATTTCTTCCCGTAAAAACAACGAAAATACCAGATCTTCATTCCGCCCTTTGTCTTTAATTTTATTTTGTTCATGTCAGTTTTGCAACCAGCATACATACGTCCGCACTGTATTTTCTCTGGATGCCCATGCACCAGCGTCATCATTACTGATTGCTGCGTTTGGTTTCCTTTTTTCCCCCCGGTGGTACCACTCATGAGTCCCAGTGCGTACTGTGCAAAGGTTACCGGAGGCTGCACCTCCAGCTCTTGAACTTCTTCGATCGACTGCGGTGCGGGAATCGGTACCGGAGTGACATACATTGCGGCCTGGGGCCTTACTTCCGTGTGCGTTTTCACGTGTCTCTTAAGGTTGTCCTTCCGGGAAAAGCTCTTTCCGCAGTGAGGACAAACGAATGACCTAGACGTGGCAATGAAAGTGTGCTGATCGGTGCATTGACGCTCGAGGGTGAAGGCAATATTGAAAAAGCCTCTGCAGTCTGCGCACTTGTACGGCTTCTTCATTGCGTGGACCATCTTGTGGTTGACGAGTTGCTGTCACTGAATGAAGCTTTTCCCGCAGTACTCGCACCGGAAAGGCTGCATGACCGAGTGGGTCACTGCGTGTCTATTGAAACTGTGTCTTTAAGGAAAAAGAACAGAACGAAGAGAGGTGGCACAATGAGCAAGACAGCCTCATAGCCGTCTCAAAGGAGGAAGAGTGAAATAACCATTGCATTTCAAAAACACCACCACCTGCCATTCGGCGTTATGTAGCAGCGTTTACATGGCTTCGTAAGAAGCGTGTTGCAGCCAGTTCGCGTAGCGGGCACTGCCCCTGTTACCATAATGAAGCTTTGTTCACTGATTAAAAACGCATTTCTTGTCCTTTACATCACTTATGAGATACGATGACAAAATAAGGCACATGTACGAAGATATGAACACGCTGTTCGCCGATTCGCTTTAATGCGCTGCGACACTAGTAGTGCGCCTCTGTGTCGCACCTGTAACTCCAGGCGCTTCTTCACTTGTTGCGTTTCTGTATAGACACTGCTTAAATCACGTGTTCCTTCTTAGGAGATGTGGATGGCCGAGAAAGTGGAAGATTGCAGTCCGTTCTAAAAGCGCATTGGCTTGTTGGACGACCAGAGCTCAGTTACTTAAGACTTAAGCAGGAGACTTGCTTAGAGAACCGAGATGCTTGGTAACGCTTGCGAGTGCTGGTGTATTTGCATATAGCAAAAGACCACCAAACCATTGGCTGGTGTTCACTCCGGTCTAACGCCACCACTGTTCTCGTCGCGAACGACCAATCAATCCCAAATCCCAACACAGAATCAATATCCGGTTTACTTGTTATCGCTGGTGCAATGGAAGAAGGTGGAGAGGTGCCTTCCTCTAATGCTGGGAGGATGCTTGAGCGGCTGGTATTCCTCCAAAAGCTCTTTATCATAAAAGACGGCGCCGCATGCGTTGCGGGCTCACAACGTGAGTGAAGCGGGAGAACTGTATCGTATCTGGGAGACCAAACGGAGTCGAGTACGTAGGTCTAACGGACAAGGAATTTGTGAGTGCTATTGCATCACGGCCTACACTCAAACCGGCCAATAATCCCAGGTGCACGAAGCACGACAGAAGACGCGCAATTGCGGCCGCCTTTGCCTCATTCGTATCTTTATACTTTGTAATATTGGCTGTATCAGGTTACTACCAAAAGTGCAGAGGTTCAACAGAAAAAAGAACAGCAGATGGTCGAGGTGCCTTATCACGTCAGCAGTTTCCAATTTTTCAAGGGCAAGTTTTTCATTTTCACTAAACCATTAGGTCTAGGCACGAACAGATTCAGCTGTCTAATATAATGTATTTAATCATCAAAATTGCGTCCCCTGCTGTACCGATTCAGTGCTCCAAGGTACAGTATAGGTAATAGTAAAATGAAGAGATGCGCTCTTTTGCACAATGTTTGATCTTTTATTGCCGATATCAGTTTTGTAATAACTGCGTGCAGTGATGTATCCGAAAAAACGTCTGGCTCTTCAAATGTCATTATTTATCGGGATAAAGCTCAAGCATACTCATTGTAATAGGACGATTGGACGATTCAGCACTGCCGCCCTTAGTCGTCATCGCTGGAGGCTATAGCCTGACTATCGGGCTGAACCTTCTGCCGCATCCTGGCGCTCTTGTACTGGTGTGACCTGACTGGAGCCTTGGTTGGTCGCAGTACGCCATCAAAAAATCCACTCTTCACATGGTGAAAGCGCTACGATGCTTGCCTCCTACGCCGCCCTGGAACTCCGCAGTCTCACGGTGTCCGTTCCCATGGCGGCGACAACCTAGCAACACATAGCCTCACCTCCACCTGTCGAATTATGTCACCGATACCTCGCTATCTTCTGATGTGGCATCTGTACCAGGATGTCGAGGACTGGCTTTCAGCCTCCGGACGGGTGAGCCGGAACAATAAGTTGGATGATGGTATGAAGCTTAACACCGCAGTGTTCTACTTAGCTGCCGTTTCTATTACTCCGCATTGGAACCAGGATTCAGGCATCACCGCCTGGCCTGCATTTTAAACCACCTTTGTTTTAGTGCTCGGCCGTTCAGCCGTCCGCAAATTTCGTGCTGATGAGTGCCTACGCAAGAGAGCGCACCGGGCACGAGAAGCCTTGACAGGTTACATTGAGGACGTCGGGGAAATATGGAAACGTATCAACCACACTACGGCTGAGAGATATAGAATTCGGCACCTCTTGAAGGGCATTGATGAAAGCGCATTAAACATGCTCTTTTACAAAGAGTGCAACTAACATCGCGATGGCCTGCTAACTTATTCAGAGCAATTACGAGCAGCGCAAACAGCGCGCCGCGCTAGCAGGTTCGCCACCCTGCTGGCGCGTCGCTGGCAGGGCTTGCCCAGGACATTGAGAACTCTTGCCTCTCCGCCGAAAGCAAGCAGCTTTGGCGCGAGAAGGTCACCCGTGTGCTGTTGCTGCTTCTATGTATGCTCTAACCTCAATCATACCTTGCGCCGCATCCAAGGCACGAAACACAGTGGCAAGTTTCCGAAGCTTTCCCTTCAGGGCAACCTCCTTCTCCTCTTGCTGCCCCGCTGCCGTTTGCCGAGGGCGCTTTCACACCGCCTGCCCCCCCCCCCCCCCCCTCCCCCCACCCCCATCACCACTGAGTTACCTCGATGCTTTCGCGCCACTCCCCAATCTGGCGACGGCTCGAACCTATGCAGAAGCAGTGGCTCGCCTAGCCACCTTCCTGCTATATGGAAATTATTCACCCCCTTTGCAATCGCCATGCATTTTTGCTATGCCTAGGCCGTCGCCGGACAATCGGCCGACATCGAAAAATCGCCCGGTGTGCTTTGCTTGCGGCATACCTGCACACGTCGCCCGCTTTGCCGACGCCGCACGCCGCTGTCTGGGCATGCACCATCTCCGATGTCCTGTTATTTACTTCAGTTGCCAGTCCAGCAGGGGCCGGCGCCAGAGTCTAGTGCTCATCATACCTTCAAGTCCCGTAGCTCATGTTCCCCTCGAGGCCGCTCTATATCACCCATTTGCCACCGACCTCCTTCTGCCGGGCCGCTTAAGAAGAGGCGCAGTTTCAGTATCATGAACTGCGTACTCATCCGAACATACAAGCCACCTTTTCCCCGTGAACATTATTGCCTTATATTTCAAGGTGTTCCGACGCTTGGCCTCGTGCGCACTGGTGCTGCCGTATCTTTATTAGTCAAACACTCTGTAACATTCTTCGCAAGCTGATGATCCCTTCTTTCTTGCATGTCGTTGCGAATTGCCAACAGACAACACCTCGAGCCAACACCTCTCTGCACCTGCCGAATTATAACTGTCAACGCTATGTATTTTCCTTATTTCATCTTGCTCACCGCTGTCTTCATGACGACATACTCGGCTCAGAGTTCCTTTCCAAGCACCATGCCCTGATTAAAGGAGCCCGTGCTAAAGTGGAACTCTCTCTTAGACGAGTCAACGTACTACTACCAAACCCCTCGTCTCTCTGGACACCACAATGCCACCCGTCAGGATATAATAGTTACAAGCTTTCCCCTGCCTGGGGCTCGGCTTCATTAAGGTGAAATGCTAGAGAAATGGGTCGATGACCGCATCTTGAGTACAACAAAAACATAATTTTGTGCCATGGCGCTCTTTCGCCAGTGACGACCTTGCGCCATAAAAATTAATCATTATCACCACAACATTCCAAACAGGCCGCCGACAACCGCTGTTATCGGTAGCATGTTTATGAGATGTGCATTTCTCATTAAAATAAGAAGTTCAGCAGAACAGGCTTATCTTCCTTCAGTCATGCTTGCTTAACACCTGACGTAAAGTAGTCAGTAAAAGTCTAGAGACCAGGAAACAATCCCAAAACTATATATCAGCACTATGTGACCGCGCTTCTCTGTAGTCTCGTTAAGTGCAGTGAGCCATCCCTAATGTGCTGGCCAGAAAGCCGACAGCTTTCCGTTAAAAACGAATTTTTTTTAACAGGTACGCAGACAGGGACCGGTCTTCACTTCAGTATATATAGCGGCAGGCTCTTTGCGGATAGCGTGCACGAGTCGGTGATTACCCAGGCACTAACTCCAGTTGCTGTCCTTACTCCTGTACACACGTCAGACAAAAATACCACAGAGTGCTCCAACAGCGCAGGGCTTCGACATGCTTTCTATTCGTCCAGAATTACTCCGTTTATCAGCGAAGAAAATAGCAGGGCTTAACAGTGGTGTTTGTTTCTATTACGTTCATAGTGGCTTTGTAACCAAAGCACTTCTCTGCGGCTTTTCTTTTCGAGAAGGGTGGGGGGGGGTATACGGCTCTGTCTTCTTTGCTCGTTGTTGCAATGTGTATTGTGGTTCGCATTTCTCAGTCGAACCGCAGAGGAAGCACTCGTGCATTGTGTCATTTGTTCGGCATGGTGTCAATGATTCTGCATATGTTGCCGTGTAACACCGCTGCTGTACCGGGTGAACTGTTCCCATGCTCGGTGAGCAAACAGACTCGAGTCCGAAGATCTAACGGACTAGGAACATGCGACTACTTTTCCATCGCAGTCTGCATTCCTAATGGTCAATCATACAAGGCGCGCGTACCAGGACAGAAGGCGGGCAATTGCGGTCGCTACAGCCTCACTTCTCTCTCTATACTTATTAATATTACCTCTATCATGTTACTGCCAAAAGTACACACGCGGAGCAGAAAAAAAGAGCAGCAGATGGTCGGGTTGATTTACCATGTCAGTAGTTTCCAATTTCTCACAGTCGTGTTTCCCCTTTCTCGGTTAAAAATTCTTTCATGGCATGAGCATATAGTCTCGTCTTATTTTGGGTTGCGTATTGCATTATCGAAATCGCGACCTCTGCTGTAACGCCTCAGCGCTCCAAGATACAGAGTAACTAAAACAAAAATAAAATCAATCTCACTGCGCAATATTTGAGCCTTTATCTGCCCATAACGATTCTGTAATGACTAAGGTAAGTGATCTGTGCGAAGAAGGTGGCTGAATGTTTAGATATTCCAAACTATTGGGATACCGCTTAGAAATTTTCATTATAAGAACATAAGGACAAGTCAGCACTCCCACACTTAGTTGTCTTCGCTGGTGGCTAGAGCTCGAGAATCGGGGAGAGCATGCAGCCTCCAGCTGGCTGTCTTGCCTTCGTGGGAAATGAGTCCAGCCTGTGTCGGTCGCTGTGACCAATCAATAAATCTACTCTTAAGCTGCTGGAGGTGCCACAATCATCACATCGAATGCTGCCCTAGAATTCAGCAGTCGCAAGATTTCCGTTCCTAAGGCGGAGACGAGCAAGCAGACCCCAGCCCCGCTTCCGCCTGTCACCTGTTAAGACACCTTACGTGAAGAAGACCCCGCTATCTTCAGTGGCACCTGCACCCAAGATGTGGGGGACAGGTTTTCACCGTCCGAATGCATAGGCTGGCAAAACAAGTTTGATAAAGCCCAGTTGTATTGGTTTGGTGATACAGATCATGATGCGCATAGGGCGGTGACTACCTGCTCTAAGCAGACGTGTTCGCTTACCACTTTCAGCGCCTCGCTACATATTGTAACCTTCTGCTCCCTTCCGAGAACGGTGAATATTCTACTGGCTTTTACATATTAGTTTTTAGACTCACAGTCCTGCTCTGCCTGTCTAATACTTTGATCATACCTTCCGGTTCATCTCCGGAGTGGGTTAGCAACACAATGTCATCAGCGAAGCTCAGATTACTAAGTCATTGTCTATTAACAATTATCACCAACTGTTCCAAATCTAGGCGTCTGAATGTCTGCCGTAAACAGGCGGTGATTAGAATTGGCGGGAGTGCGTGGCCTGGCCTGATACCCATGTTCGGTTGAATTTTATTGCTGACTTTTAGAAGCACTATGCTAGCAGAGCAGTCGCTATAGATATCTTCTAATAGATTCTTCCCTACTGGAGTTTTACTTCTGCTTATATGGTGGAATATAATGGCTGCGGCTTTGCATGTAGGATGACCGTAAATGACTGTATACAGAGCGAAAGACTGAAAGAGAGCGCTCCGCAAAAGTTAAAATGTAGTCCGCTTTCGCTTTAATCGCATTCAAGCACAAAACAGATTTTTACATTAATGTAGGCAAGTTCATGGCTGCAACGGAAACGGCAAGAAACATCAGTTCTCGAACAAGAAACCAAGCCGTTACATAACGTGAGACTATGAGAAACAAAAGCGTCAACATCAATTTTCGAACTGAGTAACTCGATTACGAAAGCAAACATGAGCCTGTAAACTTACGAAGAACGAAAGCACAAACATGTATTATATTCTGAACAGGAAAACAGCAAGAAAACGGCGAGCATAGCGGAATGATCTGCGAGCAGCGGGAACCGTATCAACAGAAGCCTTGCGCGCTTTTGAGGCCAGCCCACATCCTGCGGATTTCAAAATCAGTCCTGTAAGTTGTATTGTGGTTCGTATTTTTCAGTCGAACTGGCCTTTTCACTGTGCGCCCTTTACAGATGCTAGTGGCCCTGGCTGCAGTTTCAACTTTTACACTTATTCCCTCTGCTGCGGTTCGAGAACTGGTTCCGGAACTGCATGCCATGTGGTGTGGTGTCTCTCCTCCTGATGCGTCTTTAGGTGTCTGTTAAGGCCGTTCTTGCGGGGAAGGCCCTTTCTGCAGTCCGGACCAACAAATGACGAAAAGCTGCCACCAGTATAGTGCTGCTCTTAGCAGTGACGCTTTCGGTCGAAATCTCGGATGAACCGAGGCCCGCAGTCGCGGCACTCGCAGCGTTTCTCCCCTGAGTGGACCAGCTTCTGGTCGACGAGATGATGTCCCTGTATGCAGCTTTTCCCGCAGTCGTCACACAGGAAATGCCGCTCACCCGTGTGGGTCAGTGCTTGTGCGTTGAAATGGCCTCTGGGAAAGAAAGGAAACAGAGCGAGGAAGATTCACACACTGAGCAAAACAGCCTCATCGCCGGCTCAGGGGAGGAAGAGCAAAATATTCATTCTATTACACAAACCTCACATGAGACAGTTCACCTACATGTATTAGCGTTTACAAGGCTGCGACAGAAGCGTATTGCACCCTGTTGGAGCTGAGCCCACTGCCATGATGCAGCATTAGGAGCCTTTGATCAGCGCTTAAAAACGCATTTTTGTTATTTTACTTTATATAAGAGTAAAAATGACAAAATAAGATACATGCATTGAGGCTTCCAAACCGGCGAATTATGTCCGCGCTCAATTTCATTGTAAATGGCTGGACTTCGTAATGAGAGGGTGTGCGAACAATCAAACACCAATCGCCGCTTCGCTTTCATATGCAGCGAAGCTAGTGGTGCCCCTCTATGTAGGAAACGGGCGCTATTTCACCAATAATTTCTTGTCGGATCTTCCCACTAGCGATGTGAACGACGTAAACTGTCGCGGAATTAAAAGTGCTGTTTCAATCACTAGTTCCTTTTGAAAAAAGAGAAAAGCTATACATGACACATTCGTCGTAAAACACGAAGGCATGCAGTCAGATTTAACAGCGAATTTGCCTCTTGAACGAAAAGAACACCGAGTTCTCACACTAATCCCCCTGCTTAGATTAGCGAAATGCCTGAAATGATTCGTACTGCGGCTGTATTTATAGGTAGACATGTGCCAAAGAGCTCAAAACATTGGTTGATGTTCGCTTCAGTCTAGCGCTACCACTGTTCCGATCCTATAAGAAAAATCAATAGCAAAGCGCAATCCAGTGTGAAACCTCGGCTTACCTGTGATCGGTGGAGTAAGGGCACAAGGAGCAGCTGTACTTTCCTCGCACCCTCATCCGATGTTCACTCGGCCGCTGCTCTTCCAAAACTTCTCTTTCAGAGAAGAGGCTACCGCCCGTATCGCAGGGGAACACCGAGGGAACACCATTCTCGAAGAGCGAACAAAATCGAGTAAGAAGATCTAACGGACTAGGAATGTTTGACTGCTCACCAATCACAGCCCGCACTCTTAATGGCCCATCACCACCGGCGTACGAAGCCCGACAGAAGGCGCACAACTGTGGCCGCCACTTCCGCGTTCCTCTTTTTATACTTTGGAACGTTGTCTGTATCATGTTACTTCCAAAAGTGCGCACGTGTATTAGAAAAAATAAAAGTAGGTTGGCGAACGCTTTACCATATCTGTAGTTTCCATTTGTTTTGCGGTCATGTTTGCAATTTTCAGTTAACAATTCTTTCAAGGCATGAACATTTTGTGTTGTCATATATCATCTTATTTATTGCATCGCGAAAATGGCGTCCCTTGCTGTAACAGGTCAGCGCTCCAAGGTATACTGGAAGTTAAACTAAAAGAAAAGCACAGCTCCTTGCATGGTGTTTGGTCTTTTTCAGTATATCAGTTTTGCAATGACTATAAGAAGTGAGGCATCCGAACAGTACGGCTGGTTTCTTGGATGTCCCAAATTATTGGTGCACCGCTTAACAATTATAATTGTAAAAGGAAGACGACCCAGCCCTGCCGCTCATCGTTGTGATCGCTGGTGGCTAGGGCACGAGTCTCAGGCTGAACCCGCTGCCTCCGGCTGGCTGCGCTGCCTGGAGGGAACAATTCTGCCTGCCCCCACCGCTGCGCCGCAGAGTCACCCCGACGCCTTCACGCCACCACCCATTCTGGCGGCGCTTCGTCCGTGTGCCGAAGCCGTGGCTCGTCCGGCCCCCTTCCCAGCTAATGCGTAACTTTCGCCCCTCTTATGCTCACCACGGATTTTTGCTAGACCTAGCTGTGCAGCCGCCCGCAGCTCCATGGCTCACATCGGACAACCGCCCGATTTGCTTTGCTTGTTCCATATTCCCGGCCGACACCGCATGTCGTCGGTATTGTAGAGCATATTGGACGCGCAGACGTCGTCGCCAGAGCCCGTGGATGACGACGAGGAATAAGATTCAACGCGGTTCAGGCACCTGTCGCACCTGTCGGCACCTGCCGGGTGTTTAGGCCACTCCTGCGTAGGGGGTATGTGCCATCTTTGTTTCAGGCCAACCAACCTACCAACCAACCAACCACCTGTCGGACAAGAACTACAATGTCGCCCCAGAATATGAAGTTGAATCCTCCTGCAAAGCCGGCGAAGAAATGTCGCATCAATACAGCGGGTACGCTAGGAAAATAACTGCCATATCGCTTGATGAGGTGGTGCCATCCTGCTAAAGTGTAGTGTCATCGCCGGAGGCTGCGTTGCAAAGGGAAAACCGGATTTTCTAGATTCGTTTGGGAATTCGAGCCGGGAACCAGTAATCAAAGTATTATATTTGTACTCATTCTGTATATAAAGGTATCACATCAATTTTAGTGGCCTGTACAAGCAAGCGCTCGAGATATAAACAACCGAACACAGGAATCCCGTCATCACTCTCAGTGGCCAGTCCTTTTGTGGGCTGCATAACCTACTGAATACACGAACGTTAAGTAGTCCGGCCTATTTTGTTTTTAGAAGCTTAAGATTATGCTAAGTATGCCCTCAACAGTAGTTGGAACGTCTCTTTGTTGAATTTATGCTCTTGACAGCGATCTACACTGCTTCCAACCAAACTGGTAGATTTTCGAGATATTTGGATACATGACAGACTTCGTGTCTGCGATGCCTATCTTCGTGTGTTTGTTGAACAGCTTGTAATGCTAAGAAGTGCATAGAAAATCTTTCGCTCAGATTTAAATGTTCATGAGAGCACGATCGTATACCGACAACATAAGACGTATCCGTGCTATGAATGCTTTCTTTACACAAATTCTGCTCCTCAAAAACCGGACGGAACACGGCTTTAACGGTACATATTACAACAAGCCGGAGAAAGCGTTGTACGCGACGTCAAATTTCGATGGGTGAAGCGCCTGTGATTACACTGTGCAGTATATCAGAGAAACATTCTAATACCAAGCCTCGAATTTTTGACAGCTGTGGCAATCCACATTGATAGCAACGTTCAGGGACTGCATTCTTTTCGCTTATAATGAAGGCCAGTCTTTAACCATGATGCAAATACTAAGATTGGTACTGTTGATGCACTGCTTAGTGTAAATATGAAGTTTATAAAAATTGGGAAAATGTTTCTTCGGTCTGATTAGATTGTTTGGTACACTCTATTCGTCTACCTACACACTGCAAGCTTTTTGCTGCTGGTAGCTTTAATAAGAAATTGAAAATGAAATGATTACTTTGGCTACGACACTCAGCTCCGCTTTTTTATTTCATTATAATCAAACCCATATCCTTGTTACTGCCTTTATCAGAAGCTCGAACAAAGAAGAAACTCCAGTAAGTGTTCACAGCCACAAGGAAAAAGCAGCATTCAAAATAAGGTCAAACAACAGAAAGGCATGCGGCATGCATCAAAGTGAAGTACACCTATTAGCTATAATTGCGCAGGAAGACAAATAACACGTTAAGAATAAAAATTTGAACACAAGGTATGACATTCCCATCAGAGACTAGAAGCAGTACTTATAGGAGTTGTATTGAACAAAAAGCCCAAAAACTCACAATTCATACTGCCATTTGTCATAGCGAACTGAAGAGTTGTCAATTTGAATAGCAGCGATTGCCCTCCGCAAATTTATTAGACCAGAATCTGCAGCGGTCATGATACCGACCACAACAATGGGCTCAATGACTCCTGTAGAACTCTATTATTTTATGGTTATGGCGCTCGACTGCTGAGAGAAAAGACGAGGGTTCAATCCCTGCTCGGGCGGTCGAATTTCGATGAAGCCGTAATTCTAGAGTCTCCTGTGCTGTGCGATGTCAGTGCACGTTAAAGAACCCCCGGTGGCTGAAATTTCCGAAGCACTTCATCACTGCGTCCCTCATAGCATGAGTTGACTTGAGACGTTAAACCTACTAAACCATAAATCAAAAACACTGCAACGATTTCCCTGCAACAAAGTTTAATAAGGAAATTAAATATAAAATGTTTACTTTGCCTACTACACTCAGCTCCGCATTTTTATTTATTCATAATCAAAGCTTTATCTTTGTTACTGCTTTTATCAGAAGCTCGAACACAGAAGAAACTTCAGTAAGTGTTCACGGTCCCAAAGAAAAAGCAACATTCAAAATGAGGACAATAAACACAAAGGCGCGCGGCATGCATTACAGTGAAATTTCACAGCGAAGTACACCTATTAGCTATATTTGCGCAGGCAGACCGAAAACACCTTAAGAATCAAACATTTTAACAAAAGGTGTCATATCCGGATAATAGAAAAGAAGCAGTAGTGACAGGAATTATACTGGACAAGCCCGAAGAACTAAAAACTCATACTGCCTCTTGTGATAACGAAAAAACGAACTGTTATATTGAGCAGCGGTCATCTACCACCGTCAATTTATTAGGCCTTAATTTAACGCATCTGAGATCGAACCACTACAATGTGGTCAATGACTTCTGCAGTACCCTTCTATTTAAGCCCAAAAGCAACGAGAACATCACTTCCTGAACAAGAAAGCAACAGAACATATAACATCAAAGAATGTGTCCATGAATAATAACAGCGTCAAATATCAATTTCCGAACATAGTAACACTGTTACAAAACCAAACAAAGCTCCGTGTGTCGCGAGAAACGAAATCACCATCAAGAATTAATTTTCTAACATGCAAAGTGCGTCAGGACTGCGAACATAACAATCTACAAGCAACACGAACTTTATCAACAAGTCTTTCCTCTTAGGACTGCAAGAGCCTTGCGCGCTCTGGGGCTAGCACTCAGATGCCACCCCATGAATTTCAAACCAGTCGAGAAGGCAGGAACAAACCTAATGAAAGTACGATTGTCTGGGCAGTTGCTTATGCAAGCGCGCATTTATGTGTGAAATTATTTTGTAATGTACCGGACTGGCACCGAACGCGATCCCACTTTGAAGACAACAGACACATGTACAAGTGGAGCAACGCCTCAGAGGAATCACAGAGAGCTTATGGCTTAGCGTTTCAGCTGGAAACCTTGGGACTGCAGCCGGGGAGGACAAGAATCGGAAAACCCAACGACTCTGCCCCCTCTTCACCACTTGACAAATACCTTTGTCTCCCGGTCCCCTCTACCACTCCTGGATTATCAACGAAGCTGCTTTCCCGTTACCACGGCCTTTACCATGTTATTCAACAAACCTCCCCAGAGAAATATATTGTCGAGCGCATCGCGTCTTCTTCGCAACCTCGTCACCGCGGTCGCGAACATGTCCACGTCGAGTGCCCGAAACTGTATCATCTCCACCTCGTTCTTTCCGCACCGGAAGTCGTCAAGATGGCTCCTTTTTCGGCGGGGGCGTATGGTCGGCGTCAGAGAATGCGATCCCAGTCAGAAGAAGACGGAGACAAGTAAAAGCTGTGACAACGCCTCTGGCCAATCCCCCACCGTGGATGTGTGTCATCACTTTGGAGGTAACAACAGCCACGCCTCAGATTATCACGGGAGTTACGGCTGACCGTGTCAGCAGGGAAGCCTTGGGACTGAACTCCGAATTAGAATGTATTTATTTATGTGCATCCACTAGCCCCCAGGAGAATCCAGTACAAGGGTGTAACACAAATTTTTCTTAGTCTTTGCGCTGCAGTTACACCTTCCTTTGTAAGCACAATTACCTAAAAGGCCGCCGACAACACTCGTTCTCGGCACCTGTTATGAAATATGTATTCCTCAAAAAGTAAAACCGACTAGAGGGGCATACATTTTATCAGACATGCGTGCATCACATCTCACGTGCAGCAGTCAGCAAAGGTGTGGAGACCATAGAAATCATCACAAAACTGTTTGTCAGCTCTCTCTGACAGCGCGTCTCAGTAGTATTGGTAACAGTAGTGAGCCACCCTTAATGTGCTCGCCTGTTCGTTGACACAATCCCGTTAGACACGGATTTTTAACAGATAAAGCAGCAGGGACCGGTCCTCACCTCAGTACAGGCAGGCTGCCAAAGTCCCCAGATAGTGCGCACAACCTGTTTGATTGGTCAGGGTGTAACACAAGTAACCCAAGTAGCACCTCTTTGCGTACAGGCTCAGCATTCTGTCAAAAGGAACTAACAACCTCCACTTGACAGAAGTTATTCCCCAGTAACGATGCTATTCAGAGAAAGATTATGTTGACAGTCTGTCTTGCAGAGTTGTCTCCTGTAAAATTTGAAGCCTGTACCTGTGATTTCATTTAGTAATATTGTGGCGCTTTGTCTGAAATGAGGCACACACCGCGAACACTTTATGCCGCACCTGCATTTCACGGATTAGTAGTGCAGAACCACATTATATGCGTGCGAATGTGCCTCCGGCTAAAGATTTTTCAAATGAGGTATATTTATGAAACGGCTGGATCGCGTTAACTCCCTCGTGAAAAGTGTTTACTTCTGGCTCAACTCTTGAAAAAGCATTTCCTCAGGAAATTCTCGTAATAATAGGACACCATATTAAATAAAGAGTGTGGACTGCGCATTTTTTTCGAAAACATGCCCGCTCCTTCAGAGTGCGCCGTCCAGCAAATTAGTACCGCTTTCGTGCTGTGCCCGCTTTTCCCCACGCCTGTACATACGTCACATATAAAGGCCACAGAGCGCTCCACAGGCGCAGGGCTTCGACATGCTTTTTACTCTCCTAGGATTACACCCTGTACCATCCAGAAAATTGCAGGGCTTCACGCTGGTGTTTGTTGTATTTTTCTTTATTTTGTTCATGCTGCTTTGTAACTCTTAAGCACTGCATTTCTTTTGGGTGTCCCCAGATGCCTCCGTCTTCGATGCTCGTCGTTGGTTGCATTGGGGTTCGTATTTCTCAGTTGAACCGCGGTGGAAGCGCAAGTGCATGGCGTCAATGATTCTGGATGGTACATAAGCCCATTTCACGGTGCGTTCTGTACAGATGCTTGCGGCGGCTGCGCTTTCAACTTTTATACTTCTTCGCTTGGCTGTAGTTCGGGAACCTGCTCCGCAGCGGCATGTAGTGTAGTGTGGTGTCTCTCCTCCGGATGCTTCTTAAGGTGTGCTTTAAGGTTTTCATTCCGGGAAAAGCCCTTTCTGCAACGAGGACAAAGAAATGACGGAACGCTGCCACCAGTAGAGTGCTGCTCTTTGCAGTGACGCTTCCGGTTGTAATCTTGGTTGAAGCGAGCTCCGCAGTTGCCGCACACGTAGGGTTTCTCCCCTGAGTAAACCACCTTGTGATTGACGAGACCCTTTCGCTGTATGAAGCTTTTCCGGCACACGTCGCACATATAAGTCCGCTTGCCCATGTGGGTCAGTGCGTGCATGTTAAAATGGCCTCTGGGAAACAAAGGAAGGAGGATTCACACACTAGCAAGACAGCCTCATCGCCTGCACAGAGGAGGAAGAGCGAAATAACCATTCCTTCATAAAAACACCACATGAGACGGTTCACCTATAAGTAAGAGCCTTCACATGGCTGCGGAAGGAAAACATTGCAGCAAGTTGGAGCAGAGGCCACGTTCATAGTGCAGCATTATGAAGAGTCATCCGCGCTCAAAAACGCGTTTCTCTTATGTTACATTATATGGAAGATAAAACGACAAAATAAAATGCACACATGCATTGATGATTATAAAGCGATAAAATATCTTGGGCGCGTAATTTCAATGCCGATCAATGCGCGTCGCACCGACGGGAAATGCGAACAAGCGAACATCATTCACCGATTCCCTTTCATGTGCAGCGACGCTAGTGGCCCCGCCTATTTAGGAACTGCGCGCCACTTCACTACATGCGTGTCTGGTTGCAATGTTTAGTTTCATGACGCATATCCCAATTAGTGCAGGTCGCTGCGTCTCCGTAACGACGTCAACAGCTGCGGATGTAAAAGTGCTCTTTGAATCAATAGTTCCTTTTGAAAGCGAAGATAAGGCACGAGAGCTTCGTCGCAGAATGCGAAGGCATACAATCAGACTTAAACGCGCATTTGCCTCTTGAACGAAAAGAAGACAAACTTAACACACCCGTGTTTCTGCTTAGAGAGGCAAAATACTTGAAAACACTTCGTACTGCGGGCCTATTTATGGTATTTATAGGTAGACCTGTTCGAAAGAGCGCAAAACATTGGTTGAGGCTCGCTTCAGTCTAGCGCTACCACTGTTCGCATCCTATACGAAAAATCCATAGCAAAGCGGAAATGCAGTGTCAAACCTCGCCTTACCTGTGATCGGTGGAGTAAGGGCAAAAGGAGCAGCTGTACTTTCCTCGCACACTCATCCGAAGCTCACTCAGCCGCTGCTCTTCCAAAACCTCCGTTTTAGAGAAGAGGCCACCACCCGTATCGCAGGGGAGCACCGTGGCCGAAGCACGTGAACCGTTTTCATTCTCGGAGAGCGAACGAACTAGAGTACGAAGATCTAACGGACTAGTAATATTTGACTGCTCACCCATCACAGCCTGCACTCTTAATGGCCAATCACCACAGGCACACGAAGCCCGACAGGGGGCGCACAACTATGGTCGCGACTACCGCGTTCCTGTTTTTATGCTTTGTAACGTTGCCAGTATCAAGTTATTACCAAAAGTGCGCACGCGTTGTACCAAAAATAACAGCAGATGATTAAGGTGCTTTACCGTATCTGCAGTTTCCAGTTCTCGACACAGCCGTGTTTTTTTATTTCCAGTTGAAGATTGTTTCAAGGCAGCTTGTGTTGTCTTATATTATGTCTTCTGTTGCATCGTCAAAATCTCAGCCCTGCTGAAAAATCTTATCGCTCCATGGAGGGCTTGAAGCTAAAATAAAGGCTTCCTCATTGCACAATGTTAGATCGTTCATCTGCACATATCAATTTTTTAATGACTGAGGGAAGCGAAATATGCGAACAAAACGGCTTGCTGTTTAGATGTCCTAAATCATCGGCATACCGCTTAAAAATCATCATTGAAAAGAGAAATTAGGATGACTCAGCAGTGCCGCCCATCCACGTCATCGCTGGTGGCTAGGACACGAGTGTCGAGCTTAGCCTGCTGCCTCCGGCAGGCTGCATTGTTCTGGAGGGACCTGCTCCACGTGCCCCCCCCCCTGCTGTGCCACAGAGTTACCCCGGTGCTACCACGCCACAGCCCTTTCTGGTGGCGCCGCGTTTCTATTCTGATGTCTTGGCTCGCCTGGCCCCCTACCCTGGATATGCAGATCTTTCGCTCCTTTTATGGTCGCCACACTTTCTTTCCTAGACCTGTGCAGCCGCCTGCAGCTCCATGGCTGACATCGGTCAAACATCCGATATGCTTTGCTTGGGCCATACCCGGCTGACATCGCATGCCGACGCTATTGTTGATCAGCTTGGACCTGGAGTCGTCATGACCACTGCTTATGGACGAGTAACAAGATGCAACGCGGCTCTGGCACCCGTCGAACGACTACTACATCCCCCCAGAGTATGAGGTTGAATGCGCCTGCGAACCCGATGAAGAAATTTCGTATCAATACCATGGGTGCGCTAGGAAAAGTACTGGAATCGCTCGGTGAATTGGTGTCATCGTGCTGAGAAGTAGTGTTATCTCCGGAGGTTGCTTTGAAAAGGGGAGACTGGATTTTCTTTGTCTGCTTAAGAAATCGAATCAAAAGCGAATAACCAAAGGGGAATATTTGTACTCTTTCGATATCTAAAGGTCATATAAGAAAAAACGTAAAAGCATTGACATTTCGGCGCCACTACGGGTGCCTTGTTCACAACAAGATGAAAACGAGATGGTCTGCTGCTGGTCTAGGAAGAACGTTACGTATCGTGTGGATGTATATCTCGGGTAGATTGCCCCGTGTCCTGTTAATCGTTGGCTTGTCATTCGTAAGTGAATAGATTCCTTGAGCAGGCGAGTAGATAATGCTTTTTCCTTTCTCATGAACGCGCGCGGAATCCCAGTCAATGAAGTGGCAAGTGTTTTGCTGGTGTTGGGCGAGAGCGTTAGAAGCCACTTTTTTGTTTCTGACGTCTCGCTGGTGTTCTTTCAAACGTCTCTTGAAGTCCCCTGTTTCGCACATTTAGGCTGCACCGTATATTTTGCAAGGAATTTAATAAAATACCCCCGGGTTGCTTGTCATTTCTAGCGGGTCCTTCACTCGTACCAGATGGTTTCTGAGCTTGCTGGATGGGAAATGGGCAACGGGCCACTTGATTGACAGAGATTCCGCGCGCATACTTGCGAAAAAAGCTGATTATCTTCTCGCCTCTTTAAGGAATTCCTTCACATGCAAATGACAAGTCAAGCGATTAACAGGAAACGGGCAATCTACCCGAGATATACATGCATACGATGCGTAACGTTTTTCCTATATAAGCAGCTGCCCGTCACGTTTTGATCCTGTTATGAACAAGGCACCCGTAGTGGTGCCGAAACGTCCATCTTTTTACGTTTTTCTCATATGACTTTGGCGAACGTTTGACTCTGATATGCTGAATTTCCCTCGCCCGACGGGTTTCCGTCGAACTCTCTACTATATATCTAAAGGTGTTACCGCTATTTTGGAGGCCGCTACAAGCAAGCCATGGGGATATAAACAACTGCTGACATGAATCCCGTCGTGACTCTCAGTGGACAGTGCTTTTGTGTCTTGAAAAACCTACCAGAAACACGAACTTAAAGTGTTCCGCCCTATTTTGTTATTGGAACCATAAGGTTATGCTAATTTTGGGCAAAAAAGTTGTTGAAATGTCTTTTGGTTGAATTCATGCTCTTGATTGTTATCTGCGTTGCATCCAAAGAAATTGGTAGACTTTCCAGATATTTGGACAAATGACAGCCTTCGTGTCTGCAGTGCCTGTCTCCGTGTGTTTTTTGAACAGTTGGAGTGCTAAGAAGTGCATAGAAGTTCTTTACCGCGGAATTTAGTGTTTATGAGTCCGCTTTCCTGTGAGAACAACTTAAGACATGCCCATGCTAATAATTATTTATATGCACGAATTCTGCTGCTCAAAATACGTAAATAACACGGTTTTAACGAAAGATATTTTAAAAAAGCACAAGATCTTGATCAAGGCATAGAAATCTTTGTATGCTACGCAAAATTTCGATGGCTGAAGCGCTTACGATTACCCTGTGCAATTTATCAGAGAAACATTATAATACCAAATATGGAATTCGTCGGCAGCTGTGGCATGCACATTGATAGCACCATTCAGGGACTGCCTTCGTTTCGTTTATTATGCATGCCAGTCTGTAGCTATGTTCGGAATACTGGCAAAGATTGATTCTGTTCATGCAATATTTGGGAAAAATGCAAAGAATATAGAAATTTTGAAATAATAACTTTTGTGTGATTACATTGTTTAGTACATTCTATTCGTCTACCTTCACAGTGCAACGTTTTTGTTGCCATCAGGTTTAATAAGAAACTGAAAAATAATAAGTTTGGCTACGACACTCAGCTCCTCTTATTTATTGATAATCAGTCTTATTCATGTTCCAGCCTTAATCATAAGCTCGAATCGAGAACAAGCTCCAGTAAGTGTTCACGGTCACAAAAAAAAAAGGCAGCATTCAAATTGAGGTCAAACAACAAAAAGGTATGCGGCATGCACCACAGCAAAATTTTACAGTGAAGTGCTCCTATTGGCTATATTTGCGGAGGCAGACAAAAGACATTTTAAGAATAAAAAATTGGAGCAGGTTTCACCCTATCAATAATTATTTTCGAATGTGAAAAATGCAAGAACACTGCGAACATAGCATATTTGCGAGAAACAGTAACGTTATCAACAAGTCGATATTCTTCGGGCTGCAGGAGCCTTGCGCGCTCTGGGGTCTAGTGCTCAGAGGCCTTCCCGTGAATTTCAAACCAGTCCTCTACGCACGCAAAAAGCACGTGAAAATGCGGTTGTCTGAGAAGTTGCTAATTCAAGCCCATATTTATGTGTTTAATTATTTTGTAGTGGACTAGACCGATACTGAACGCGATCCCACTTTGAAGACGACGGTGACAAGTACAAGAGCAACGCCTCAGAGGGATAACGAGAGCTTACGGTTGAGTGTTTCAGCTGGAAACCTTGGAACTGCGCCTTGAGGAGGACAAGGATCAGAAAACCAAACGACTCTGTCCAATCATGTCCACATGACTGTCCCCTTTGTCTCTGGGTCTCCTGTACTATTCCCGGTTTATCAACGAAGCTTCTTTATCGCCACAATGGCCTTTACCGTGTTATTCAACAAAACACCCCAATGAACTACATTGTCGATGCCATCGCGTCTTCTTCGAAGCCTGGTCGCCGCGGCCGCGAACCTGGCCATGTTGAGCGCCTTAAACTGTGCACTGACCCGCACGTTCCTTCCGCGCCGCAATTCGCCAGGAAGGCTCTTTTTTACGCGGGGACGTATGGTAATGGCTAGATCGGCGTCAGAGAAAGCAATCCCAGTCAGAAGACGACGAACACAAGCAAACGCTGTAGAAACGCCTCTGGCCAATCCCCAACTAGCGATGTGTCATCGCTCTTGAGGCAGCAACAACTACTCAGTTTATAACAAAGAGCTTACGGCTGAGCGTGTCAGCAAGGGAGCCTTGGGACGGAACCCCGAGTCAGAAATTATTTATTTACGTATATGCACTGGCCCCAAGGGGAATCCAGTAGAAGGCTGTAACACAAGTTTTTCCGAGTCTTTGCGCCACAGCCCACCATATTGTGGAGTGTGCAGTGTGCGTTTTTCTCGAAAACTTGCATGTTCCGCCAGAGTGTGGTGTCCAGCACATGGGCACCGCCTCTGCGGTCTGCCCACCTTTCATCACGCCTGTATATATGTCAGATATATAGGGCACAGAGCGCTCCAACAGCGCTGGGCTTCGACATGCTGTCTACACGAATAGAATTACTGCATGTACCAGCGAAGGAAATTGCAGAGCTTCATGCTGCTGTTTGCAGTCTTTTTCTTTATTTCGCTCATGCCTGCTTTGAAACCAATGAATTTCTGCACAGCAATTTTTTGGGCGTCCCCACACAGCTTCGTCTTCATTGCTGGTCGTTGTATTGTGGTTCGCATTTTTCAGTCGAACTGCAGGGTAAGCTCACGTACATAGGGGCAATGATTCTGGATGGAATATAAGCCCATATAACACCTGGTTGGGGTCGCCAAAGTAGCGTGGTTAAGGTGGCCACTGACGCATTCCTCTTTTTATACTTAATAATGTTGCTTGTATCATGTTACTACCAGATCAGCACACATAAAGCAGAAAAAAAAGAACAGCAGTTGGTCCAGGCGCTGTACCATATCCGTAGTTTCCATTGTCTTTTTCTTAACCTGCGATGTTTCTGAGAAAGCTGCATAGTTTTCCTTTGTAGCAGTATGATTGCTTTTGGGCGGATGTCAATGAGTAATTATTCCTTTATTATAAATCTGCTCCACCTTGGGGGTTTTTGCTAAATATGTGACCAACAGCCTTAATATCTACAGCAAGGAACATTATGACGTTAAATCGCTTTTTGATTTTCGATCATTGGGCATTGTTCACAAGAGACCCGGGATACTTGATGTCGATCAGTAAAGATAAGCTTTTCATTTCATCTGCAAGCAATACCTATATTGAAAATAAGAATTAAAGTTTGTATGAGGAAAATATTGACACGTGGTTGATAGACAGCGCCGACGCACTCGTTGACGGCTGAAAAAAGAGTGGCGTCAGACCAAAACTATTAACTGAGCTCACCTGTCGTAGCAAACTGCCGAAACAACTGGGCGACTACGATAGCAACCAGCATGCAAAGCGGGCGTCGAATATGAGATAGGCGATCCCTAGCAGCAACGGTCAGTTTAGAGGCACTAAACAACTGCGAGATCAGAAGTATAAAACTTCAACCTTCATTTCAAACGAACACCCATAATGGCGCACTTTCCGATATAAAGAAAAAACAGGCAAACAAACCTGGCGTACAATGTGTCCACGCAAACTATCATCAGGGGCTTTTTCTTCTTTATAACTGAGCATTCACTCTGTGATCCGCTATGTCATCTGCCGGGATGATATTTGGTTTAAACAAAAAATATTTGGTCACTCCGGTCTGGCGTGCCAAACTGCACGATATCCACCATTTCTTATCTGTAGTTCCTTGCAGCGTTGTGAAGGCAATAAGGGTGAAATAGGAGAAGCTGTCCAGCGGAATTTAGTCGAAGAAAAAGTATCTGCTCCTTTGTCAAACATTAACCGTGTACAAATGGCGTTTACAGTTGCAACTCGAGGCTTATGTCGGTTTTACGTTATTTCCTACAATACCTTTCCTTCAAAAGCATGAACACTATTAATAAGTGTTCTGCAGTCTCCCAATACTACAATGTTTATTATAAATTTCAAAACTATGTAAAGGCGTCATCATTATCATCATCAGTCTAAGTACGCCCACTCCAGAAGAAAGCCTTCTTTCACATCTGTTCAATAACTCTGTCCTGTACCAGCTGCAGCCACCTCATCACCTAATTAGTCACCCTTCGCGACCATCGGTTACCTTGCATTCGCATTGCATGACCATTTCTTTCTCTTGCGTTCAATTAGGATATCAATAACACTTGTTTGTTCCCTGACCCACCCTCTCATATTTCTGCCTGTCAACGTTACGCATCATTTTCCTTTCCATAGCTCAATGCTCGTTCTTAACTTGAGATGAACCTGTTTTGTTCGCCTTCACGTTTCTGCCACATCGGTGAGTACCGTTGAGATACCGCTCTTAGAGTTTGCTCACGGGGGATATTGTAAACTACATTCGTTATCGGAGAGAACAATGCAAATGCGCTTCACCCCATTCCTCTTTTTCTATTTATTTTCTTTTGATGATTAGGGTCTGCGGTTCCTCAAAAAAATATTCTATACACTGATAGACTCTCTTACCTACCTAAAGATATTTATTTTCTTCTACTGATAGCCTATAGTCTGTTTATAGACAGAAGTCTATTAAAAGTTTTTGGTCATAAATCTGTAGACTGTCTATAGGATTTGCATTGCCTATAGACCGCTGTAAAGTTTTGTCTATACTGAGTCTATTGGTTTTATAGACAGAAGTCTAAACGTAGTCTATGGACGGGCTAAAATTATTTTGTAAGGGCTGCCTGCTTGCCCTAAGTTGAAGTATTTCCTCACCACTTCCACCATCTCGCTACCAATTGTAAACTGCCGCCCGCTTGCAGACCGGAAAACATTATTTGCTTTTCTGCATAGTTACTTTTAGACCCACCGTTTTGCTGTGCCTGTTTAACGCATTGATTACGCTTTGCAGTACATCTCAGAAGTGGCTTTGCAAGGCAACGCCATCGGCGAACCTCTCATTATTATAGATACTCAACATAAAACTTAAAACATAGCGGCTTTTCCCCGTTAAAGGACGCACTGGCAGATAATGGCGACAGCCGAGTCTTATCAACCCTGCTAGTCTTACAAAGGTGGCAGTGGTAAATGAAAAGGGATAATCCATTCCCTCTATGGTCTGGCATAGACCTATCTCTGCATTGCGACGCCGCTCCCTGCATTGTTACGATAACAGGGTCATTAGAATCGGCCAACGTTTTGGAGGGAAGGGGGGCTTTGATCGGGGAAAGGCGCTGCTTTCTTAAGTTTCAACCGACTATAAGTCATTTTCTATTGTATTTTATCGTCAACTGTTCCAATCTCAGACCTCTTAAATAACATTGGCGAAATCGAGTCTTCATGCCGATTACCCTTGCTTATTTCCTTTTTGAATTTTATTACTCAATTTCTGGAGGAAAATGCTAGCAACGCAGTGGTTACAAATCTCTTCTAGTATGTCCTTCCTTGCTGGAATTTTACTGCTGCTTATTTTTATGTTTGTATTTATTTGTTCCTCAAAGATCCACAAGGACATTACATAAAGGGTGCGCTGAGAAGGCAATTAGCTTGAATACAGATGACCTTCGATTGCGGTTTTAAATTTTCTAAAGTCGATGATGGTTGCCACTTTGGATGGAACGTCATTCCAGTCTCGGCTGTTTTCATGAAAAAAGACTGGTGATATGTTTCGGTGCAGGCTTTCACAGGGTAGACGGCGTTAGGGTGGCAATTACGAGAAATGCGATTAGCGCATGCGATACGAATAACTTCGCGATTAAATATATGGCAAAATTTATGATAACAAAAAAACAGGCTATCTTGAGACGAAAGGCCAATGTGGGGAGATTAAGTTGAAACTTTAGTCCCGAAACACAGGTGTGACATGAAAAAATTAGAACAAATGAATCTTGCAGCGCGATTCTGGACGGATTCGTGCGTGTCAATGAGGTTAGCAATGTTAGGATTATAGGCATAGCATGCAAACTACAATTTCGACCGAACAAATGTTATGTAACCAAGCAATTTTACGGAAGGCAGCGCTAAGGCGAGGTTACGACACAGGTTCCTTAAAACTTGATTGGCTGTATTAGTTGCATGGTGAACGTGTTGCGACCAGGTTAGAGTTCTGCTTAAATGGGTACTGAGATAGTTATAGGAAACTACTGACTTAATGGGATGGCTGTTATTTGTATAAATTGCATCCTAGTATTTGCTCCGGCGCTGGTATGAAAAAAGATAATGGCTAAAACTGAACATCCCGCATTTTTACAGGGACAACGAGGAAGACACGACGATGACGAGCGCTGACTTGCGATTGTTGTTTATTGCTTGGAACAAGGCATATATACAGTTCCGACAAAAAGAAGAAAACAAAACAACAATTCATAGATTCACAGTCATTGATACATGCCGCACAGGAGAAAGGAGATAACTAAGATCCCCATTTCTCCCCCGCTAAAAATGCGACTTCTTTGGAACAAATCGATAAAGAGGGACTGCTGACGCAGGCGACTTTTGACCAGGCGATGTGCACTGCTTCAATTATTTCAAGTGTGTGTTGGTTGCCTTGCTTGCTTAAAGCTTGGGTGCGAGTGAAATCAGGGTGGAAAGTTTTGCTGTCACAGTCTCTACAGTGGATACCGAGATTCTCTTTTACAGTTTTATGGACATTGTTATTCTGCTCCTTCAAGCATTCATTGAGATATCTCTCCGTCTGACCCACATAAAGTGTGCAAATGACAAGGGAATGGCGTAAACTACCCCTTCTTCACAGGAGACGAATTGATTTTCATGTTTGATGTTCCACTCTCTAGGAACGAAATCGGTATTAACTATATTGCACATCTTCCCAAGCTTCTCCGGAGCCCAAAAAATGACTTTGACACGTGCTCTATTTGCTATCTCTTTTAATGTGTGGGAGAAATGATGAATGTAAGGCACAACAGTGCTTTTCTCCTTTTGCGTCAATGAATATGGCCGTTCCCCTTTTCTGTTTTTGCTCAAACTATAGAGAATAGATTCTGACACTGACACTAGTAGCTGCTTGGGATAACAGCCTTGACGCGAAAGGAAAAGAAAAAAAACATTGTTGTACCTTACATTCATCAATTCTCCCGCAGACTACAAAAAGTTAGCAAGTAGAGAACTTGTCAAAGACAATTTTTCAGCTCCAGATAAGCTTGGGAAGTTGTGCAAAATGGTTAATACCTATTTCGTTATTAGACAGTGCGACATCAAACATGAAAATCAATTCCTCTCCTGTGTAGAAGGTGTAGATTACGCCATTCCCTTGTCATGTTGCAAACTTTATGCGCGTCAGACGGGGAGATGCCTTAATGAACGCTTGAAGGAGCACAGTAACAATGTGCGTCATAATTTAAAAGGGCATCCCGGCATCCAATGTAGAGACAGTGACAGCAAAACTTGCTACCCTGACTTCACTCGCACACAGTTTTTAAGCAAGCACGGTAACCAAATAACACGTGAAATAATTGAAGCAGCGCATATCGCCTGGTCAAAAAACGCCTGCGTCAGCAGCCCCTCTTTATCGATTTCTTCCAAAGAACTGGCATTTTTAGCGAGGAATGGGCGGGGGGGGGGGGGGGAATGGTGATCTTAGTTATCTCCTTTGTTCATTTATAATGAACTGCACATCTCCCACCAAAATGAAATCGCATCATCAGAAGTCGACAAACACCTCACCAACACACCAAGCAGTCAGAGGAGTTGTCGAAATTTTAACGCCGGCCCAAACAATCCCCAGCGGACCATTCTGACCTCGTCGCCAACTTCTCCTCCAGGAAGCTCACAACCGCCGATACGTCAAACCTAGCCAAGGGACACAAATTCAACTTCCAGGTGAACAGACCCCCCTTTCAGCAGTCGTATCTGCGCTTGAAGTCGGTATCCGGCAACTGGAACATGGTGTACGAGAAGAGGTCAGGCTCAGAACAATAGGTGTACTTAATTCAGTGCAAGCACAAGGAAAAGAATCAAACCTAACACCGGATGAAAGGCAAGCCCTGCAATACCTCAAGACAGACACCAACATAGTGATCCTCCCAGCTATCAAGGGCAACACAACAGTCGTTCTGGACAGACGGGACTACGAAGAGAAAATATCCACCTTACTCGGCAGTCAAGAATATGAAGACTTGAAGAAGGACCCCACCACCACTACCTAAGCAAGGCTAAACAAAACATTGAAAGAAGTATTCCAAAAACACCCCACCTTTCGAAACCTCTACCTTCAGTTACTGAGCACCAACGGATCGGCTCCAGCATTCTACGGCCTGCCCAAAGTCCACAAACCGGGGATCCCTTTGCGCCTGATTGTCGACTTCCGGTGTTCCCCTCTTCTCTCGTTGTCATAATATTTTAACAAACTCATATCCCCAATCGCAGGAAAAGCAGCGGCCCATATCCGTCATTCCAGTCACTTCATCGATCTGGTGTCCCAGGCAACCCTTGAGGCCGAGGAATGCCTTGTCTCCTTCGACGTGGTGCCCCTTTTCACAAACATCCCCGTGAAGCTTGCGGTGACCGCTACCCGAGAGCCCTACAACGCGGCGACGCACTCAGCGCACGAACCCCGCTGAGTGTAAACCCAAACCCACTTTATATCCAACCTAGAAGTTGGGGGTCCCCCAGGGAAAAAGCTGTCACAGACAGCTTGACTGGGCCCTGGGGGCCTACAGGCAGCATCTCGCAGTGGACCTCATAGCACAGTCAAAAGGATATATGAACATAAACTCGTACCTAGAGCAAATGCAGTGTTTACACTTCTTAATAATTATACATACAGCAGATGTCAAAAATGAATATGAACATGAAGCTTATACGAATAGCAAATGCAGTGTTTACACTTCGTGAAGAGTTATAAAGTAATATTTCAATATAATGTATTTCCTTTCAATACATTAAAACAAAAAGCCAATACACGCTAGCGCATTATGATGCAAACAAGATTTAATCGATTAAAAACCAACCAGTTGCCCATCGGCCGAGTAGTGGTGTCAGTTCTTATTGGTCAGTGCCATTAATTTGGATCGCAGTAATACTCATTGCCTAATCAAAAAATTTCTTAATTCTTGTCTAAATCTGTTAAGCGGGGCAGTAAAGTCAATGTGGGTTTTTAGTATATTATACAGTGATGGTATGCGGTAGTCAAGAGTGCACCGGCCATAATTTGTACGTGTACGCGGCACTGGCTTTAGTTCCTTACGGAAACTGTAAGCATGCAAGGGAGGGTGTGCATTATTTGGAAGGTTATGTTTATGCATATAGAGAGAGTTTGTAATCATAAAATTTAGTTGCTTTAAGCGTATTATGTTTAGTAAACAAGGAATCAGTGGATAGCTGGCTTGGGTTTCCACAAAAGTTCTCGAGAATTCGTAACACCTTTTTTTTGTAGTCGCTCCAGTTTATTGTAAATATGGATGGTTGTAACTCCCCAAACTAAAATGCAGTGTGAAAGACGAGAGTAGAAATTAGCTAAATATATTGCTTTTTTGAGCCTCACTGGAAGTAGTTCTCACAGCTTATAGAGACAGCCAATTGGTTTGCTTAATTATATCGCCATCTTGCTAACATGCGTATTCCACTACATGGTTTCTTCGAACCATACGCCTAAAAATTTTTTGGTGCCACACGCTGCAAGGCTGTACCTTGAAAATTTAGAACTAGCTCAGTGTCACAGGCTTTGTTATGTGGCTTGAAAATGTTATACTCAGTCTTTTTAACATTCAAGCTTAATCTATTTTTATGCAACCACTCTTCAACATTGATCAAATAACTAATTATGACAGTGTTCAATTGAGTTACGGTTTGTGCGGAGAAACAAATATTTCTGTCATCAGCGTACATGACCAGTTTCGGGGAAAGAGGCAAATTGCACATATCATTGATATACAGAATGAACAGCAAAGGTCCCAGGATCGACCCCTGAGGTACACCATGTTTTACCGTTGTAATCGAAGACGTGAGGTCACCAACTTTTACACACTGTGTCCTGTCTGAGAAGTAACATTTGATAAGATAGGGCAGTGCCACGTATGCCATAATCTTGCAAATTTGAGAGTAATATATTATGGTTTACACAGTCAAATGCTTTCCTGAGGTCAATGAATAAGCCTACAGTGAATTGTTTGTTATCAATATTCTAAAGTATTTCATCTTTGGTTTGTAATAAAGCCATTTCAACTGATTTTCCTTAGTGCGAATCGCTGATAGCATGGTATTTATTAAGGAAATTTGTAAGTTGGGCGTTAATAACACTCTCAAAAACCTCAGAAAATATGAGCAAAACAGATATCGGGCGATAGTTTGATATATCACTAACACTTCCACCTTTGTGGACCGGGGTTATACGCGCTTGTTTAAGGTCAGAAGGAAAGATACCAGTTTCAATAATTTGATTGATTATAAATGCGAGTGGTATGGCTATGATCGGTGCTACACGTTTAATAGGGACACTGCTCAGGTCATCTAGTCCAGTAGCGCCATTCTTTCGAATTCTGGCAATGAAGTTGATGACTTTTTTGGGAAGTAACGGGGGAAAATAAAACTGAATTCTCAAGCCTTGGGCGAAGTATTGAAAACGAATTAGTACAGTCTCTGTTGGGAGAAATTTATTCACCGACGTTAGAAAAGAACTCATTCATTGCATCTAACGCCGCTATATCAGTCTTCCCATCAGCAAAAGCTGCAATATTAAGAGGACACTTAGCTTTAGGGTTATTGGATAAATTATTGATTTCTTGCCATAGCTTTCTTGGGTTGTTGTATACTTCAGGAAATAGACACTGATAGTAGTACATTTTTGCCTTTATTAAATCGGCATTTAATTTGTTACGAAATGCCTTGAATTGTTTTAGTTGAACAGCATCACGTGATTGGAGGAAAGCAGGTACATTTTGTTTTTTTACTTTTATTCTCTTATGCAAGGTGGTCTTAACCCAAGGCTTGCGAATTCGTTTCCTTCGGTTAGAATTGTGCACCAAGGGAAAATGTTTCTCATAGCAAGCCTTAAATTTGCTGAGGAAGATGCGATACGCTTGACTAAGATCGCGTTCAGCATAGATACTTTCCCAGTGAATATTTTCTATCGCGGTGTAAAATTTCTCCAGCGACGTAGAGCTTATGTCACGATAAGTAGAGGTATAAGTGACTTTCTGTTTGGCAATCGATGTCGGCAGACATGTAAAAACCAGGAGGTGGTCACTGATATCAAGGGAAAGCACACCTGATAAGCACTGGTCACAAGGTACATTTGTAATGCAGATATCAAGAAGTGTGACACTGGTATCGGTAACACGGGTGGGCAAGAAAATTGTATTTGAACAAGCGAAATTTCGAAGTATGGTTTCCAGATGCTCAGAAGATGAATCTTCACCGAGCATATTGATATTCACATCACCCATAACCAAGAAGACTCCTTGCATTCAAAGGAGGCTTGACAGCAAAGTCTCCATGAATTAAAAAAATTGGGACTTGTATCCTAATGGTGGCCTATAGACAGCTGGTATGAGAATATTTTTCAATCGTACCACAAGGCACTCAGCACCGTGTGTAATGCATGTTAATTCGTTGACAACTTCACAGGTAATGGAGGCTTTGATATAC